>NC_090396.1:35027038-35345781 GCF_036365525.1 Heterodontus francisci | reverse complement strand
GCGTTCTACGGCAGCAGTCATTCCGTCTTGTCACAGCGTCTTTCCCTAACTTGGGATCAGCCTGTGGACTCAGGTCAGGATCATGCAGCCAGCCGGTTCTATACTTTAGGTTCGCTCAGGATCCCGTAATTAAGGGATCCTGCCGACTACGCCAGATTGTTGAAGAAATTTGATTGTCAAAGAAATTCTCCGGACTCAGACCTTGAGCATTAACGAATTTTATTGCATGATATCATGGGGAGCACACCTTTCCTAATCACGGTCCGGTGCTACTCCAAAGCGCTCCAGATCTCCGCGGATTTATATAGTACAACAGATGCCGAGCTGACAGTTTCCCAATTAGTTACAAAACCACAAGATAAGCACAGGACGTCCTACTTGACTATCCACCATGCAGAATCCGAGGTCAGCTTCGCATAAGGCTGTACATAACAAGCTATTATTTTCCTTAAGTCAATGCATACTCCAGATACCACATTCGCCCATTGATAACGTCTGTGTGGGTTGCGGTTTTGCTTAGCAGGTTGCTGCAGACAAACGAGTCATTAAAGCAAAGAGCTGTAGACCCCAATGTCAGCAAAACTGCTACCACATTCTCACTGGTGTAGAAGTTGCACTTCAGTAACCAAAGCATGAGGATCCTAGCTGTTCAAAAATATGAAAGCACATACGATGTGGTAGCCTTCTCCAACAGTGTAGCTTTAGGAAAAAGAAGACGCTTTGGCTCACTTGCACCACCGTGACATTTTCAATTCCCACAATAGCATGCCTTATCGTTCAGACTGTAATTCCAACACAGGTTGGGGGTGTAATGAAATGCTGCTATCATCATGGCTATACATTCCCCTAACTGAAATCAGAAAAAAAAACATAAATTAAGTGTTGTTTCCTGTGCTGGATGGGAAGCAGTGCAGTTACTGTCAAACACATTGGAGAAAAAGAAATAGTTCTGTTTGGGGAAAAACAGTTGAGAAGCTACCCCTGTGGAGTTTATTTGTTGTTAAGATGAAAATATTAGTTCTTCTGCTATTAGTCTGAGCTCACTGCATTGATAGTTTCTCAGCTGTTTGCGGCAAGTTCATTTTATCAGTTGTGCATTTGGACGAGATAGCTCACCATAGAGTCAATAGAGTCATTACACGCAGAAGGAGGCCTTTCGGCCCATTGAGTCTATGCAGGCTCTCTGCAAAGGAATCCAATCAGTCCCATTCCCCCGATTGATTAACAGGAAGAAACATTAACAATCTCTAATGTTTTCATGCCAGCCTGGATTGTGCAAAGTGAAATATTTGAGAAATATTCAGCTTTCAAAAGGTATCAATCTCAGCATCAGTGACACTTGCTATTTCATTAATGATTTATTAATTTTGTGTCATGATGTCAATGGAATAGGGAGTTCTCTCTTTCTCCCTCTATTCCTATAAATGGTGCATGTCAAAATAGCACTGTGACTGCATTGAATTGTAAATGAAATCACATATTAGTGGCTTTGCAGTCAGGCATCAAGCAAAATACCTGATTATGTCCAAAACGTATTCCTTTGCCCAATTTTTCTGAACATAATGCAGAAAATATACTGCACATTTTAATCTGATTTCCGAAAAATTAGTTTCCTGTGATGACTATGAATGCAATTTCGTAAAGAAGCAGATTATTCACTTCGTAGAAATTCTCCAAATGAATTTCTTTGTTTACTTGGTAACATCAATATATTGTGTTTTCAACCATGTTAATATGGTGCGGGCAGTCTTTATGGATATTTGGGTCTTTCTTTCTGGTTGTTTCCTGTGTAATGGAGCATCAGTGACACCCTGACACTGTTATTATGCAGGATTGAAGGAAATAATGAAAGGTTACCTGTCTATCTAGTAGAAACATTTAATCTTTGGGTAACCTGCTTCCAGTTGTGGCATAACGAGTGGGAGGAGCTGTACCTTGGATCATTGCCCATTGATCAAGCTGCCTGTGGAATGACAATGCATTCTTTCAGTTACTAGTGCTCACGCAAGTATTTCCAGTTAATTTGTCGGCATCAAAAATAGCCAAGGGGGCGTTTTAGCTAACATTCTACAATTGTGGGTTCTTTGCAACTGTAAACAATACTTCAAAAGTTGTTTTTGTATGAGACAATGCTATAGCAGACAAAGTGAAAACTTTGTCAAGGAAGTTGCTGGTCTTAGCTGCTTCATTGGAAGAGATGCTGAGGCAATAGGGGAGGGGGTGGGGAAGGGGAGGAGGAATACCGATTGATGGGCTACTCCTACGCAGTCATGCCTTTTGGCTTGCAGTTGAGTCAGCAGTGCCAAAACAGGCCTGGAAACAGACTACCAACTTGGCAACTTGATTGGGAAATGGTGGCAATGTGAAAAGAGCTAGATAATCCTTTTACATTCTAGCATGGATCTTGGAAGGCAGATAAAGAGAGATTTTACAATAAAGATCTTGCCTGGAAACCTGCAGCAAGGGGTAAGTGAATGTCATGGCTGGCTACTACAATTTGGCACTGGGTCAAAATCCTAGCATTCGCTAACTAACTGCTTTTTGGAGCACCTTCACCACATGGACTTCAGCGGTTTGAGAGAAAGGACCACCACCATCTTCTCAAGGCCAACAAGGCATGGGCAATAAATATCGGCCTTGCCAGTGACACCAGATCCGAAGAATGAGCAAATAATGAAAAAATGCAATATTAATGCCATAATCTTATGACACAACACCGATATGGAGACTGGCAATAGGTTTGTGTGTGACGTTACGACAATGCCTTGGCATTACCACTGTATCTCATTGCTGTAGCTCTACTGAGATAATCAACAGTCAGGAAGACACAGTGAAAAATGGGTCTTTCTTGCTGCTGTTTGAGGTAAAATCCAGAGGGTTTACACTGAGGTTTACACTGTGGGAAGTCCCTCTTACAGGAGTAGATGATTGAAGCACGATAGAAAAGGGCTTGAGGTGCTTTAGAAAGGATGTTTCATGTACATTGCAGAGCTCTTTCTGAAATGGATCTGTTTTGAAGTAAGTGCTCCAGTTTTGGTGTTTTACTGGTACAAAGAAATGAATTCACCTTTCCTGTTAAAACATCACTGCTGGGAAATTACACTCACCAACAGGGCAAGTAACTTAACATCCATGTTGAGAAGAGAAATGAAACTCACTCGTGTGCAAGCAACACAGGTTATTCCTCCATCTCCAATCTCCATTTATTCCTCCGAACTCATAAGCACTTTGGTTTCACGTTTTTAGGATTCATGAGGCTAATGACGTTACTGAATGTAAAGTTCAGTTAGACAAGTGAAAAAGTGGTGAATTCCTAATTTTGTTTTCTCCTATGAGGCTTTGGTACCAGTATTTGTGTTGGCAAGTGCAAATGCAGACCTCCAGTAATACCTCAGGCTAAAAGGATTCAGTGGACTGAATTTTACGCACCACCCCCCCCCCCCCCACCCCCGCCCCACAAAGAGTGAGAAGGTGGTGGTGGTGGGGGGGGCATAAAATGGAGCGGGAAGCTTGGGGGGCCCATCCCAACCTGCTCTCATCTCCGCCGCTACTTTACGCAGGGCAGCGGCAGCAAAAACCAGCCCGCCTGCCCCAGGCCAATCAAGGCCCTTAAGTGGCCAGCTAGCGGCCCAGGCCCAAATAAAGCCGCCTGACGAAAGCAGGCGGCTTTCTGAAGACATGGTGGGGGGGTGGGCCCTCATGATCAGGCACCCTGTTCTCGACGGAGGGCCGCCCCCGATGTCCCAACCACCCACAAACCCCAACACGCCCCCCTACCCCCAATCGACCACCCTTGCCTTGTCGGGGCCTGAACGATCACCCCGGCAAGGCCCCAAAAACGTACCTTCCTTCCTCGGCCGTCCTTCATCTTCCTTCTGATGGCTGGGTTGCAGTCCCAGCAGTGGCCACCACTCCCGGTGGCACTGCTGAGACAGAGAGCTGCCGGCCTGCTGATTGGCTGGCAGCTCCATTAGGTGGACTTCCTGCCTCAATGAGGTGGAAGTTCCGCTTCAGACCAATTAAAGGCCTGGGGACCGTAAAATGTGGGCTAGATCCCCAGGCCAGGCGGATGTGGTTTCGCCACCGACTTTTCAGTCAGTGGACGGCTCCCGTCCACCGAGGGTAAAATTCAGCCCAGAATCTTCAGTCTGGGGCTCTGGCTATGCTCCTGTGTCTGCTTCATTACCAAGACAAGTTTCTTCCACTTCAGTAACATTGTCTTGCCTTCACTCCACTTTTCTCCATGTACCGTTCAAGACCATGTCTTCATCACCTCAAGGCTCATCTTCTCTAAGGCTCTCCCAGCCAGCCTTCCTGCCACAAATCTTCACAAGCTTCATTTCATCCAAAAAGCTGCAGTGCATGTTCTCATCTGCCCAAAGTTCCCATCAGCATCGGCACCCTCACTTTCTCCAAGTTTCACTGGATCCATGTGCTCTAACAAACTGAATTCAAAATTCTCATGGTTTTGGGCCACTCTACTTTAGTGATCTCACCCTCTGACATTAGATTTCCCATTTTCCACCAGCTCTAGGAAAGGTAGTTGCTTGTTTAACCACTTTGCTCTGGCCCTCTAAAAGTTATGCTCAGTTCCCTCCTTCATTGCTTTCATCAATCTTCTCAAGACCCTTTTTTTTGATCACACCTTTCAAAAAATGTTTTATTGTATTTGTTCAACATTAAACACATTTACATTGTGATCTTAAGTCACCATTAAAGCCATTAACAACATTATTATTCCATTATACTTTACCATCATTGTGTTATCATTTATTAGGTTCAGAAATTAAAGTTCAATTTGTCTTCTATGACATATATTAATCTATTGAACTCCAAAAACTGGTCAAAAATGCTATGCATTAATTCTTTTCCAAATAATAAATCCACAAAGCCTGATAATGCTCTTTTAGTCTATTGGTTTATTCTTGTTCTCTTATAAAACTAAGCTTTCCTTTGTTGAATGGTAATAAATCTGGCTACACTGTATATTAAGTTTAGTCTTCTACCCTAACCTGCTTCACCTTTATCCTTTCTTCTTCCAGTTTGGTATCCAGTGTTGTGTACACTAGTTTGTGCTCCTTAATGTAAAACACGTTGAGATATCTTACTGCTTATGAAGAATTCTACAAATGAAAGATGTGACAGCACCAATACTGGAAAGTAGACAGTGGAGCCTGTGACGTTTAGATTAGCACTTTGATTTTAAAATTCTCATTGCTATTTTAAACCATATATCCGCCCAATCTCTATAAACGTCTCCAGCCCTCCAACCTTTTGAGATATCTGCGCTCCTCCAATTCTGGCCTTCTGTGCATCCCTGATTTTAATTGCTCCACCATCATCAGCCACGCTTTTAGCTGCCTCAATCCTAAGCGTTGGAATTCCCTCCCTAAACCTCTCTCGCTCGCTCTCCTTCTCTTAAGATACTCCTAAAAACCTACCCCTTTAACAAAGCAATTGGTCATCTGCCCTAATTTCTCCTTACGTGGCTCAGTGTTAAATTTTGTTTGTTAACGCTTTTATGAAGCGCCGCCTTGGGAGACTGTCAATTGGTACTGAAGTTGTGCTGTGGGATTATGCACACCAGATACTGCCCAAACAGATTTCATATGCAAGCAGTAAGCACAGGAGGCTTTCATCTAATCAGTCTGTGTTGGATTCAAACGTGTTCTGTATTTTTGAGGCAATGAATGTGGTAGCTAGTATTATGATATTCTTTTGTACCATAACTGTAGTCTAAATTTATCACTACTACTTAAAACTGTTGACAGAAACAGATTGGTGATGTTAATTCTGTTTCCAAAGTACCACTGTTTTTCAGGTCTTCTGTACAAAATGGGCAGCTCAAAGCTGTGTGCTGTGATACTTATGAATGGGGATTGAATGTGTGAAGGAGTTGCTGCCAGACTACAGAGAACTAATCTGTTGTTGATTACAGAGAGACTGTGTCCTGCACACACTATATCAGGAGTAGCTCAAGGGGAATTCAATATAATCATTCTTTCTGGCTGGCTGCAACCATCAATTGAATACTATAATGTTCTATAACTTTTTGGACCCAAATCAGACAATTTTCCTCTTGAACTGAACTGGTTTGATTACTGCTAACTAACGAGAATTACAATAAAATATCTGCAGTAAGAATCAGCTAGAGAAATTCAAGGTGAAAAATAATCACACACTAATTACTGGCAGAAAAACATTTCAGTGACCGTTTCCTGCAGAGTTTTGCTTCTGACACAGCCTCCGAGAATTGATTGCGAGAAAACTTTCCATAACTATATTCAGATTGTTTTTCACTATGCCTTTAACCACCTAATTAAAGATTGTTTATGAAATTCATTAGGGGCCAACTGGAGAGTTCCATTACTGTTTATTAACATTGATCAAACCGCAAAACTGTAGGGGGAAATGTGTGATATTAGGGCAAAAACACTGGAGTACATTTTCTAGGGTAATGCTGCAAAAAAATCATTGGCAACAACTGGAATGAGTAATTGTGGTTAAATTAATTGATTGCAGAGGAATTTCCAAATCTATAGCCCCCATCTACTTTGAGGCTAGTTCTGTTGCACAGTCCACTGAACGTCTGTACTGAAGTAGATTACAAACTGGAAAAAAAAGTAGAAATAACATTGGAAGTTGCTCCTGTCTTTTTGTGCCCACGTCACATGGACAAATCTTTGGTTTAACTTTCTTTTTATTATAATGCCTTGCCTGAGAAACACCTTTATCTTCCACTATAATGTGTCTCAGTTGCGCCTCTACAGCAGAAGGTTGTGGGTTCAAGTCCCACTCCAGAGACATCAGCACTTAATCAAGGTCAAGACTCCAGTGCAATACAGGCTACACTGTTGCACTCTTTTGGATGAGATGCTGAACTGACGACTTGTCTGGTCTCCCATGGCATGGCTTCGGAGAAGAGCAGGGATGTTCTTCCCAGTGTTCTGGCCAGTATTTATCCCTTAACCAACACCACTAAAAACAGGTTATCTGGTCATCATCACATTTCTGTTTGTGGGACCTTTTTGTGCACCAATTGGCTGCCAGATTACCTACATTACAACAGTGACTATCCTTCAGAAGTATTCATTGGCTGTAAAGCACTTTGGAATGTCCTGAGGTTGTGAGAGGTGCCATATAAATGCAAATCTTCCTTTCTTTCCATTGTCCTCCTTATTTCGTCAATCATGCTACATTTTCCTGACCATTCTGCAGCAAGTGGGTTTGACTGGTGATCTGTTGGCTTCTGCCACATGCTGCTCTTAAGCCAGCCTTTATGAGGTGCACAAGTGTACCTGGAACAACTAGCAAGGCAATCTTAGATCCTCGGTAGGAGCTCAGAGGAGTGTTGTTCAGATGGAGACCTGTGATCTCGCTGCACTGCTCTTCCCGGTTAACTTCATGCGACTCTATTTTTCCAGGTCCAGGCCCGTTGGGCGCGAGGGACCCTTGATTCCCATCACTGAAAGAGAGGGAATCCAACTGTGCTGTTTTACAATTCAGTGGAGGTTTGATGACAGTTTGTGAGACTCAAGAAAATATGGCTCTGCAATGCTGTCGGGTCTCAGGATGTCAAATTGTTTACATTACTGTCAATGGCCTGAACTGCCACAGTTCATTGTGCAGTCACCAGCACTCCTTCACTGTGAAAGTGCTTTCAATATTCTTTTCTGTTAGCAAGGCAGAGGGGTATTTCAGCTCTTTTTCTTTGATAGCACGGATGGATTGTGATCTTGCTGCTCAGTGATAAAATCTCATGTGTGCACTCTCATCCCACCCACCCTTGGCACTACAGGTAGGAGCTTCAAAGTACCCTATCACCATGCCAACACATTTCTGATATTGACACCCAATCACAGTATTCAATAATAAGATCATTCAGAGAGCACTGCGAATCTAGAATTGCTCCGGCTTTCAAACTTTGATCTCTGGCCAGTTAGCTTGTTTAGCAAAATATTCTAATGCTGCAGATGGTTAGGCATATTTGCACTGAATTGATTTATTCAGTATTTGTAGAGAGTGCACAACTGATTTTAACTATGTCACCTTTATTTAAACTAATATTTGCACTGACTCTAAAAAAAAGAGATTAAACTTCGACATGGAGATTTGAGATGGAGTAACCGAGAGTGGATTGTGATTGTACAGGAAGGAGGCCCTGCAACTATATCTTATTCACAGATGATTTATAATATATGCAGCTTTAGTGTTTTTTTTTTATTGTTGAGGGTGGATTTTTTTTTTATTTGGGGTGGTCAGACACAACAACTTGTGTTGGTCTTAATGCAGCTTCTTATTAACATGCTGTTCGGTCCAGAGCAAGATGAATTTGCCCTACCACCTGGAACTGATGTTGTTGAGGATTTGAGTAGGCAGCTGCAACAGGAGCACATTTACTGTATTTTGGAATTTGCAGGTTGCATAGTTTATTTCTATAAAATACAAAAATCAAACTAAAACATTTCTGGCTTGTCTCAGATTGAGCTTATGCTATAGGGGTAGTGTTGTGTTCGCTGTATGGGGTGGAGGTCTTTGACCATGAATGTATACATTAAGTTCATTCATATAGGGGAGGGGGCGGGGTAAGAATTCCACATGGCTTCAAGATAGGTTTTCCTTGGTTTTTGAGTCAGGGGTGTTCACACTGGTGGGTTTTATGGGCAATGTTAAGTCACAGGGTGCGAGCAAGATCAAAGCAGAAACTAGTGTGGTACTGTCAGCACTAGGATATGATTTCAGTCCTGGATTGCCATTCTCTCTGTACTCACACTATGCCAGAATGTGCTGTGACTAACCAAATGCATTTGGTTTGCTATGTGAAATTCCAGGTGTTTTTCCAATCAGCAACTTGTTTTTCCCTGCTGTATTTCTTTCCCTTTTAAGACGTTTTTGTTGCTGAACCCACTATGTTGTCAGATTGATAAAAACTTTACACAAGAAACAAATGGTCAGGGTTGGGCACAAGTGCATCAGACTACGGGATGGCAGGCCGCAGTGCTGCAGTTCTGCATAGTCATGAATTCAGGAGACAAAACAAGATATTTGACTTTATTTGCTTCCCTCCAGCAGATTGCACTGCTGTGGGTGGGGGGCGGGGGTTGGGGGTGGGGTGCGGAGGGAAGAAGTGTTTCATCCCAATGGTCTGGCCATCATTGTATGGGACAGGCTTGATTGACCACCTGCTCTTCACCCACCTGTTAATTTTGTATGTTCTTCTGTTCAGTAGGCCTCCTGATATATATGTAGAAAGATGTATAGGATGGTGCGTCAGGATGGAAAAAGTTTGGGGAGGGTGAAAGCATGGATGAATCTGGTGCAAAATCAAAAGGATCTTCAGGCATTCAGCAACAGTGATGACATCAAGCAGGGTAAGCATTGAATAATTCTCACAGACATCAGCCAGGAAGTCCTTCACTTTTTATAAATTTTACAGAAAACAGAGCATTAAATAAAGACTGGGACATACACATTAAAAGCTGAATTATCATAAACAAACTTTAAAAAACTGTGGAATTTCTATCATAATGGAAAAATTTCACATTACATAAAAATAAAATTAATATTTCAGGGACAGAGAGGTTGTTCAGCAGTACTTATGACTCAGTACACTGTTAAAAATACAATTACATCTCCTTAACACCTCATTAACTTTTTAAGGGGGTTTTCACAGCAATATTACAGAGTAAAAGGGAAAGTTCTTGTCAGTTCGGTAGTTTCTAAAGATTGCCTCCTGCAGGGGCTTCAACAGTGCACCCTGTGGAGGAGCAGAGAATCATTGACAGCAACTTCTGGATTTCCACATTTAACTGCGTATTTGTAGATACCAGAAGTTATTGTCAGTTGCACAGGGTAACGACGGCAAGCAATAAAGGTTTTGGCTTCTTTACAACTGCAAAATCGGGATGTTGTAATTATTATATAAAGTTAAAACAAACATAAGCTGCTGTTATTATGGTTCTTCCAGTTATAAATCGATGGCCAGATGAAGCATTTCAAAAACCATACAAGTTTTAAAATGGCCATTATATTACTCTAGAACCATCCCACCTGTTTTAAGCTACTTCCTGGATGGAATTTCACAATACTCATCTTTGTTTAAAATACAATACCAGCAGTAAGTCTCAAAGCACTCCTTAATGTAAATAATGATTAGAAGTGGAACATTCATTTCTATATTTGATATCTATAACTTGCCAAAATCAGGACTTCTCTCCATGTTTTGTTGAGTGGTAGAGATGTTATTTCTCATCATGATTTGTTGACTAACTTTTTAATAGATCTATAGTTTCATTGGTCTACTGTAGGCCAGATGGGTTACACAATAGAGTACAACTGAAGGAGGAATAACCTTGGTCCAGAGTTTGCTGTGCAGGGCATCTAACTTGTCCCTGAACCCTTCAGCTCAAGTATGCTTTGCCCACTAATTGCTGAAAGGGTGAGCTGATAACAGCACAGCAAGGGAAACAGGGCACCTGGGTCCTGAGTGGACAGGGCAATCAACAGGGTATCTCCTTGACCAATGAAATTTAAGGATTGGAAAATGAACAGGAAATCCAGAAGCACTGAGAAAGAGGAAGATTTAAAGGGTGTGAATAAAATGTCAAAATCAGGTACAGAAAGTGAAATAAAGAGAGGGAAAGAAAGATTGGATTAAGAGAGAGAGAGAGAAAAGATGGAAAGGAAAGGTAAAAAAAAATACAATTTGCCATTTTAAAAATTCACCCTGAAAAGTTCAAAACCTGAAGGAATGAGACTCTACATTTATAATAGTCAATTTTCGGTGCTAGAGAGGTTGATAGGCAGTCATTAACAGCTATCATGCTGGTAAAAGGGTACTTATTCTTGTAATGGCAATACTTAACATTCTGTGTTATATTTCTTGGGAAAAACAGCAAGTTCCAAAAGAAACTAAGGGTGAGATGCTGTTTTTGTGCCCCTAATAACAGAGTGGCGCAAGTCAGACAGCAACTTTTGGATGTTCGCATTGAGTCATGCATATGCTCTTCACCTGAAGTTGCTGTATCATTGCTATTAGCCTCACCATTATTTTAACAGCAAATTCTAGCCCCTCATACATTTACACTTCAGCAGAGTGAAAGCACCTTGGGTTCCTTAAAATGGGAGCTGTGATCCACTTTCCATCATTAACAACACTCTCTTTGAGTGTAAAATTCATGAACAAAATTAATCATTCATGCACAAAACTCAATTGCTGACAGAAGTAAACAATGGAAAGTTCTCCTAAACCTCACTCACACAATTACTGAACCACCATCATTATCCATTAGCTTTATTACAGGATGTCTGTAAAACAATTACTAATCTGAAGTTTACATTTCCCTGGGATATTGGTAAACATGTCTGTTTGACTGATTTAAATATGATTATGAGAGGTCTGGGCAAAAATTCTGGTAAACACATTCCTTTTCAAAGAAACAAAGTTAGATAGCTGTTGAAATTTTTGAGATGTATTCCATTTGTTTGAATGCCTGATGAGTGACTTATTCTGCTGCATACAGAAGCTGAAAATCCCTATTAATTGCTGTCTTTACCACTATTTCAATTCTGTTTCCAGCAGGAAATTCCCATTAACCTAACGCTTCCCCTGGTAATATGTTTACAACTCAGATTACGCCAAGGCCCTTTTTCTATAACATTTGTATAATTTCTCTGAGTTCTGCCATCTATAGCAAATCAAGAATAATAATTTGAAATATTTTAGAAAACCTACACTCATGGTATTAAAGGAATTGGATGAACACAAATCACTCATCAGTGTTTCCTTGCCAATTCTTAGTAATTGTAAACTAAAGTTGAAAAGGATGACATGTAACCAGTCAGCAAGAATGGATGATATACTTGTTACTGCTGTTTTAGTAAACTTTGAAGCAAGCCATGTGTTGGGTACACAGATTTGATTGCACGTCAGTATTCTGAATAAGTGGAGGTCACTGTGTAAACATCTCCTGTGGTCAAGAGACCTGGATAGTCCAGACTGCTGACCACCTTCTTTCTTTAGCAGGGCAGGATGGTACAAACCATGGACATCTCCAGAAAATGTCCCTTGAAAGGCAATATGGTGGATTTGCCATCCATCCTAGTCTGTTTTGGAGCTTTTCTGAATCATAAGATTTAAAGTAAAATATCAAGCCTTGGAATGAAATACATTGTCACCAGCAATAAGAGGAGCAGCTGGGTCCAGAGATATAAATGTAAAGGAGAGTCCAAATAAGTACGTCAAATTAAAGCTGAGAACCAGGAGAATACTTAAAGCTAATATTACAAACATGGTATAAAAATTGAACAGAATAATAAATAATAATGAGGCAAAGATACTGCACTTTAATCTGCAGCATCCAAACCAAATCTGTTCAGGGTAGGAGCCAAGAAAGAGAGAAGGAGAGAACACGAGGATGAAATAGAGTTAGAGAGAATGAGACGAAGAGCAAAAAAAAAGGGAGAGAGACAGCACCTTGAAACCCTGTGACCTCTCCCACCTAGAAGAACAAGGGAGCATTGCATGGGGACACCACCACCTGCAAGTTCCCCTTCAAGTCACACACCATCCTGACTTGGCAGTATATTGCCATTCCTTCACTGTCACTGGGTCAAAATCCTGGACCTCCCTATCTAACAGCATGGTGGATGCACCTACACCACACGGACTGCAGCGGCTCAAGAAGCTAGCTCACCACCATCTTCTGAAGGGCAATTCGGGCTGAGCAATAAATTCTGGCCCTCCCAGTGACATTCACATCCCATGAATGAATCAAAACAAACTTAAGTATGCTCTCTATAGCAGTTTTATATTGAAGGCTACAATAGTGAAAATAAATATCTTTAATTAACCGTACAGATTGCCCATTCATAAGCAGCATCAGCCCTATTTCTTTGTTCGGACTGCAAAATGGTGCAGGCTGTGATTACTTTCATAAAGAAGATCAAATTTATTCCTTGGTTAGGAGGTTGAGATTACCTAGTCTTTGGGCAGCTCCACAAACACCACCATTTCACTCCATCTTGGCTGGCCTACCAGGATGTATGTTGGAGGAGTGTTCCAGTATTTAAGCACATTGATTAGCCATGAGTGACATGAGCCCTTTAACTGAAACTGTCTGCTTCAGGGCTGATAGTAACCTTTTTGCAGAGAATGTCTTTGACTGAGTATAAATATTTGGGTAAATAACATTGCCATTTTAAAATAAATTTATTCTATGTTTAGTCAAAATGGCCTCTCGTTACACTCAGTTTCTATTAAATATTTATATCTATACTGGCGGCAATCCACAAAAATTTGTATTCCGATTCCTTAGCCACATGAATTTTCTATACAGAGTTTTCTGTTCAAAAATGTGGATGGACGGCCTGCAGGATCAGTGGGCGAATGCATCATATGATGTGGTACTGAGCCATATCAACCAGGAAGGTCCCAAGTTCAGTCCCTGCTTTGCAGAGCCCCTGATCCCAGGATGCAGAACAAAAGGTGAGATAGGTTTCCTACTCCTTTCCATTATCCAGTGATCCCTTCCTGGCACGTGAGCATGCCTGGGTGTTCAGCAAGGACAGGCAGTATTTGCAATGATGTTCATCCTCCTCAGAGTTTGCCAAGTTTACTATGCAGGCTTACACATTAAGAATGCACATTGACCTATTTTTAAAAAATGCCTTCAGGATGTGAGCAACATTGACAAGGGTGACTTATCAAAGGATTCCTGTGTAAACTGAGGGAAAGGGAGCAATTTGGAGGGCCATAAACAAGGACATAAAAAAAGTATTAAAGCAAAATTGAAATTCATACTTGTCAATAATTAGGAGTTCCTCAACAAAATAATTCGTATAATACTCCCATTATTCTGCCAACTTATAACATATGCAAATAAACATCTCAAGAGTATCTTACAAAGCAGCGAGTGAAAGGAGTGAACACTGCAGTGTAGGTGGAGTTTGAAAGGAAGGGTGGAAAGTAGATTTGCCTGCATCTGAGGTACTGTCTAAAAGCCAACCATTAGGCTCTAGCATTCGTGTCTATGTGCACACTATTAAATTTACTTGGGTATTTTTGCTTTTGTCACCTAAGCTTCACAAGGGAGGCAGGCTTTAAAAATGCCTTCTCTTCCAATCTGACCTGCAAATTATGTCAAAGACAGGTCTGGCATTGCCCATAAAAAAAGAAAGACTTGTATTTATGTCGTGCCTTTCATGACCTTAGGCATCCCAAAAGTGTTTTGCAGCCAATTAAGCACTTTTGAAGTGTAATCCTTGTTGTAATGTAGCAAAAACAGCAGCCAATTTGTGTACAGCAAACTCACACAAACAGTAGTGAAATAAATGACCAGATAGTCTATTTTTAGCTGTCCGTTGGGGGATAAATATTGGTTAGGGCACCAGGAGAACTCCGCTGCTCTTCTTCAAATACTGCTTTCGGATCGTTTACACCCAACTGAGAGCAGTTTAATATCTCATCTGAAAGATTTTTTTTTCAAAATATGCTTTATTCATAAAAATCTGCAAAAATTACATTCCCAAACAGTTTAAAACAGCATCAAGTCAAAAAATACAAACAATGCAAAGGTGATCAGTTTCCTTCCATACAATTATGAGTTGCCTCACAACCCTTCCATTTCTTTGTCATGCCATATACATTTTTACATTTACAGCACACAAAATTTTCCCGATACAGTTCGAGGGGTTTCCCATGGATCCAGCCCCTCAGTTCAGCTTGGTGGGGGAACCTTACACAGTGGTCTTTCCCCATTGAGCCTTTGCTGTGGCTGCCCTAAGCTTTAGTGCGTCCCTCAGCACGTAGTCCTGGACCTTGGAATGTGCCAGTTTGCAACATTCGGTGGTGGACAACTCTTTGCGCTGGAAGACCAGCAAGTTTCGGGCCGACCAAAGGGCGTCTTTCACCGAATTGATAGTCCTCCAGCAGCAGTTGATGTTTGTCTCGGTGTGCGTCCCAGGGAACAGCCCGTAGAGCACAGACTCCTGTGTTACAGAGCTGCTTGGGATGAACCTCGACAAAAACCACTGCATCTCTTTCCACACCTGCTTTGCAAAGGCACATTCCAGGAGGAGGTGGGCAACCGTCTCTTCCCCACCACAGCCACCGCGGGGGCATTGTGCAGAGGGGGCGAGACTTCGGGCGTGCATGAAGGATCTGACGGGGAGGGCCCTTCTCACCACCAGCCAAGCTACATCTTGGTGCTTGTTTGTAAGTTCTGGTGATGAGGCATTCCGCCAAATGACTTTGACGGTCTGCTCGGGGAACCATCCGACAGGATCTCCCGTCTCCTTTTCCCGTAGGGCCTTGAGGACATTCCGTGCAGACCACTGCCTGATGGATCGGTGGTCAAAGGTGTTTTCCCGCAGAAACTGCTCCACGAAGGATAGGTGGTACGGCATGGTCCAACTGCATGGAGCGTTCCGCGGCAATGTGACCAGGCCCATCCTTCGCAACACCGGGGACAGATAGAACCTCAGCAAGTAGTGACACTTGGAGTTTGCGTACTGGAGGTCTACTTGATGCAGCCGCACACGAAGGTGGTCATCAGGATGAGGGTCACGTTGGGTACATTTTTCCCGCCCTTGTCCAGAGATTTGAACATCGTGTCCCTCCGGATCCGGTCCATTTTTGATCCCCAGATGAAGCGGAAAATGGCTCGGGTGACTGCCACAGTGCAGGAGTGGGGTATGGGCCAGACCTGCGCCACGTACAGCAACAACGTGAGCACCTCGCACCCGATGACCAGGTTCTTACCCACAATGGAGAGAGATCGCTGCCCCCACATGCCCAACTTTTGTCGTACCTTGGCTACTCGCTCCTCCCAGGTTTTGGTGCACGCCCCGGCCCTTCTGAACCATATCCCCAGCACCTTCAAGTAATCTGATCTGACGGTGAAGGGGACAAAGGATCGGTCAGCCCAGTTGCCAAAGAACATGGCCTCGCTCTTGCCGTGGTTAACTTTGGCTCCCAAGGCCAGTTCGAACTGGTCGCAGATGCTCATCAGTCTGCACACGGACAGCGGATCCGAGCAGAAGACGGCGACGTCATCTATGTACAGGGAGGTTTTAACCTGAGTGCCTCTGCTGCCTGGGATTGTCACCCCTCTTATGCTGGCATCCTTCCTAATAGACTCAGCAAAGGGTTCAATACAGCAAACAAACAAGACCGGGGAGAGAGGACAGCCCTGTCTGACTCCAGATTTGATCGGGAAACTTTCCGATTCCCACCTGTTGATTGAGACTGCGCTACTGATGTTTGTGTAGAGCAGTTGGGTCCAATTGCAGATTCCCTCCCCAAACCCCATTTTGGAAAGCATGTCCATCATGTCGGTGTGCGATATCCTGTCAAAAGCCTTCTCCTGGTCCAGGCTGATGAGGCAGGTGTCCACCCTCCTGTCCCGTACATAGGCGATCGTATCCCTGAGTAGCGCGAGACTATCAGAGATCTTCCTGCCGGGTACAGTGCAGGTCTGATCAGGGTGAATCACCAACTCCAGAGCAGATTTGACTCGACTGGCTATGACTTTGGACAGAATCTTGTAGTCAACATTAAGCAGTGAGGTGGGCCACCAATTTCTGATTTCTGCCCTCTCCCCCTTCCGCTTGCAAATGAGGGTGACGATGCCTTTCCTCATGGATTCTGACATGCTGCCGGCCAGAAGCATATTCTCGTATACTTCCAGCAGGTCCAGGCCGACCCAGTCCCACAGGGCCGAGTACAACTCGACCGGTAAGCTGTTGCTTCCGGGAGTTTTACTCGTCTCGAAGGACTCGACGGCCTTTGTCAGCTCGTCCAGAGGTATGCGGCTTGTCCAGTCTCTCCCTCCTGCTGTTATCTAAGACCTCTGTGATAGATGACAGGAAGGACTGGGAGGCCGCACACCCTCAGTACGCTACCAAAGTACTATGCCAGAGCCTTGAACTCATACAGAATGCCTCACTTCAAGGTGCCTCCAGTCAGCAAGTTAGTGGCACTAGTGTTTACAACAGATAACCAATACCTTGCCAGGGAAAATGATTTAATTACTTTCCTGATGGAAAGCCACCAGTAGCAGGTGAGAGGACTGCACTTTTTCAAGATGGCCAATT
Source organism: Heterodontus francisci (assembly GCF_036365525.1). Lineage (NCBI taxonomy): Eukaryota > Metazoa > Chordata > Chondrichthyes > Heterodontiformes > Heterodontidae > Heterodontus > Heterodontus francisci. The sequence continues at coordinate 35,328,687 of NC_090396.1, read as the reverse complement.
CCACAAGAGTGCACACCTTATTAATCAAACTCATGTGTCATCTGACTAGCAGGTTTCTACTCTTCCTCCACACCAGTGTTACGTGCACAAGCTCACAAACTGCATCCTGCGAGACTGAGGTAGCCATACTCCTGCTTGGAAACTTTAACGAGAGGCTGTATGGACTGACTGCTCCTTTACATGTGTCTCCCTCCCACTGCACCCACCACACACACACCCTCCAAATCAGCCAAAGATTTTGAAGGGAGGGAAAATTCCAATCCCACCTGCTCAGAAAATGATGTTTTTGCATGAAAAGATTAAGGAAATCCAGGCCACTATGCGTGGATCTTTGATGGAGTGAGTGAAAGATGGTACAAGCTATTAAAGCAGAAAACTTGTTTTGAGGTGCTGTAAACTGCACAGAAACGGACACATGTGCAACCTCTTCATTAGTCGCCATATATCATTAGCTAACAATGATTTGGGTATTAAGTCATTGGAAAATTGTGAACATGGCAACGTTTTCAGTTCTATGTTGTATCTTGAATGCAAACTGGAGGCATGCATGAGATGCAGTGCAAGAGCTACAGGTTTGTCCGAGGGCTTTGCATGGGTGAGCAGTAAACATGGAGCAGATTGAGAGACAACACTTTGTGGCATAGAATTTTACCATCAACCTGCTAAGTAAGCTGTCCTATTGTGCAGTCTGGCCATGCCCAGTCCTAACATGAACATGTTGTCCTGTTTCTATTGTCAGTTCCCGTATGTATAGACCACTAAACCTGGCCACTATCGGAAGCCTGGCTTGATACACTGCTGTCCTGCACAGACTTTAAGAGTACCAAACAGAGCAACCATCTTTACGCCAACTCCATGCAGCAGCATCTCCACTTTGTCAGCCCCAGAACAGAGTGTTGGGTGTTATACTGATCCATCTTTTGCCAGCAGGCTTGTTTTATTGCCTCCTTTCACTTTATTTTTGTCTGCATCTTCTCTCTTGCCAGTGCCTAATCTTGTCAAAGAATGCCGATGATCGAAATTCATTCTGAGTCTTCCGAAAAGTTCGAGTAATTTTTGTTTTCTCCTCACCCATCATTTAAAAAAAAAATCACTCTGGGTGTATGGGGCACTCCTAGCAAGGCCAGCATTTATTGGTCATCCCTAGTTGCCCTTGAGAAGATGGTGGTAAGCCTTCTTCTTGAACCGCTGCAGTCCGTGGGGTGAAGATATTCCTACAGTGATGTTAGGTAGGTAATTCCAAGATATTGACCCAGCAATGATGAAAAAATGGTAATATGTTCAAAGTCAGGAAGGTGTGGCCACTTACCTGTGAATTTCCCTTTAAATTTCAGCTACAATATTCCAGTTTCCCTATTAGGCCCAAGGCCAAAGCTACAGAGAATAGTTATGCAAATTAGTTGATTCTAGAAAATTGTGAGCAGTCAGCTCATTGTGCTTTTGGCTAGCTTTGAGCTTGCAGTTAACCATGTCTGGCTCCACTTAGCCGAGAGCAGAAAATCTTACACTTTGAACAGTGGACTGGGGATTTTGAAGGCAATCTGCCGGGGTAGAGGGAATCAGTGGAGCTGAGCTAGGAGCGTCACCTAAATCACCACTATCCAAGAATCCTGCACAAGTGTATCCTGCCTCAGGTGGCATCAGGTGGCAGGACCGTATCTCCAACACAGAAGTCCTCGAGGCGGCCAACATCCCCAGCTTGTACACACTACTGAGTCAGCGGCGCTTGAGATGGCTTGGCCATGTGAGCCGCATGGAAGATGGCAGGATCCCCAAAGACACATTGTACAGCGAGCTCGCCACTGGTATCAGACCCACCGGCCGTCCACGTCTCCACTTTAAAGACGTCTGCAAACGCGACATGAAATCCTGTGACATTGATCACAAGTCGTGGGAGTCAGTTGCCAGCGTTCGCCAGAGCTGGCGGGCAGCCATAAAGACAGGGCTAAAATGTGGCGAGTCGAAGAGACTTAGTAGTTGGCAGGAAAAAAGACAGAGGCGCAAGGGGAGAGCCAACTGTGTAACAGCCCCGACAAACAAATTTCTCTGCAGCACCTGTGGAAGAGCCTGTCACTCTAGAATTGGCCTTTATAGCCACTCCAGGCGCTGCTTCACAAACCACTGACCACCTCCAGGCGCGTATCCATTGTCTCTCGAGATAAGGAGGCCCAAAAGAAAAGAAGAAACAAGTGTAAGTGGGTTTGATAGTGCACACGCTAGGAATATTTTCCATCAAGATCTTCCTAAATTCAGGACAGCACTTTTGTCTTCATGCATGCATGATCCGTTTTCTATCATGGTTGGCTTAAACCCAAGACAGCATTAGACTAGCCCAGGACAATTAGGGAAACACTGGGATGAATCCTGGCAGTTCGGGGACAGTTGGGACCTCTGCACCTGCTTCAGATTTCTTTTATCAGCTGCCGGAAAGCATGTGGAGAATGCAGAGAGCAGGTGCTGTGTCACTGGTGTGGCCTGTTTCACCAAACACAACCTCTGTTTGTGGGAGATGATGGACAAAAATAAAGACTGTTGTCCCTGTAATGACTGTAAAGACTCTTAATTAGCCTGTACAAATAAGCTTATCCTTCAAGCACAGACACAAAATGCTTTGATCAAGTTGGATTTATCAGGAGAGAAGGGCTAATTGTTTATTATTAGCGGAATCGATTCAAGGGGTGAGAGAGCACCTGCTGAGACCAAGAAATCCTGGCCTTTTTTGTTCCTTTGACTGCTGTATAAAAGTGGATAATAGCCGGCTAAATAGGTCAAAGGATGATAATCTGAAGATGGGGTGGACCTCTACTGATAACCAAATTATGATAAAGCTTTAAAACTTCAATTGTTTTATTTATCCCTGTCAGCCTTTTGTGTTTAAGTTGGCCTTTATAATGATTCAGGAGAGCCATGCAAGAAATACTGGAGATTAGGCTGCTTTTGCTATGCATAATAAACAGTTAACATTATGTATGGTAATGAGGCCCATCCTTTGTCACTTTTGCCCATCAACTCAAGAAAAATCTTTCTCCCAGTAACATCTTATTATCTTTGACAATTATTTTATCTCCAGCTGTTTTTTTTCTCTGAAGGTACGGCACAGTGGCGCAGTGGTTAGCACCGCAGCCTCACAGCTCCAGTGACCCGGGTTCAATTCTGGGTACTGCCTGTGTGGAGTTTGCAAGTTCTTCCCGTGTCTGCGTGGGTTTCCTCCGGGTGCTCCAGTTTCCTCCCACATGCCAAAGACTTGCAGGTTGATAGGTGAATTGGCCATTAGCAATTGCCCCTAGTATAGGTAGGTGGTAGGGAAATATAGGGACAGGTGGGGATGAGGTAGGAATATGGAATTAGTATAGGATTAGTATAAATGGGTGGTTGATGGTCGGCACAGACTCGGTGGGCCGAAGGGCCTGTTTCAGTGCTGTATCTCTAAACTAAACTAAACTAAACTGACTCACGCTGGACAGCAACTCTTTCATACCTTACCCAAATGGCCAACTGCTTCTCTGACACCTGGCCCTGTAATGGCAGCTGAGAGGTGGGGCGGGGGGACCAGGAAAATAAGGGGGAGCCTGACACATTCCTGTTGCCTGGAACTTTCCCAAGGGCGTGCTGGGAAGTGGATTTGCTGCCTGCTCCACGGAGACGGGCAGCCAATTTACATAGTTAAGACCCCAATTAGATGCAATTTTGTGAACTCACCAGCAAAAGGGCAGCCCCCACTCCCATCCCCCCCCCCCCCCACTCAATGCAGGCGACCTCCTTATGGCAGCTGGGGGGAGTGGTCGTCACAGCCACAGGCTCCATGCCTCAAAGATGGGACCAAGGGCAGAAAAGATCACACCCACGGCCCATGTGAACCTCCCAGAGGGTTTCCTCTCCACTGCAGGGTGGGGGGGTGGTGGTGTGGTGGTGGGCCTACTGCCTTCAACTCTCTGAATTTTTGACTTATCTGAACGCCTCCAAGGTGCCTCCATGTCGAGACGCCCTCGCGGTACCGACCTGCCTTAGCAGCGCCCAGCTCTCCCTTTGGGGCTGCTGAGACTCGAGAGCTGCCGGTCCTCTGCGATGGCGAGCTTGGAGGTGGCCAATTAGGAGGCCACCTCTGGGAAAATTGCTAAGCCGTTCCGCTGCCAGCAAGTGTAGGCTCGGGACCCCCATTTTCTCCTGACGTTGGGATTCCGAAGCCCGTGGGAAAATCCAGCCCCAAGTCATGGATGAGCCAGTGCTCTTTTTGAGGGTGTCAACATTGGTTATATCAAAGCCATCCTCTTGGCTGCTGCCAGAAACTCCATACCTCAGGTGCAGGTTTCATCTCCTTCCCCAGCTGCTTACTCAATCTGAATTAAAGAAGCACACAGCCTTGGTGTCCTCTTCGATCTCTGAACTCTAAACCCCACATTGCTTACTTCTACTGTGACCCCTGTCATACGCTCATCATGGCTTAAATCTTATCCACACCTTAAGGTTCAACGCCTCTAATGCGCCTCTTCCTAGCTCCCCCACATTCCAGCTCCACCCTATACAAACTCCCAACTCATCCGGTACTCCATGGCCAATATCCTGTCCACCAGCAAGGCTTGAAAAATCTATCACCCCTGTCCCCACCAACCAACACTGCCCTCTCATCCTACAATGCATCAGTATCAACATTTGTTCAAACTCTCAGAACCCTTTATGGTGTTTAGTCATGCTTTTCAACCATACCTTTAGTCATCTCTAAAGTTTTTCCCATCTCCTGTTTGGTGTCCACCACTGGCCTTGTAAAGTCCCTTGGTGATTTGATTATCTGACTGGTGCTATAAAATGACTGTTGTTAGCCTGCACAAGTGAACGTTAGACAGCTGCTCAACCATGGAAAGCATTACAGCTGAGCGATGCTATCCTCACTGCACATTCACCCACCTCCCAGAAATACTGTAATAATGTATCAGAAGTATGAACCTTTAGCGATTTTCCCTTTAGTGTCAAACTTTTAATTAAACAACAACTGGTTAGATTTAAATTGAATAGACTGCAAACTGGCAGTGAGTCGTTGACTGTAAAGTTGTTTAAAAATCATTATAAATGTGGTTATTAATTCTTCATCATTTGATGCTGGATGATTAGAATCTTAAACATAAATGTGGACAGAAAGAACAACACGTAGTGTAACAAGTACTGTATGAGAAAGGGGAAAGTGAATGTTTAGAATCAAGGTAAGTAATTGAAAAAAAAAGCCTTGTGCGACAAAATAAAATATATTAAGATGGATAAATTACACCTTCCACCTAGCTTGAAGCTGACTGGAAATCTTGCAAATCACTAGAAAGTGTCAGAAGAATATATTTTGTAGTTAATGGAAAAAAGAAAAACATAAGATGAAAACATCCATTTTCAGGTAGAAACTCTAGATATGTATTATAACTTCAACTTTGTGAAAAGACAGAATCAAATACTGAATGTAATTATGAAAGGTTTTCAGAGATGACACAATCCTAAATAAAAGCATAAGTTACAAAGAGAAAAAAGTAAGTTAATCACAAAATCTGCAGCAAACTGTAGAAGCAGGGTCAAAATCCTGGAACTCCTTTCCTAAGAGCACTGTGTGTGTATCTACCCCACATGGACTGCAGTGGTTCAAGAAGGCAGCCCTCCACCACCTTCTCAAGGGCAATTAGGGATGGGCAATAAATGCTTGCCTAGCCAGCGATGCCCACATCCCATGAATGAATAAAAAAGATCATTGATCAACATGGAGATTGCATAGCAAAAAGGGCAAAGATGTCAAAAGATGGCTACTTTTGAAGTCAAGTTCTTAAAATGATTACTTCTGATTGATCTTCATTTAGGTTCCTTGACTGTTCATTAGTGGCAACACCATGAAAACCATTTGCAGTTCTTTTGTTCTTGTCCCAGCTACAATTTATAACCCTCTTCTCTGGACAGTGCTGACCTATGGTTCCATTGGCAGCATTAACTCTCCTGTTCTTTGCCCAAATAGTCTTTCTTCATGTGTGAGTCTAAACAGTGAATATTAGAAGGCTATTTGAACGTGCTAGGTATTGTGCTCACCAAAAAGCAAATTGGCAGAGGAACTTTGTGTTATTTTCCCCCTCCATAGCACGAAGACACTGAAGCCGATTGTAACACCCCACTGTTCTCCCAGCCAATCCTATAGTTGCCACACAATGGCCAATTCAATGCCCCACACCTATGACATAAGACGCTGTGCTCCACTTTAGCTACCATCTTTATCACCTCTGCAGTGGAAAGAATCTATCCAGCTGCTGCTGGAAGGAAATGGTCCATTTCATTTTGACTGGAAGAATTTTGGCCAGGATAATACAGCACATATTCCTAGTTATCTACCTTTTTGCTAGATATGAACCAGGCATATTTATAACAAAAAAAGTTCCAACTCTTGATTTTTATATAATTATATTCTACAATGTAACTCTTGCAAGAACAACAAATTTAGTAGAGGTCAGGATAGAGTTACTATCCCTTTCTGTACCCCTACTATCCCTTCCGTACCCCTACCTCAGAAAACAATACTTTGCCCTGGGCCCCATTTATGCGAGTGCCCAAACCAAAATCCATCCATGCTGTTGTGTAAGGGGAAAATTTGGCCAGTATTTATAGCTTCCCGATACTTTGCTATGTTTCCAAAGTATCCTCAGAGCACTGTAGAAGAAGCCAGGACTTAATTATTTTTGCTAAGCAGTTGAATTATTCAAAACGTAGCTACTTCTACCATGAATACAATTGAGGCGTAATGGTTTTTCTTGGGTTGAATTCATCAGTGGTTTTATTATATCCATTTATACTCAGTGTATTAATGTCACATGTGCAAGTCTCTACTTTGGCAAATTTCTCAGGTAGCGCCAATGAGTGCAAGTTGACACAAGTGTTGTACGAAATAAAAACAGAAAATGCTGGAAATACTCAGGTAACAGATCTGAAATGTTAACTCTGCTTCTCTCTCCACTGATGGTTCCAGACCTGCTGAGTACTTCCAGCACTTTCTGTTTTTATTTCAGATTTCCAGCATCCACAGTATTTTGCTTTTATTCCAGTGTTGTATGTGTTGATGATCACTTGTGTGGAGATGAAAGGGTTAATCCTGTTTTTAAAAAAAAAATTGTTCCTCATTTTGTAATGTGCAATCTCCAAATTAGATTCACCCTGAAGTCTACTCCCGAGGTATGTTTGTATTGTGCCAGAATGTAAAAATAAATCACAGCATTTGCATGGTTGAGGCCAAACTACCATGTGAACAGTAAATTAGTTAGGTTTATATAACTCTAACTTTTCTCAACTAAAAAATAATGAATAGAGAAAAGCTTAATAGTTGAAGTTTATATAGTGAGGTGCATTGCAGTTCAATCTTCTAATATTAAAGAATGATCTGTCAGCCTCTGAGGAGAGGCACCCACATTCCTAATTAGCAACACAATTTATTTTCCAAAAGGATTCTAAAAAGCTGACAAAATGGGTGATGAAAGAGATAGAAGATCCAATATGATTTAAAGATACTAAACCCCAAATGTTAAAACTCTAAATAATAGGAAATACTGGAAATATACAGTAACTGGATTCTGACAAAAGAGATGCCTAGCAGAAATGGTAACCTTCAGATTCTCTTCAGATATTGACTTACCCGCTGCATATTTCCAGCATTTTTAGGCCCTCAACCAAAATTGTATTATTCAGGCCAGCCGGCAGCTAGAGAGGGCTTGGGAAGAAAAACTAAAACAATGCATCCCAATACGTTGTTTTCCTATCTATAAGTTCAGTTAAACAAAGGTGATCTGGAAAATCATAAGAATAAATTGTCTTTAAAGATATTTTACACAATAGCAGCTTCATTAGTTAGTAAGCAGGTTAAGCTCTGGAATGACCATTGCTATGGATACCTGGTGAAACTATACTTCATGTGATGACGCATACACCTTTCTAGGGTAGGAAGGAAGGAACGAAGACCTGCATTTATATACTATCTTTAATGAACTCAGGATGTCCCAAAGTGCTTTATAGCCAATTAAGTACTCTTGAAGTGTGGTCACTTTAATGCAGGAAGCACAGTGGCCAAATTGTGCACAGCAAGGTCCCACAAACAGCCATGTAATAATGATCAGATAATCTGTTTTCGTGAAAATCATTGGGGGATAAATTTTGTCCCGGAATCCGGAGAGAATTCCCCTAAAATAGTGACCTGTGATCTTTTACAACCACCTGAGAGGGCCGATGGGGCCTTGTCTTATCTGAAAAATGGCTCCTTCAACAGTGCAGCACTGCCTTCAGGGCATCAGTCTAGTTTTTGTGCTCAACTCACTGGAGTGGGACTTGAATCCACAACCATCTGACTCAAAGGCCAGAGTTCTATCAACTGATGACGTAAAGCTTCTTTTCCACAATCCGTGCTTATTTTTCTCCCCAAATGAGTCCCATTTAAAATTTCCTTGGCTGCAGACCCTTCAGACTTGGTGGGTTGGTGTGAAAGGAGGGTAGAATTTATATTAAAGCCTTTCTTGAAAATTAGTTGCAGTTCTTTAGCTACAGATTTGACATTTAAGGCAGCTGCTTGCTGCAGCACAAAATTTTAAATGATGTCTGTTGTGCAAGCATTTCCATATCAAATCCTGTCCTCAGCTTGTTTATCCAGTGGCCTGTCCTTGGGCACATTTCAATTAAAAAAAATATACAGAACTCCAACACGGAAATTTGCCTCAACTGGAGCTTACCAAACCATTTCCTCCTACCCTAGTTCTAGGGAGAACAACAACATATACTTAAAGTGTTCATGACAACCTGTAATTAATATAATCCAATTCCACAAGTATGAGGAAGGTACTCTGCAATTGCACTCCATATAGCTCAAACCTGCAAATTTCCCTAAAATAACCTTACAGTAAAAATGAACACAATATTTTGACTTTTGACTTCTCTGGAGGCCTTATCTGTCAAGATATTCTGAATAATGCTCATCCTCATCATAGGAAGAACTTGTATTTATATGGTGCCTTATGATGTTTTCCAGAAACACCCAAAATCATTTCACATATAATACATTACACCGTGCAGTTACCTTTATGAGAAAATGTGACATTCATTTTGTGTACAGCAAGCAAGGTTCCATTAACATTCCTGCCTTATGAAACACCATTGAGATCTGAATAACTGGCCTGAGACTGAGACAAATGAGATAAATGGCTGGTTAACTGGTCCTTGTTGGTTTTGGTTAAGGGAGGAATGTTGTCCAGGAAACCAGAGAACTCTGTACTTTTCTTCACAATAGTGTAGTAGGATATAATATTCACCTGAACTATTGGAACTGGCAGAGGAGTTTCAGTTTAGCATCTCATCCAAAGAACAGCACTTCTGACAAATCAACGTCGGCCTGGATCATGTGCTCAAATCCTGAAGCTTAAGCCCACAACTCTTCTGGTGCAAGAGGTGGGGCTACTTGCAATTGAATTGAAATATAACAATGTAGTTTCCTTTCAAGTTTTGTAGCTCATCTTCTCAATGCACAGTTCATTGCAGAATAATGGTTACCTCTGTAAGACCCTAATGATACCAGATTTAAAAAGGTTAAATTATGAGGTCAGCTTACAAAGACTTGGCTTGTATTCCTTTGAGTATAGAAGATTAAGGAGTTATCTAATTGAGGTCTTTAAGATGAATAAAGGAGTAGATAGGGTAGACAGAGAGAAACTATTTCCTTTGGTGGGAGAATCCAGAACAAGGGGGCATAACCCTAAAATCAGAGCTAGGCAGTTTAAGGGTGATGCCAGGAAGCACTTCTTCACACAAAAAGTATTGGAAATTTGGAACTCTTTTCCCCAAAAAGCTGTTCAGACTGGGGGTCAATTGAAAATTTCAAAACTGAGATTGATATGTTTTTGTATGGCAAAAATATTAAGGTTACTGAACCAAGGTGGGCAAATGAAGTTAAGATACAGATCAGCCATGATTTAACTGAATGGCAGAAAGGCTCAAGGAGCAGAATGGCCTACTCCTGTTTCTATATTCCTATGTTACTAACTACTTCTTTAAGGATTAAACAAAATAAGGAATTCAATTAGTTCTAAATCATAACATCTTACAGCACAGAAGGAGGCCATTCGGCCCATCATGCCTGTACAGGTTCATTGAAAGAGCTGTCCAATTTAGTCTTACACCTCAGTTTTTTTCCCTATATCCCTGTAAATTGGTCTTCATTAAGTATCCGTCCAATTACCTTTTAAAAGCTCCAATGGAATCTGATTTTACCATCCTTTTAAGTAGTGCATTCCACATCTTAACAACCCTCTGTGTGAAAAAATTTCCCCTCTAGATCTTTTATCAATTATTTTAAATTTAATTTTAATGTTAATTCCTAAATCTAAGACCTCTGGTTTCTGACCCACTTGCCAGAAGAAATAGTTTCCCCCTACTTGCTCTATCAAAACCTCTCATCATTTTGAATACCTCAATTAGGTCTCCCCTTACCTTTCTATGGTCTAAGGAGAACAATCCCAGCTTCTCCAATCTCTCTGCATAACTGTACACCCTCATCCCTGGTACCATCCTATTAATTAAACAATAAAACAGCATTTTTCTAACTACATTTTCTTTTGCAATATCATATAACTTGGGCTGAACGCTTCTGCTTTGGGGGAAAGATTGCACCCAAAATGGTGCCTGTTTTGGAAATTTATTTTCAAGTCTCTGCTCAACTTCATTTGCATACCACCGACACAAAATCTGCCATCAATCGGGCAGTATTTTAAAACAAAATTTGAAAAAAAATTCTTCAAAAAACATTTGATATATTTAAGAATGGTAACTTGATGCCATTTTATTAATATAGCTGAAAATGGGTTCATTATATAAAATAAGCATTTTAAATGAATGTCAATCCACCACCTGTGAGTAGCCTAATTTTAAATGACTGGAAATGACTTTAAAAAGCTATACAGAACAATTAGCTAGTTAGGAGAACAGAAAATGCTGGAAATACTCAGCAGGTCTGGCAGCATCTGTGGAGAGAGAAACAGATCTGTTTCAGATCTGTGACCTTTCATCCAGTTATAACCTAGTTATATTGGGGTACAGTAATCAGTTTCATAGTAAATTAAAAGAAAATTCAAAAGCTTTTAAAAAGTGCCTTTTAGTGTTCTTGCGCCCAAAAGATCTAGCGTACTCTTTGGAGCTTCCTTGAAGGCTTGCAAATGAGCGCAATTAATGAAAACTCCCAATGGTGCTTAATTCACCCTGGAGTTGTGGCCTGTTTTGTGGGTGAGGCCTGGTTACAGTACGATGTTTTTTTGCCCGATGGACACAATTTGCGCTTAAAATTTTTCTGCACTGGTTATGCTGATTTTGGACAAATTATGTTAAAGAAATCAGTGCTACCGAGCGGAACCTTTACCCCACTGTATACAACTGCTACTTAAAGGTATGTCCTGTATATAGAAAAATGTTTTTATTTTATTTCCAAAATATACTTTATTCATAAAAATCTGTGAAAAATACATTCCCAAACAGTTTAAAACAGCATCAAGTCAAAAAATACAAACAGTGCAAAGGTGATCAGTTTCCTTCTATACAATCATGAGTTGCCTCACAACCCTTCCATTTCATTGTCATGCCAATTACATTTTTACATTTATATATATAGAAAATGGAAATTCAAGTGGGATCACATTACTCAATATCTCAGGTCATTTTCTGTCAGAAACGTTAAGCTACTCTCCCCTCTCACTTTATGGTGGCACTGTTTTTGAACACTATTTCATTCACAGCCCAAGAATAGGAAATTTAATGGAATAAAATTCAAATCAGGATAAGTTCCAAAGCAGGAAAGTGCTCTGAAGTAGCCAATCACAGCCAAGCAATAGTATAATTTTAAAATTTTCCTTTGAGAGGGAAACACAGTAAGCTGTTCAATATAACAGGTTGAGCATGTTATCAAGCTGCTCAGGATAGATCAGTCGTCAATTTATGGCAAATGCAGTAGATTCTCTGCACTGCTGGAGACTGCAGGTGTGTGGACATTGGTGAGGCCAAGATCAGACTTAGTTCTGATGCCTTCTATGTTTGGACAGACTTCTCAGACTCATGTTGTGATAGTTACTCCGTTGCGGAATGTCTGTTGACACCACTACATGAGCCATGAGTTGGAAGTAGGGTGAGACATACAGCAGGACTTACAGCCAGTGTATTTTACAGCAAACAAACCAAACCAAGTTTATTTACTCAACAAAGCGAACAAAATCTACTTATAGAGTCTATTTAAATAGAGTCTCTACAGACTGCAGCAGCAAACAAGAATTCATGACCAAAACTGCAGCAACTTTTCCTGATAAAAGCATGGTGATTTCTCCAGCAAGATGCAGTGAGTGCAGGATAGTTACATATTGCAAATTTGTTATTTCTCCAGCAAAATGCAATTGACTGGGAAGATCGTTACATAATTCAAATTATGTAGCGTAAATTCAATTGTAGTCACCTAGAACTGTGCAGTCTCCAGGTGTGATTGACAGGGGAATCTCTCAATCGTCTTCACTCTGGCCAGGAGCAGAGGCATTGCTATATGCACCCACTCAGGTGAGGTATTGAAGAGCTGGTGGTAACGGGAAAACTGTACCTTTGAAACAGTTAGTGCCTTCAGAAGGAAAGAGGAGCAAACTAATAAAAAGTAATCTAACCTGCAGCTTATGAAGGCCATGGATAGCCTCTGTTTAATTCTATTTTTGGATAGTTGGTGACACCGTCAGATAATGAAGACACTTCTGATGAAAATCAGCACAAAACCAATTTCCCTGTGGGCCACTTCCCCTCAGTGATGGCTGCTCATTAGCCATAACCATGTAATAGTAACTTCATTACCATCACAATCTCTAGTGCCATTAAGACATCCAGTTCATTTAGTGAGATCTATATTGGCTACGTAATTATGTCTTTTGTGTTTGTCTCTGTTCTTTAATTTCGACATTATCTCAAGCCTGCTGTCAAAGCAATTTGCATGCAAGACAAAAAGGTAAACACGTCATGGCTTCTGAATATTCATTTCTTTCCACTTTTATTTCATTATTTAATGCAGGCTGATAGAAAAAATGATCAGTTGAATTAACCTGTTCAGTAATGCGAGCAAATTAATAGTACATTTTATTTTTTTCTGATGTTCATTTGCACATTTATGTTGCTGGTGACCACAAGTATGGAACGTACTGGACTGAAATAGAGTGGGGAGGTATGTCATGTGCTTGCGCTGTCATCTAAGCAAAATATGAGCCACGCTGTATCAACAAGTAAGAAGGGAAATGGCCAATAGTTACGTTTTTTGATGGTATCAGTTCATGGGGGAAATGTTGGACAAGACTTTCATATTCTTCAGGCACTGCTCGGAATCTTCAAGTAGCCATTTGAACAGGCAAGTGGTTTAACCTCTCATTCAATGGATGAACAGAGTACACTTGGGCGGGAGGGGTAGACTACTTTACATTGTGCCTTCCTTCTAAAAGGATATTCCCTTATAATGAATAATCAGCCCTGTTACTTTGAATAAGGGTGTGATGAGTGGCGCAGTGGTTAGCACTGCAGCCTCACAGCTCCAGCAACCCGGGTTCAATTCTGGGTACTGCCTGTGCGGAGTTTGCAAGTTCTCCCTGTGTCTGCGTGGGTTTCCTCCGGGTGCTCCGGTTTCCTCCCACATGCCAAAGACTTGCAGGTTGGTAGGTAAATTGGCCATTATAAATTACCCCTAGTATAGGTAGGTGGTAGGGAAATATAGGGACAGGTGGGGATGTAGTAGGAATATGGGATTAGTGTAGTATTAGTATAAGTGGGTGGTTGATGGTCGGCACAGACTCGGAGGGCCGAAGGGCCTCTTTCAGTGCTGTATCTCAAAAAACATTGCTACTGGAGCTTCCTGGATGAAAGTAGACCAGGCCAGCTGAACTAGAGCTGCACAACTTATTTTAAATGCACTTTAATTTTAACTTTTACAAAATATAGCATAATGCCCCATCACAAAGTAGGCCAATCATTTCAAACATTCTCCACTCTTGCCAGCATACTGCTGTCTGAAATGGCTCGGCAGCAAGGTATTATCACTGTGCATCACTACTGTCTTCTGTAACTAACTAATACTGAATAACTTGCAGTTATTTCTAATTAGTGTTTAATAATTTGTGTTAAATGAACAAACGGCTTAAAACCTCTGAGTGCTTATACAGTTGCTTCTCAACTATTCAGTGCATACTTCAGATAGACAGTTCAATGTAATTTTGTCTGAATCAGTCCTTTACTACTGAGGGAGCAGCAGTCACTGTGGGCATCACAGCTTGTGTATAATGTTTTGTTGTGTAACTACTGCTGTGGTTTTTCCATTGTTGGTCTGTACAGATCTCTTCCCAACATCAGGGAAGGTTGGCAGCCATAAAGGGAAATATGGAAATGTGACTTTGGGAAAACTGGATGGTTTCTCCAGTGCTACCATTTATCAGATAGCCTTTCTTTGATATCAGTAGGCTGATTCAGGGCACCAGAAACCCTAGCACGTTGCAGAAATGCTTCAGATTCAAAATCTTCTTCCAATAAAAAGGGCTCATAAAAAAAAGTCACAGGCCGGAATTTTGCAGTGGGCAGACGGGAGCCCGACTCCGACGTAAATGTTGGTGCCGAACCCACTTCCGCCCAGCCTGGGGATCCGTCCCGTATTTTACGATCCCCAGGCTTTAATTGGCCCGAAGCGGGACTTCCAGCCACTTGAGGGAGGAGGTCCTGCCTCAGTGAGCTGTCGGCCAATCAGCGGGCTGGCAGCTCTTAGTCTCAGCAGCGCCACTGGGAGCGGTGGTCACTGCTGGGACTTCAGCCCAGCCGGCCGAGGAGGATACCAAGGAACCGGTACTGAAGGTAAGTTTGGGTTGCCTCACCAGGGGAATCGGTCGTGCCCTGGTGAGACTAGGGTGGTCGTTTGGGGGGAGGGGGGCATTTTGGATCCTGGGGTTGGGTTGGGAGGTGGGGGTGGCCCTCAATTGGGCACACTGTGCCCAATTACCAGGCCCACCCTCCCCCCCCGGGGTGCGAAAGGCTGGCAGCTATGGCTGGGTGGCCTTTCACGTCCCCGGCACACCAGCTTACCATGGGTAAAATACTTTGTAAAATATCTTGATTGGCCTCGGGAGGGCAGGCCGCTTCCCAGCCCCCGCCCCCCGCCCCCCCCCCACCCCCCCACCGGACCTCCGTAAACTTGTTCGGAGGCGGAATCGGGGCGGTTAGGCCTCCTGGAGCCTGCCGCCCAATTTTAGGCTGCCGCCACGCCACTATCCGACCCACTGGGGCGGCATAAAATTCCGGCCACTGAGAAGGTACTGCACTGTCAGAGATGTTATGTTTTGCATAAGATCTTAAACCTAGGCCCGTCTGCCCTGTCCGATGAACATAAAAGATCCCATGGCACTATTTTGAAGAAGAGCAGGGGAGTCCTCCCTGGTTTCCTGACCAATATTAATCCCACAACCAACATGATTAAAAAAGACCATCTGGTCATTATCACATTGCTGTTTGTGGGACATTGCTGTATGCAAATTGGCTGCTATGTTTCCTACATTACAACAGTGATTATACTTCAAAAATACTTAATTGGTTGTAAAGTGGTTTGGGATGTCCTGAGGTTGTGAAGGGTGTCATATAAATGCAAGTTCCTTCTTTCTTATCTTACGAGATACAGCAAAATAACAAAAACCATGCAATCATTGATTAACTAGTATGATGTTGTGATGGGGGTTCTTTGAATGGTTGAGCTAAGATGCACCAAAGTACTTTCCTCATCTGTATTTATCTTGTGGTTTTGTAACAGGATTATGGTCACATGCACTCAAGTCGGAATACAGAACTGCAGTGAATTTGAAACTGTCAACATCGAGGGTGATGTTTGTTCTCAGTGAATGTGACCTAGTTTGCAAACTCAATTAAACATACAGAGCAATCTTCTAAACCAAAATAAGTGACTATGCCTCCTAATGCATGCATCTCGGATTGCATATGGGACTACAGAGTGTGAACAAGAAACAGAATTGGCATGTTCTTTTCTCCCACAACACACCGATTCCCAGAAAGGTTTCATGATGGACTGGCAATAGTCCAACTTATTAGCTTCTAAAATGCTTAATTTCATCTCATCCACTGAAATTGCTTCAAAATCAAATTAGATCTTAAAATCCCAGTGTTGACAGGAAAATTCATGGTTGCAGAGAAGAAATTCCTGCTATTGGGTTAATTGAGCAGTGTAACAAGAATGATGACCAGAGTTTGCTATCATTTTGCTTGAAGCAGCACTTAATCCAAATAGTGATCTCCTTCTCCAAAGATCGATAGATGAACACTTAAGACTGCCCAGAATGTTGCTAGTTACAAAATCACAATAGACTTGGTTTGCTGCCACCTCTCTGCTACAGTTATTAAAAATCTTGCCATACAGGCAGGAAGGACATCATATTGTGAGGTTCTGTCAACAGGAATTTAAATTGCAAGTGACACAGGGGCCTTACTTATCTTCGAGGAGAGGGTTACATATTTATTAAAAAGGAAAGGAATAAGTATGCAAAGGAAGTGACTAATATTCCATAAAAAGGGATAGATCACTCCCCACAACAAATATACATACAAAGCAAGTGTGAGCCAATGAAGCAATGCTGAGGTTGACTGCTGAAGAGTCTGGGCCCAGTACCCTGCCTCTCTCCTATTGGGTCAACACAATATCCAATGAAGCTTCTCACCTGCTCCTTCCTGCATATCAATCTCAGATCCCTGACTAGAACGGCGTCCGGCACTGTCACAAAGCACTCCCAAGCAAATGTACAGAACTGTGACCTGCCACTCAACATCTATAGTTGCCAATTTCATGAAGTCTGGAATATAGCATGCATTGTATCTCAAAGCATGATTTGAAAGAACATGCATGTTCCTTGTACAAAGCAAAAAAAGAAATCAGGGAGAAAGGAAATGGGCAGGATGGTTCAGCTGGACAATCAAATGCTAGGCTGAATTGCTGAATTGATAAAAATAAGCCTCATTGCACTCTAATTGAGCTGTCTAAGGCTGAGTGAGGCAATTCCAAAACTGTTCCCACATTAAACAAGGGATATAGCCAAGAGTATGCAATACACACACTGGGCAGAATTTAATGCGGCCATTTAATGCGGGTACGGTTGCATAAGGGGACGGAGAATCGCTCCGGAACCGTCCACCCAGAAATTTGGCATCTTGATGTCGATTCTGGACATTGTCAGTGGCAGGAAAGCACCAAGGCAGCATTTTCACCCTGCGTGGCGCTATCTTAAATTGCTGGGAGATAGTTTATAATGCATTTACATCTCATTATTTGCGATTTAATGGTTGGCTTGTGATTTAGTGGACGGCGGGCGGCACTCATGTGCCTTCAGGTTTCCGACCGTTAAGACTTGGTGGCACCGAGATGAGAGACTTCAGTGCTGCGACGGAGAGACAGACCCAGGCATTGCTGCATAGGTGAAGGGGGTGGTTAGCAGGACACTGTCGGACTGTGTTGTCTTGTGCTCTGCCAGGGGGCTTCGGGTGTCAGGAGCTCTGCAAGGGAGCTCAGGGTGTTGGAGGCTCTGCAAGGGTCTTGCTTGGTGTTATGACCAGGTGAGAAAGGGGTCTAGGGGTTCCCTCTCAGCCTTCACCTGGTCTTACCGTAACAGGGTTTAATTTTAAACACACTGTTTTTTTAGTTCCCCCATGGTGAATCCTTGTTCACTGCTTTCCAATTATAAGGCAAAGAAACCAGCCAAGCAGGTTTTCTTAGGTTTAAAGAAGAAAGGTTGACATTTATTAAACTTAAACTCTAATTCGGTTAATGCCAATGGATACACGATGCGCCCGCGCTAGCATGCATACGCGATACACACATGCCGATAGAGACAGAAAAGAGCAGAAGAAATAAAGTGGAAAAGTTTGAGGCAATATCTGAAGAGGGTTTTGGTTACTGTTCTTTGAGCTTACTGAAAAGTCCTTGATTGTAGGTCGGTCTTGCTTTTCACTGGGGTCCAGTATTCTTCTTAAACCTTGTTTGATGTAGGAGACTTTTCACTCTTGAGGTTCACGTGTCTTCGGTGGGTCCAGAGGCTTGTGAGAAAGAGATGGGAGCAGACAGGAGAGGTCTTCTCAGTCCAAGAGCAAACAGTCTCTCTCAGTTCAAACTGTCTGTCCAATTAAACAAACTCCCCAAGTTGGCCAGCAGGTTAGTCATGTGACCAACTGGTGTAACCGCTTCTGTGTTTGTGGATTCTCTTGTCCTAGCAGACCCTGGAATGTCTCCTCTTACACACAAAACCTGGTGATCAAAGTCCATTTCAGGATAAGTGGATAAGGGAAGTAACATCTCTTGTGCTAATTGGTATGCAAATGCCCTCCAGCCAAGCATCTGGCAGCCCTTGTAACAGGCCTTCTCTTCTTCCCAGCAACAGGTTGAAATTTAATGTCCATATGGCAAAATCTATATGCCTCATTCTTGGCAGGTGGGGGTCCAGCATGACACTTGGATTTGGGGGGCCTGAAATGGGTTCCCAAACCGCTGTGGGATATGTTTGTTTGCTCAAACAGCTGGAAGGGAGGGATGGCTATCTGCAAGGTTGGACTTTGAGTGCCATCAGGGACCCTGCCGAGAGAATTGTCAAAAGATCAGTAGCCAAGGCAGGGTTGTTTCTGCATTGAAGGCAGTTTGTAGGCCTACAGGTCACCTGGTATAGCTCTCATACACACTGTATTTTTGGAACTCTGTGGCGTGATGTGGCTCCTCCAACAGAGGGAAGGCCAAGAGGCTACTGCACCCGTCCGTGAAGCTCCACAACGAGAGCAACAGCAGCTGGCCATGCCAAGAAGGGCTCACATGCGCCAGAAAGTGTACCAGACTCGGATTAGCTACCTCCAAATGTCCAAGCACCATTGTCAACGAAGACTCTCCAGGGAGGCTGTCACTGACTTGTGCGCCCTGCTGCAGGACAAGTTGTGAACTATGGGATTTGATTTGCCTGAGGCCCTGAATATCACAGTGGCACTGAACAGCTATGCATATGGGTCTTACCAGGGATCTACTGGGGACATGTGTTGGGTCTCTTAGGCAGTAGCCTACTGCTACAGCTGGCCAATGCCCTGTTCAAGAGGGCTGGTGACAGTGCGCTACTGGACCGACCCTGATAGTCAGGCTGGGAGGGCCATTGGGTTCGGGGCTATCACTGGATTTCCCTGGGTTCAAGCTCTGATAGATTGCACACATGTGGCTATCAAGGCTCCAACCAATGAGCCAACCACCTTCCCCAACAGGAAGGGCTTCCATTCAATCAGCATTCAACTGGTCTGGGACCACTGAAAGCATTCCCTAAAGATGTGTGCCCATTTCCCGGGAAGCAGCATGACACATACAGACTTCAACAGTCCCAGGTGCCTCAGCTTTTCAGGCCCCTTGCTTGCCTTCAGGGAAGTCTTCTCGGGGACAAGGGTTACCCACTGAAAACTTGTCTTCTTACACCTGTGAGGAATGCAGCAGGAGAGGTATAACAATTGCCACAGATCCAACCGAGCGACCATCAAGCAGGCCGCTGGGCTACTGAAGATGAGATTCTGCCGCCTCAATCGATCTGGTGAAGCCCTGCAGTATGTCCCAGTGAGGGTCTTGCGTAAAATGGTGGTCTACTGTGCTCTGCATAATCTAGCCCTGCAGAGAGAGGAGGCCTTACAGGAAGTTGAGATGCCTGAGCAACACTCCTCCACTGACAAGGAGGAAACTGAGAAGGGAGAGGAGCAAGCAGCAGTAGATAGTGAAGACCTTGCACCAGAGACCAGGCAGATTGAGCGACATGGCCAGGAGGCAAGAGACAACCTCATACTCACCCGCTTCCAGCCACCCTGATGTCCACTCACGGAGGCACGAATGAAGACTCACCTTAGCGCATGTAGGCCGGGATTTTACCCTGGCAACAGGAGCCTTGACATCCAGAAAAAGTGAATTTAAGAACTCTGTGCCGCCTTTTCTGTGGGAGGCCGCCAAATCTAATATCAATTAGGCACATAAGTGGACAGTGGAAGGCCTTCCAAGGGATCAAGGACACCGTCGATGGAAGACCCGCCTTCGGAAAGCTGCCAGCCAATCAGAGGCTCTTTCACTGAGCAGCACAACTGTGGAGGCGGTGGCTGCTGCCGATGGAGCACCTACCCGGTGCAGGAGTGGCGCTGGACCCAGGCCACAGGTAGGCCAGAGTGAGAGGGGTCTCTTGGGGTGGGGGTTGCGGTGGAGGTGTTTTAGGGGGGTCGGTAGCAAGGGCAGAGGAGTGGCTCACAGCAGGCTCCCCCCTTCCCGATGCCAGGTTCTTCATTCAGGCACTAAGTGCCTTTTCATGAAGGACCCCACCTCCCCAGAGCCAGAAAGTAGCTCGCATGGTGTTTAGTGCTGTGCTTCCTATGCTGCGACAGGGCCTCCTGCTGCATGGCTAATTGTGGCGGCGGTGTAATGAGGCTCTTAATTGGGCATTAATTACCCAGTTAAGGGCCTCAATTGGCGGCGGGGTGAAAAGGTCATACACAGGCCTTCCCGCCCTAAACATAATTTTGGCGGAGGCGGGAAGGTGGCGATGCGCAGGTCTGCGCTTATCTGTGGGATTTGGCTCTCCATGAGGGTCACAAACCTCTCGATGAAGGAAACCATGCACTCACAAGCCTGTGACATGGCAGCACTCATGGCATAGATGGACTCCTGCATCATCCACTCAAGGCTGAGTATGGCCTCTGGCATCTCTGCCAGATGTTGCCTTACTCCTCTCTGCAGTTCCAACATGCCCTGTGCTGTCGACACCAGAAACTTGTCATCATCCTGGGTCTCATTGGACGACCCACAGTCCTCCAACTGTCAGAAACCTCGACTGTCTCAGCCTCAGCCAGCTGCTCCGGCGCATGTGGTGTGCTTCCACCAGCTTGTGACCTTGATTCTACAGCCGAACCCAAACCCACTAAGGTGAAAGTATTTGTGTTTGTGGAAAGTGCAGGAGAGTCAGTGGATGGTGCATCCTCTGGACTGCTGATCTGCCTCAGAGGTGGGATTTTTTCCCCCTTCCATTGGAGTCTCCTGCAGATGTTGACCTGTATGAGAGAACACAAACACGTGTGGGTTAGGATGAGCAGATCCAGTCATGCCCACCATGTGTGACGTAGGTCTGCAGAGCTGAATTGTATGTTGATGGAAGTCAATCCTCAGCCTCTTGCGCAAAGACTCCAGTCTCACCATCCGCAATGGAACGGCCACTCTTAGTCCTCACCAGTTCAAGTGCCTCCTCCTCCACCATGGAAAGAGGCCTAATGTCAGGAATCCCTCCGCCATCTTTGATGTCTCCCTCGGGTTGTGGACTGTCTTGTCCTGCAAGTGGAAAGAGGGAGATAGTCATACTTCACTGAAACATCAATATGACAATTCTGCTAGTGGCAGTCCCTTGTCCCCTGCTGGGGTTTCCTATATTGCTGATCCTCCCATCAGCTCTCAGGGGAGTTAATGAGGGTGAACTGTGAAAGAGGGCAGCCTGGGGCCAAGATGTAGGATTGCATCTGTTAGGAGGAGGTGATGCTTAACTGCCCTTTGCCAGTGCTTTTGTGTTGCATCTCTCCCCATGTCCTTCTTCCTACTCCGTAGCCTTATGCAAACCCTCAAAAGGACAGAGGTATGGAGCACACACCTTGGCGGAATGGATGAGATCATTGACTCTCTTCCCGCGCTGTACCCATGTCTGAGGGTGATCCCACGGCTGCTGACCTTCTCTGCGATCTCTGTCCAGGTTTGCTTGGTCAGGCGGGAGGACGTCTTGCCATCATTGGGGAAGAGGACCTCCCGGCTTTCCTTTGCAGCCTGGAGGAGAATCTTCAGGGAGGTATTGCTAAACCCTGGGGCCACCCAGCATCTTCCTTCCATCATGGTCGATGCAGGCTTCGTTTCAGCTTCCTTACCTATCAGTCCAATGCAGGGGCCTGGGGCAATAAGCGATAGCTGAAGGGGTTTGGGGCCAGAAAGCGATAGCTGAAGGGGTTTGGGGCCAGAAAGCGACATTGTGGAAGGCAATCACTGTCAAAAGGCAGGAGTGAATGCAGGGCTGGCAGGCCTTTAAATATGGCACCAGCACCTGCTCTGTGGTCATCTGATGACGTGATGATTGTCTCGCCTCCCGCCCCCACCGCATGATTGGGGGGATGGGGGACCATCACCTCCAGTGTGTAAAACAACCACTCCGGCATGTGATTGCGATTTTCCTGACGTCCATGTCCAGGCAAGAAATAGAGAATCTCAAAGATATGGGGAGTTGGAACTCACTAACAAAAATGATCCAAGATAGGAGACTCAGAATAAACTAGGGAAAGTTTAAAAGACCTAAAAAGATAACAATGATTTGGAATAATTGAATGCCGATGTCAGGCGCAAAGGAAGTGGGTAAAACATTTCATTACCAGCATTGAAATCAAATCAACATGATGAGCACAAAATTTTCCAAAAACAAAGCAGCGACAGATTGAATTTATTGCGATTTGTGCATTAAAAGAAAAGGAAATTACATTTATTTTGCTTTAGTGAAGTTAGCTAGAACATTGATCTGTGTGAAAATTGCTACTGTGGTTTATTTTAATTTATTTTGCTGGAATCAAGGAATGAAGTAACGTATACAGCAAAAACCCAGCATTGTGCCATCAATCCATTGTTGAGGCATCCCTCAAAAGCACAGGGGATTAGTCATGCAATTGATGTCATTTTGACATGACTTGACTCAGCAATTGAGTGCAATGCTGGCTAAGTGATCATACTAAAGGACAGAATTCGGGGGTGGGAGATAATAGCATGAGCAGTGCAAAGCCATTCCATTCAGCATCAACTGTATTCCATTTATGCATATTCTCTCCAATGTAGTCTTTTAATTAAACTTCTTTTCAATGCAAGAGACCTAGGCATGAGCAAACAAAAGTGATGACGTTAATCAAGATTATCCTTCAGTACCTATTACAGATAAAGCAAACAGCATAGTATTTTTAATTTAAAATCTGCACCTTGAATAAAAACAGAAAATAAAATCATTACCATTCCTTGTAGACCGTCATAGCCCTCAATAGAAGTTATGTCAATTCAAGTTGAACATATTTTTACAAATGTTATGTAAAACAGGCTAGCCTTGGCTAATAAGCATGAACCTAGCTAGGTTCAGAGCACCATTTTTTCTGTTGATTACCCCATTGTCTGGGAGCAGTTGCCCTGTGGCTGGCAGGCTTTTGGCAAAATGGCCAATTTGACAAGCAAGTGGTCAATCAGAATTCTTACTGACCAGCTGTAAATTGGAGTGGCTAAAAGTAGTTCTGTTAAAAGTGAACTGTCTACAGTAAAAAAAACATTGATTATTAATGTATAGGCAAGTCCCAGAAGGTACTTACTGTTTATTATTTTTATGCTGTATGAACATTGATTTCAGTTTACACCACAGTATGATTCTGGTCTAGGAGTTTTTTTCCCCCCACAACAATTGATTACTTTCCACCTGCAAGTGATTTGTGTGACTTCATGACCTTGGGTCACAAATGTCGCAGCTTTGCATGCATTATTTCTTCTTTGAAAATAACACGTGTGTGTGGTATAAGCTGCTAAGCAACTTTCAAATAGGGCTTTACAAAACCTCCTCCATCCCCATGACATAAGTCTCTGAATCTCAAAGTCAGGCTGAGGCCTTGAGAACACAGTAGGCCATTTCACGTGAAGTCAGGATTTATTGAACAGAGTTACTTTCGCTAATAAATATGAAAAAGAGATCAATGTTAAGTCTGATTGCATGTAACTGGAATAATTTTGTGTCACCAAAAGGTTTCAGATAACATTTGAAATCTCTGCCAAACTTAACATTTTTCTGCATCTGGAGGACACACAAAGCTAAAAACTAGAAATTGATTAACATCTCCCACAAAGTCTGTTAATTAGTTAAAATGGTTTATTATATAAACACTAGCAACCAATTTTTATCAGCAAGTTTTTGAGACTTGTTTATGAATTGCTTCTCAGGAATTGTTCATCTTTCTGTTTGAATAGTAAATAAAGCACCATCTGCCATTACTACATTACTACTTTACTCCAATGGCTGAACTGGTAAAGTCAGCATGTCACCAAATCATAGAAAGGAGGTCTCAGGTTCAATCTCGAGTCTCCAGACTTAGCTTGTCTTGCCAACCTGGCCAAGATAGACATTACAATTGGTACTTTGTATCTGAATCATTTACGGGATAGAAGGAGGCCATTCGGCCCATTCAGTCCATGCCGGCTCTCTGTGGAGAAATCCAGTCAGGCTCACCACCCCCCACCCCCCACCGCTTGATCTGCCTTGCAAATTTATTTCCTTCAAGTGCCCATCCAATTTCCTTCTGAAATCATTGATTGTCTCCGCTTCCACCACTCTCGTGGGCAGCAAGGTCATTATCACTTGCTTCGTAAAAAGGTTCTTCTTCACATTCCCCCTGCATCTCTTGCCAAAAACTTCAATCTGTGTCCCCTAGTGATTGTTAATGGGAACAGTTTTTCCTTGTCTAACTTATTTAAGCCTGTCATAATTTTGCATACCTCTGTCAAATCTCCCCTCAATCTCCTTTGCTCCAAGAAGAACAAATCCAGCTTTTCCAACCTAACCTTGTAACTAAAATCCCCCATCCCTGGAACTATTCTGGTAAACCCCCTCTGCACCCTCTCAAGGACCCCACATCCTTTCTGGAGTATGGTGACCAGAACTAGACACAATACTCTAGTTGGGGCCTTACCAGCACTTTTATAAAGGTTCAACATAACTTCCCTGCTTTTCTACTCTATGGTCAGAATTTTATGTTGGGGCAAAGACCCTGCCCACTGGCCAAAAATTTAGGGTGAGCCCACCTCTGCTGGGCCTGGAAGCCACACAATAATTTTACATGACCCAGACCCTTAATTGGCCCTGAACGGGATTTCTTCCCTTCTGCGGCAGGAAGTCCTGCCTCCAAGAGCTGCCGGCCAATCAGCTGAATAGCAGCTCATCAGTCCCAGCAACTCCACTGGGAGTGGTGGCTACTGCTGGGACTGCACCCAGTGAAAGGAGAACTGTGGATGTTGGCCTCCATAAAGATGAGTGGGATTTCGGGCCTCGCTGTGACAATTGGCTGGGTCCTGGCGAGGGGGTTGGGGGTCATTCAGGAGGGCGGGAAGAGGGGCTGCAGTAGGGGCAACTTGTGCTGCTGTGGGGCCCTCTGTGGTACACATGGTGTCTGATCAGGAGGCGCCCTCGGGTCAGCAAGGAGGCAGCAGGTTTTACCTGCTGAAGTACTTAAGGGCCTCAATTGGCCTGGGGCAGGTGGGCGGTTTGTCACCACCCCCGCTGCTTATAAGATTGCAGCGGGGGTGGGAAGGCGACGGGAACGGTACCCCCTGCCTCCCATTCAATTTCACGCCACCCCCCCACCCCCACCCCCGCCTCCAGCCCGCTCCTGCAGGAGGCATAAAACTCCAGTGTATGCCTCTATTTATGAAGCCCTAGATCCCATATGCTTTGCCAACAACTCTCTCAATCTGTCCTGCCACCTTCAAAGATCGATGCACATGCACCCCCAGGTCCCTCTGTTCCTGCACACTCTTTAGAACTGCGCCATTAAGTCTATATTGCCTCACCTATCCCTTCACCAAAATGTATCACTTCACACTTGTCTGTATTAAATTCCATCTGCCACTTTTCTGCTCTTTCTGCTAGCCTATCTATGCACTGTTGCAGGCATTTGTATCATCCTCACTGTTTGCAACTCCTCCAAGTTTGGTATCATTGGCAAATTTTTAAATTTTACTCTGTATTCCAAGATACAAATCATTTATATATATCAAAAAAGCAGTGGTTCTAGCAGTAGGGCGGCACAGTGGCGCAGTGGTTAGCACCGCAGCCTCACAGCTCCAGCGACCCGGGTTCAATTCTGGGTACTGCCCGTGTGGAGTTTGCAAGTTCTCCCTGTGTCTGCGTGGGTTTCCTCCGGGTGCTCCAGTTTCCTCCCACATGCCAAAGACTTGCTGGTTGATAGGTTAATTGGCCTTTATAAATTGCCCCTAGTACAGGTAGGTGGTAGGGAAGTATAGGGACAGGTGGGGATGTGGTAGTAATGTGGAATTAGTGTAGGATTAGTATAAAAATGGGTGGTTGATGGTTGGCACAGACTCGGTGGGCTGAAGGGCCTGTTTCAGTGCTGTATCTCTGAACTAAACTAAACACTGACCCTTGGGGAACACCACTGTCTACTATCCTCCAGTCTGAAAAACAACCATTTACCATGGCTCACTGTTTTCTGTCCTTAATCCAATTTTTTTATCCGATTGGACACTGACAGTCCTATTCTATGAGCCTCAATTTTGTTAACCATCCTTTTAAGTGGTACTTTGAGCGCTTTCTTAAAATCCATATAGACAACATCCACCGCGTTCCCTTCATCAACCTTCTCTGTTACTTCATCAAAAAATTCAATTCGATTAGTCAAGCATGATTTGCCTTTTACAAATGTGTGCTGGCTTTCCTTAATTAACTCAAACCTCTCCAAGTGCGTGTTGATTTTTTTTCCCTGATTATTGTTTCTAAAACCTTACCCACCACTGATGTTCAACTAACTGGCCTATAGTTGCTAGGACTGTCCTTACACCCTTTCTTGAATAAGGGTGACATATTTGTCACTCTCCAAACTCTGGCACCTCCCCCATATCTAGGGAAGTTTGGCAGATTATGCCAAGCTCTTCCACTATCTCCACTCTCACTTTCTTTAGCAACCTGGGATGCAAGCCATCCGGACCAGGTGACTTACCTACCCTAAGCATAGCCAGCCTTTCCAGTACCTCATCACTCTCAATTTTTATCCTATCCATTGCCTCTACGCTCTCTCCACTTCTACTGATATTTTGTCAGATTCCTCTTCCTTAGTAAACACCGATACAAAGTATTCATGAAGTATTCTAGCCTTGCCCTGTGCCTCTAAGCATATATTACCCTCTTTGTCCCTCATCTGCCCCACTCCACTTCTTACTACCCGCTTACTATTTACAAGCTGGTAGAAGATTTTTCAGTTCCCTTTTATGTTGACTGCCATTTTATTCTCATATTCTCTCTTTGCTAGTCTTACTTTCCCCTTCACCTCCCCTCTCAACTTATTGTATTTGTCCTGATTCATGCTGGAAGAATTCACCTGGCATGTATTATACACCATTTTTTTGTTTCATCATAATCTCGATCTCCACTAGCCTCCAAGGAGTCCTGTTTTAGGTTCCCCTACCTTCCACCCTTGTACCTGAAGCATCTTTTCCTTAAAGATAGTCCATTGTTTTGATAACAGTTTTTCTTGTCAGACTTTGGTTCCATTTTATCCTGGCTCGATCCCTTCTCATTGCATTGAAATTAGTCCTCTTCCAAACTAGCTGTTTACCTTGTATCATTCCTTGCTTTTCGAGTCTAGATCTTATGATACGATGGTCACCCTTACCCAAGTGTCCCCCCACAGACACTAGGTCCACTTGGCCCACTTCATTTCCCGGCACTAGATCCAGCAATGCCTCCTTTTTAGTTGGGCTTAGAACATACTGATCATGGAGGTTCCCCTGAACACAATCCAGAAATTTCTTCCCCTCCTTTCCCTTTACTTTAACTTTATCCAAATCGATATTTGGGTAATTAAAGTCCCCCAGTATTACCACTCTTTAGTTTTTGCACATCTGTGTGATTTCCCTGCAGATTTGCTCCTTTAGCTCTCTCTCACTTTTTGGAGGCTTATCGAATACCCCTATTTTCAGACCCTCTTGAATCTTCATCAATGAATAACAAAAGCAGTACAATAGAGACTTTGAGCAGGAAGTTCCCCCTGGGCTTCAGGGCCCTGACATCAGGGTCAAATGGGGGACAAAAGCCCGCACTGTGTGGGGAGCAATCACCTGGCTGTGATTTTCCCTGAATTGGTCAATTTATGGCCGGGGTTGGGGGGGGTGGGGGGTGGCGCTTGCCATCCAATCAAGGATGGTGAGAGGGTTCTAGAAGCTGGAGGGCCAATAGGAGCCCCTCCCAGCACTGAAGCAGCAGCAGGCTGCTTTTTCTTGTAAGAGAGAGGGTGCCCCAAGATGCAGGTACCCTCTGTCTAATATTTTTCACTTGAAAATAAAAAATCCCCTTAGCATCCGGGTCACCAAGCAGGTGGGGAGGGCCTCAAAGCCTGTCTGGAGCGCTGCCACTCCTTCCCCCCCTTCTCCCACCCCGAGTCTACTACCAGGAAACTGCCTCCAGGCAGCTGCACTGTTCCCCAATGCCTCCAGGGGACCTAGAGGTCGACTGCTCCAGAGGCTTTACTAGGCCTTTAACAAGCTCAATTGGCTACCTGCTACTTGTGGGTGGATAGCCCTGTTACCCATCCCTGCCACCCCACATCCAGGAAAATGGCCCAGGCAGGGATGGTGCCCGGCATGCCTACTGGCGGCATGAATTTTCACACTGGCCCACCTCCGTGCTCACCCCCAATGTGGGCTAAAAATCCCCCCCCTTGTAGTGTAATTGCTCCAATGGGTATACGCCCATCAGGAGGCCATCTAGTGTACAGTTAACAATATGCAAGTACCATATACATCAAATCAGCCAGTGTTCTCGTGCCTGATGATTTCTAGTGACTGATGCTGAAAAATATATGCGAGCCAGGCCGAACTCAGCTAAGGTAAGCCTCATGGTTTCAAAGCATCATTGTTAGGTCTTTTGAACTGAGAACTGCTACTTGGGCGTGATATTGAAGGCTGTTGATGCTTGTGCAAATAAAGCACCGCAAGAGTCAAGAAGAGAACAAAGAACAAAGAACAGTACAGCACAGGAACAGGCCATTCGGCCCTCCAAGCCTGCGCCGATCTTGATGCCTGCCTAAACTAACACCTTCTGCACTTCCGCTGCCCATATCCCTCTATTCCCTTCCTATTCATGTATTTGTCAAGATGTCACTTAAACGTCGCTATCATATCTGCTTCCACCACCTCCCCTGGCAGCAAGTTCCAGGCACTCACCACCCTCTGTGTAAAGAACTTGCCTCGCACATCCCCTCTAAACTTTGCTCCTCGCACCTTAAACTTATGTCCCCTAGTAACTGACTCTTCCACCCTGGGAAAAAGCTTCTGACTATCCACTCTGTCCATGCCGCTCATAACTTTGTAAACCTCTATCATGTCGCCCCTCCACCTCCGTCGTTCCAGTGAAAGAGCAAAATAAATCAGCAGAATGAGCCAACAGCAAATTTGTCACTATATTTTGGGTTATTTCATATCTTAGTAACATTACAATGACTCAATCAGTAAAGGTAAATGTTATTCAGTGCCATCTATCCTGGATCATTTTGATTTTATCAATATTTTTTTCCTCCAGTGTAGCTTAGTCATAGTCATAGAGTTATACAGCACAGCCATCAAGCACCTAACTATTTGAATCCCATTTTCCAGCACTTGGCCCGTAACCTTGTATGCTTGGCGTTTCAAGTGCTCAGTGAAATACTTCTTAAATGTTGTGAGGGTTCCTGCCTCTACCACCTCTTCAGGCAGTGCATTCCAGATCCCAACCACCCTCTGAGTGAAAAAATGTTTCCTCAAATCCCCTCTAAACCTCCTGCCCCTTCCCTTAAATCTATGCCCCCTGGTTATTGACCACTGGTATCAGACCCACCGGCCGTCCATATCTCCGCTTCAAAGACGTCTGAAAACGCGACATGAAGTCCTGTGACATTGATCACAAGTCGTGGGAGTCAGTTGCCAGCGTTCGCCAGAGCTGGCGGGCAGTCATAAAGGTGGGGCTAAAGTGTGGCGAGTCGAAGAGACTTAGCAGTTGGCAGGAAAAAAGACAAAAGTGCCAGGGGAGAGCCAACTGTGTAACAGCCCCGACAAACAAATTTTTCTGCAGCACCTGTGGAAGAGCCTGTGACTCTAGAATTGGCCTTTATAGCCACTCCAGGCGCTGCTCCACACACCACTGACCACCTCCAGGCGCTTACCCATTGTCTCTCGAGATAAGGAGGCCAAAGAAAGAAGATTATTGACCCCTCCGCTAAGGGAAAATGTTTCTTCATATCTAACCTATCTATGCTCCTCATAATTTTGTATATGTCAATCATGTCACCCCTCAGCCTGCTCTGCTCTGAGGAAAACAACCCTAGCCTTTTCAGTCTCTCTTCATAGCTGAAATGCTCCAACCCAGGCAACATCCTGGTGAATCTCCTTTGCATCCTCTCCAGGGCAATCACATGCTTCCTATAGTGTGGTGCCCAGGACTGTCCACAGTACTTCAGCTGTGGCCTAACTAGCGTTTTGTACAGCTCTGTCATAACCTTCCTGCTCTTATATTCTATGTCTCGGCTAATAAAGGCAAGTATCCTATATGCCTTCCTAATCATCTTATCTACGTGTGCTGCTGCCTTCAGTGATCTATGGACGCTTGCTCATTCTTGTATCTGAAAAATATATTGGGTGCAGTGCCCACTCACGACACTTGAGTAATTGGGAAGGAATTGCTTAAATTGTTGCAAGCATACTTATCTAACCCAAAGTGTACTGCACAACAGAGACAACTTAGCACAGAATCAAGCAAGGCTGATGACAACAATGTCAGTGCCACTGGTATGTTTAGGAATGATACTGGATCAAAGTGTTGAATTTTATTTGGCTCCATGTGTGATGTGTGTGACACCATTGAAAGAAGTTTAGTTGTTGGCATTTACGACTGTCACAAACTTGGAATTGTTGCTGACTAAAAGTTAAGGTATAATTAACCTGTCATAAAATGCCTGAGTAATTATTACTGCACTTTTGGCATCAGCACTTTTCTTCTGAATCAGGCACAAGCAGTTGTAGTTCCCATTTTATGGTAAACTGCATTTAACTCGTGATGACAAAGTAGGCTAACCTTTAGGTATGATATAGGTCATATCTCTCTAGGCTGAGATGGTTATGCCATGTGAAAACTAAAGAGTGTTTTCTTCAGTGTGAATTCAGTGAAATGATCATGGATAAGCATATTTCAAAAGGTTTAAATTTGCAATACAAAATTGCTGACTCACTCACTGTTTCCCCAACACCTAAAATGGCCTGTGCTAGATACACCCATATACATAAGTACATTAGCTCAATGCATGCAATACAAATATTGGAATCTATATAGGTGCTTTTGCCTGGCAATTCCCCTTGCTCTTCAGAAATTTAATGGAACCTTGTTCTCTGGTGAAAGCATTCCCAGAAAATGCAATAAAATCATAGCTTTACCCACACCAGGTTGATTTTGAAAGAAGTCTGTGGGCATCGCCAATGGATCAGACTGAAACTCTGCCTTCATTTATTTCATCAAAGGTGCTATTTGACTTGGTATTTTTTCAGGAAGATTCTGCGACGTCTAGCCACTGGGAATTTTGCTGAGGAAATGGTGGCAAAAGGGCAGCTACAATCTCTAGTGGTCCTCACTGCAAGGACATTTTAAGTGGGACTCTACTTGTCCTATTAAATTTTCTTCCCTCCTTTTCTGTGCCAGTTAGTCAATAGAAGCCAGGGCAACAAGGGTGGGCAGGGGATCTCCTGATATCGGTGTAAGGATAAATGAGTGATCAAATAGCCTGAATTTTTTCACAGGCTAACCTCATAAATAAAGAATGGTTGACTCAGCCATTTAAACATAAATGAGTAGCTGGGTCAGGCATATAGAAGGTTCCAGCTCCAAGTTTCCATCCCTGGTCTGTGCTAAGTTAGCTGATTTTAGAAAAGTTGATTCTGGAATACTACAAAATGCCTCAGCTGAATTGGATGGGCTGGGGAGGTGGGAGGGGGAGGCGGGCTGCTCTCGATTATAGTCCAGTGATGTGCATTTGTGTAGATGTCTTCCATGGACTAATAGTTTCCCAACACTGATACAAGAAGAGTAGCCACTTGGGTGAGGTACCGTAGAATGTCTGTGCGCATGGAACCATACCCCCAACAAAAAGAAAAATGGCCGCATCAGGAGGCAATGGAGAGTTGTCACCACGACCAGTGGGACAGCATCCATGTGTTAGGAGGCAAAGGAGAGAAGGGTAAGTGACAACAGCACTTTCAGAAATAACCTTGCAGTGAAGAACACTAGAGATTCTATCTGCTTGACTTCAACCATTTCCGTAGTGAAGCTCATTGCAGCACCTTCCTGGACCAGAATTCTCCAGGGATATTCCCTAAACATCATCAAAGTGAATATGTAAACACAGTTGAAGAGATTGTTTGACTTTGGAGAAAGTGTGAGTTTTGCAGTAAAACACTGGAAATTGGAGTCTCCCAAGCAGGGCTGTAGTTTGGAACCCACCTTGCAAAACGTCACAAATCACACTGCTTGTATCTGCAATCCATACACAAAAGGCAGCTTCACTTTAATCTCTCTAATGGATCGTCAGTTCAAAATTACTGAAGCCCTCATGCACCTAGATTAGTGGCATGTTTAACATTGCTCATTTAAAAGATCTAGTTATCCCTCAAGTGGCATAGCACAGGTATGTAACAGCTGGAAAAGGCTAATCAGTAATCCCTAGAGCTGTGGGAAATGTATTGAAAATCCAAAAAGAAACATCATTGACTTGGTCTCTAAGTATGCCATTTTCTCAGAATGTAGACTTCAGGATTATAAATTTACTTTGTTCAACTAAGGGATATGAAAAATAAAAATCAATGGCTTAATTTCTGTGGAATAGTATTTGTATTCACTGTAAGAAGTCAATTATTGTTAAATATTTAATTTTAAAAAAGGCTATTAAAAATGCTCGGGAAACTCACAGTCCAATTAGCACTGAGCAGAGCTGAACTTTTCCATACCTGCAACTAGTAATACTTTTACCCTGAAAATTACAAGATTAAATGGTTATCTGAACAAAATAGTCTTTAATGCTTGGATAGATCACACACAATGGCAACTATTAATTTATCATCCATTATGCAACGCATCAATATTGCTCAGTAAAATATTGAACAACCCTTTCTTTTACAGCCGGGCTGAATGAGATCTCTAGAATGACTTACTTGACGTTTGTTGAGCTGAGTTGCAGAGCTTTTTGGTTTATGTGGCAGGGTAAAGTTTTGCACTGATGGTTAGTTTCTTTTGCACATTATATTCAGCAGGATGTAGAGAACTAACATAATCTTACATGCATACGATATAACAACATTCCAATTTGTTTTATTTGGCTAAAACTAACTGATTAGAAACACATCGCAGCAGATGGAATCTTCTTTGCATTGAGAAGAAATGACAATGCAAGTAGTTTTCTTCAGAAATGGTGAAGCAATATTATGACTAGGCGAATAGTAATAAAGGATGGAAGTAGGTAATCTCAATATGCAAAGTAAAATGGGTTACTAAGTACACAGTTAGTTTTTGGAAAGAGTCCATGATGTATGTTAACATGATTCATGCAGATGAGCTGGGGCATGGGTGGAGTCAGGTAATGTTTATGGAGGTGGAAATAGGAAGGCCTAGTGATGGTGCGAATATGAGGTCAGAAGCTCATCTCTGGCTCAAATATGACACCAAGGTTGCAAACAGTCTGGTTCAGCCTCAGACAGTTGCTAGGGAGAGGGATGGAGTTGGTGGCTAGGGTTCGGAGTCTGTGGTGGGGACCATAAACAATGACATCGGTTTTCCCAATATTTAGTTGGAGAAAATTCCTGCTCATCCAGTACTAGATGTTGGAGAAACAGTATCCTTTAGAATGAACCTTTGATCACTGGATAGAATACAGAAACAACAGATGTTGTTCCAGAGCTAGTCAGTTTCACAGTTTGACCAGTGAGATTAGATAGACTTATGCTTCTAAATGTTCACTGGGGTATTGCAAAGCTATTGATAGACTACCGGCACATAATTAACATTTGGACTTTATGCTTTAGAGTTTTTGTCCGACAATAACTTTGGATGCTTAATGAGAAGTTCTTATTTGAAAAATAGATCTTTTGAAGTAGTTTTGTCTAGCAAGTTCATATGCTAACATTCCCCCCCCAAAAAATATCCTGCCTAAGCCACTGATATAGAAGAGTCTGATTATTAGTACTGAACGTTAATTAATGCAAATGGTAGCTCAGTTCATTCTATTAGAACTAATGGTAAACTGGGAAACTTGAACATATTTCAAACCTTAATGAAATGCCAGCTTCAATGTACATTACCTTCTAAATCCTCCATTGTTTATTTAAACTGGCTTCTAATTCCACCATGTATTCCTTCTGTAACAAGCACATTTTTGTCCTAAAAGCATCTATGTCTGCTTTCTTTATCCTTAATGCTTATTTGAAGCAACATCAATGCGTTCCCTTTTAAATCCCACCATGTTAGTTTAAAATGAACAATGTTGGCAAAAACACATGTTTGTAGAGGTAAAAGGTTTGCTTGATCACAAAGACTTTTACTGACCCAATACCCATCTTGACACGGCAGCATCAAATGACAAAAGGCAGCTTTCTCGGTCATATACATACACATCTTTGTCACCTAGGTAACAGTGGCTGTGCCACAGGAAAAAAAGAGTTAACTAATTTTATGAGCAGAATTCCAGTGCCTCGTCAGATCTAATCCTGGAATAGCCTGAGGCTCAAAAACCTTTTTTTAATTCTATTTACAGCTTTAATATTTTATCAGCTCTGTTAGCTGAAGCCTAAGCTTTTGAGCCTCAGCAAGGCAAAGAGCAGCTGCTTCCTCCTCTTTACTTGATTTCCTTGAATAGATTCAGGTCAGTCCCAAATTCTCAGATAACCGAAGCAATGATGTTCTATCTGAAGGATCATTTTACTCGAGATTAAGTGAAGAATCTCAACCAGCAGGGAATAAAACACAGCCAGGTTAATTCTTTTCGTGAACTTAAAAAAAAATCTCCACTTCTGTTCTGAATTGTCTTTCCTCCCCTACATAATAAAGATTTCATCTTTCCTCCCCACATGTTAATGTCATTCCCCAGGTCCAAAGGCAAGCCAGTTATCCTGCTTGCAGCTCTCCATCTATGTCTCACTGGGGTTGACTACCAAATGGTGCAGGATTCTGTCCCGTGGGACTTTCCCTCTCATTTGCTCTCCCTTTTTGCAAGTATGTGACTGGCATATCCCCTTAATGGCAGAGCTGTGATCCTGCACTCTTTGTGCAGTTCATTTCAGGCACAGTCTGGAATCCAACCAAAACCTCATGAAATTGTAATGAGATCAATCGAAAAGTGAGAATTGATCCAGCTTTTATTCTTCCTATTTCAAGATATCAGTTTTCAAATCTAATCTACTGGATTAGAATTGATGGCTAATGGAAACTGTGCTTTCGTGATGGTGAATGAAAACAAACTAATCCAAAATGAATTATTTTCATTATTTGATCCTTCTGCCCATTTGTAATGTAGTTAATATAATCCATAGACTATCAGAAGAACTAAATATGCTGCACAAAGTTTTGTTATAAATCAAAGAAAGTGTCTCCTGCATTCATTTAAAAAGTTTTAATGCAGTAGGATTAACTCCCCCTTTTCAAAATCAATTTTCTCCCTCCCCGACACATACTGAAGTATAACTCCATGGGCATTCAGCCCCCTCCAGCACCTCCTCATAAGGGTCATTATTTATGTGGGTGATTACAGGCTATTTGCTCACAGAAGGGCCATCATAGCTGAGCCTGATGCTGGCCTCGTCTGACATCCTTACCTTTGGGGAGTGGGCGGTCACAGGAGGTGGAATTTCCATCAGTTTTCTCCTCCTTAAACCAGGGACACGGATGCTAAGCGTACCTCCCTTACCACCACCTCGGCTGAGCAACCAGATTCAAATCTAGGACCTCTTTGTCTGTAATTTTATTAAGTTTAATTTTTTCATTCATGGGATGTGGACATTGCTGGCAAGGCCAGCATTTATTACCCATCCCTTGTTGCTCTTGAGAAGGTGATGGTGAGCTGCCATCTTGAACCCTTACAGTCTGAATGGTGAAGGTACTCGCGTAGTACTTTTGGGTAGGGCGTTCCAGGATTTTAAACTAACAGCGATGAAGGAATGGCAATATATGTCCAGTCAGGATGATGTGTGACTTGGAGAGGAGCTTGGTGGTGTTTCCATGCGCCTGCTACCCTTGTTCTTCTCGGTGGTAGAGGTTGTGGGTTTAGGAGGTTCAGGTAATCACTGGATAAACTCAGTATACCGTTTGGAGGTTAATATGTACTTTTGCCTGCCCATTTTTTTGATTTTTGAATATTTTTGTTTAAGTGATCAGAGGAAATATTTGGGAGTGATCATATCAGTTTTAATTTTAAGAGGGCAGCATCTTTGCAAAATGTTAATATGTTTGATTTGAGAAACAACATAAATGACTCAAGTACACTAGATTTCACACTGAATGATAAAAATGAGAGACACTGGGCTGCATTTTACAGACCCCACAATGTCGGCGGTTGTAGCAGGGTGGGGGGGTGGGGGGTGGGGTGGTGATGCGGAAAATGCCTCTGGGAGAGGGCCGTCACACATTCAAAAATCAAAAGAATGGGCAGGCAGACGAGGGAGGGCCCGGCCCAATATTGTCGGGGGCGGCAGGGCCTAATGGTGGCACCCACCCCCCCCACCCTCTCCTCCGCCACTTGGCGATGGGGCCGCCATTTAAATATTTAAATACATTTAAATAACTGAATTAATTATATTTACATTCCCGCCATCTGTCCTGGTGCAATCTTCATGCAGCTGGCTAGCACTCCTTCAGTCCAATGACTGAAGGCACTGGATACTGCAAAGGCTATGGGCCCCGACAACATTCCAGCAATAGTACTGAAGACCTGTGCTCCAGAACTTGCCATGCCCCTAGCCAAGCTGTTCGAGTACAGCTACAACACTGGCATCTACCCTGCAATGTGGAAAATTGCTCAGGTATGTTCTGTAGACAAAAGGCAGGACAAGTCCAACCCGGCCAATTATCGCCCCATCAATCTACCCTCAATCATCAGTAAAGTGATGGAAGTTGTCATCAACAGTGCTATCAAGTGGCACTTGCTTAGCAATAAGCTGCTCAGTGATGCTCAGTTTGGGTTCCGCCAGGGCCACTCAGCTCCTGATCTCATTGCAGCCTTGGTTCAAACATGGACAAAAGAGCTGAACGCAAGAGGTGAGGTGAGAGTGACTGCTCTTGACATCAAGGCAGCATTTGAACGAGTATGGCATTAAGGAGCCCTAGCAAAACTGGAGTCAATGGGAATCAGGGGTAAAACTCTTCACTGGTTGGAGTCATACCTAGTGCAAAGGAAGTTGGTTGTGGTTGTTGGAGGTCAATCATCTCAGCTCCAGGACATTAGTACAGGCATTCTTCAAAGTAGTATCCTAGGCCCAACCATCTTCAGCTGCTTCATCAATGACCCTCCTTCAATCATAAGGTCAGAAGTGGGGATGTTCGCTGATGATTGCACAATGTTCAGCACCATTTGCAACTCCTCAGATACTGAAGCAGTCTGTGTAGAAATGCAGCAAGACCTGGACAATATCCAGGCTTGGGCTGATAAGTGGCAAGTAACATTCATGTCACACAAGTGCCAGGCAATGACCATCTCCAACAAAAGAGAATCTAACCATCTCCCCTTGACATTCAACGGAATTACGATTGCTGAATCCCCCACTATCAACATCCGGGGGTGGGGGGGGGGGTGCGGTTACCATTGATGAGAAACTGAACTGGAGTAGCCATACAAATACCTTGGCTGCAAGAGCAGGTCAGAGGCTAGGAATCCAGCGGCGAGTAACTCACCTCCTAACTCCCCAAAGCCTGTCCACCATCTACCAGGCACAAGTCAAGAGTGTGATGGAATACTCTCCACTTGCCTGGATGGGTGCAAATCCAACAACACTCAAGAAGCTCGACACCATCCAGGACAAAGCAGCCCGCTTGATTGGTGCCCCATCCACAAACATTCACTCCCTCCAGCACTGATGCACATTGGCAGCAGTGTGTACCATCTACAAGATGCACTGCAGCAAAGCACCAAGGCTCCTTAGACAGCACCTTCCTACCCATGACCTCTACCACCTAGAACGACAAGGGCAGCAGACGCATGGGAACACCACCACCCTCCAAGCCACACATCGTCCTGACTTGGAACTATATCACCATTCCTTCACTATCACTGGGTCAAAATCCTGGAACTCCCTTTCTAAAGGCACTGTGGATGTACCTACCCCACATGGACTGCAGTGGTTCAAGAAGGCAGCTCACCACCATCTTCTCAAGGGCAATTAGGAATGGGCAATAAATGCTGACATAGCCAGCGATGCCCACATTCCAGGAATGAATAAAAAAAAATGGCTGTGCTTTCGGATCCCCGTCTGGGGAAACGAGGCAGAACACTGGTGTGGAGGGGAGAGGAAGTAAGTTTCTCAGTGCCGGGGGATGGGGGGGGGGGGGGGGGGAGTGGGGTCAAAGTAATATCATTGGTGTAGGGGATGGTGGGAAGGGCTATAGTTGCGGGGGGAAGGTCAAGTGGATAAGGTAAGTGTTTTGGGGGGGAGAGGGTAAGTAATTAATTCAATGGCTATTGGGAGCATGGGAGAGTGGCAAGATAAATGTTTTTATTTTTTTCCATTCAATGTCTCTTTAAAAATTTAAATAGAATGGCAGGGCTCGAAGCCCTTTAAAAATGGCATCAACGCCTGCGCACAGGCAGCTGACGCCATTGCCAAGGATGGAGAGCGCATCCGCTCCATTTCATCGGGAGGTGGGGGGGGGAGGGGGGGGTGGGTGGGGGAGAGTGACAGTCTGCCCCGGCTATTTAAATGAGCCGCCATGCTTAATATTGCGGTGGCTCCATGACGCACGGGCCGCCATTGTTTTCGCTCACCGCCGATTTCAGCGGTGGGAGTATAAATTTCAGCCTACTTTATTTGTTGCGTATCTAACAGCTGCGGCATTGACTTAGATTCTTCATTGAAAGAGCAATGCAAAATAAGCACAGGATCAAAACATCTCTCCAAATTTAGAAAAGGAACCAACTGCCTCAAAAGATTTTCAAATAAAAAGCAAAAACATTGTAAATATTTAGAATCAGAAATAAAACATATCAGCATCTTTGGAGAGAAGAACCTTTCATCAGAACAAGCAAATAAATAGAATCAGTTCCAAAGGGCAGATTGCAAAAAGTGTTGGTGGATTGAGCTACAATCCGCTTCGAAGAATAAGAACAGATTGTTAGATGTCTGAGATGATCTTCACATCAGACAATAGAAAGAAGCATTAAAGAAATTAAAGACAGGAGAGGAACAAGATGTGTGTCAGTATCAGAGACAGTGATAGCCACACGAATGAGATTCAGGTCTGAAATTAAAGCAGGGGAAGCTGTCAAAATGGGGCAGAGATTGTCAGGGCAGAGAGAGAATCACAGGTCCAGGCTCCTCTGCCGGTGTCATGTTCTGATGAAGGGCCCTCACAAGTACCATCAGCCTACGTCCCCTCACCCCAATACCTATACACTTATCCCATTTGGACATTTTTTATGTTGAAATTTGTTCTCTGATTAACATTGAACTTGGGTTAAAGTGGAGCCTGAGTGTGGACACAGGTCAGTTTTACACTTCAGAATGTAACGGTTCTTAAATCTACATTTTGATGACTATCAATGAGTGATAAGCAAGAATTTTAACATGGTGCCCAAGGTCACAGTTCTTAGCTGAAGATATTACTCAAGTGCTTCTGCAGATAACAATCCACTTTGCAGTTTAAAAGACAAAGCAGGTCTGGAGGGGTGGAATGGAGTATGTAAGGACTTCAACATGTTGTTTAATGGAGTGGTGGGAGCTGGGTGTGGATACATTTTTTTCAAATTGCCAATCTTGGTCACACTGTTCAATGGGAAGGTCAAAAGTGGAAAAATGGTGAGAATTCTGGGTCACTACACTGAATTAAAAAATCCACAAGAAAGTGTGTTTACAATTTTTCCATGAGCCTAAGGGAGCTGGCACCTGAATATCAGTCTGCCACTGTCTGAACAAGCACCTGCACTTATTCAATGAATGGGAGAGTTTGAAGGAGATCTGGGCCCAATAATGGAATCAACAGTTGGCAAGCTGAGTCTCATGAAGCAACTGTTAATGTAGCTAACAGAATGTGAGCTATATTGCCAAATCTGTGGAGCACAAGTTTGTGGACGTCATGCTGAAACTGTACTAATTCTATGGTTGGGCCACATCTTGAATACTGCGTTTAGTTCTGATCAAACAGAAGGAACACAAGGTTGGTCCTGAATATCAGACAACTATGTTGTGGGCAAAGGCTGGAAATAACTTGCACTCTTCAGGCTTGAAAGGAGATCAATGAGAAGGGACTTTACAGCAGGATAGAACGACTCAGTGGCATAGAAAAGGACCATTGGGATCGCTTCAGGGACAGATGAGACCTGTACCTGAAGGACGGGTTGCATCTAAACTGGAGGGGCACAAATATCCTGGCTGCGAGGTTTGCTAGCATCACTCGGGAGGGTTTAAACTAGTGTGGCAGGGGGTTGGGAACCAGAGCAGTAAGACAGCAAGTGAAATAAATGAAGGGGAACTAGTAAATAAGGCCAGTTAGACTAAGAGGAAGAGCAGGCAGGGAGATGTTGCGGAGAACAGCGGGACTGGTGGTCTGAAGTGCATTTGTTTCAATGCAAGAAGTATAACAGGTAAGGCAGATGAACTTAGAGCTTGGATTAGTACTTGGAACTATGATGTTGTTGCTATTACAGAGACTTGGTTGAGGGAAGAATAGGATTGGCAGCTAAATGTTCCAGGATTTAGAAGCTTCAGGCGGGTTAGAGGGGGATGTAAAAGGGGTGGGAGAGTTGCATTACTGGTTAAGGAGAATATCACAGCTGTACTGCGGGAGGACACCTCGGAGGGGTCATGCAGCGAGGCAATATGGGTGGAGCTCAGGAATAGGACGGGTGCAGTCACGATGTTGGAGGTTTACTACAGGCCTCCCAACAGCCAGCGGGAGGTAGAGGAGCAGATATGTAGACAGATTTTGGAAAGATGTAAAGGTAACAGGGTTGTAGTGGTGGGTGATTTTAACTTCCCCTATATTGACTGGGACTCACTTAGTGCTAGGGACTTGGATGGGGCAGAATTTGTAAGGAGCATCCAGGAGGGCTTCTTGAAACAATATGTAGATAGTCCAACTAGGGATGGGGCCGTACTGGACCTGGTATTGGGGAATGAGCCCGGCCAGGTGGTCGAAGTTTCAGTAGGGGAGCATTTCGGGAACAGTGACCATAATTCCGTAAGTTTTAAGGTACTTGTGGATAAGGATAAAAGTAGTCCTCGGGTGAAGGTGCTAAATTGGGGGAAGGCTAATTATAACAATATTAGGCAGGAACTGAACAGGTGGGGATGTGGTAGGAATATGGAATGAGTGTAGGATTAGTATAAATGGGTGGATGATGGTCGGCACAGACTCGGTGGGCCGAAGGGCCTGTTTCAGTGCTGTATCTCTAAACTAAACTAAACTAAACTAATTTAGATTGAGGGCGGCTGTTTGAGGGTAAATCAACATCTGACATGTGGGAGTCTTTCAAACATCAGTTGATTAGAATCCAGGACCAGCATGTTCCTGTGAGGAAGTAGGATAAGTTTGGCAAGTTTCGGGAACCTTGGATAACGCGGGATATTGTGAGCCTCGTCAAAAAGAAAAAGGAAGCATTCGTAAGGGCTGGAAGGCTAGGAACAGACAAATCCCTTGAGGAATATAAAGACAGTAGGAAGGAACTTAAGCAAGTAGTCAGGAGGGCTGAAAG
Source organism: Heterodontus francisci (assembly GCF_036365525.1). Classification (NCBI taxonomy): domain Eukaryota; kingdom Metazoa; phylum Chordata; class Chondrichthyes; order Heterodontiformes; family Heterodontidae; genus Heterodontus; species Heterodontus francisci. The sequence goes on along the minus strand of NC_090396.1, from coordinate 35,286,876 downwards.
GGGTTATGAGAAGTCATTGGCAAACAGGATTAAGGAAAATCCAAAGGCTTTTTATACGTATATAAAGAGCAAGAGGGTAACCAGGGAAAGGGTTGGCCCACTCAAGGACAGAGAAGGGAATCTATGTGTGGAGCCAGAGGAAATGGGCGAGGTACTAAATGAGTAGTTTGCATCAGGATTCACCAAGGAGAAGGACTTGGTGGATGATGAGCCGAGGGAAGGGAGTGCAGATAGTCTCAGTCATCTCATTATCAAAAAGGAGGAGGTGTTGGGTGTCTTGCAAAGCATTAAGGTAGATAAGTCCCCAGGGCCTGATGGGATCTACCCCAGAATACTGAGGGAGGCAAGGGAAGAAATTGCTGGGGCCTTCACAGAAATCTTTGCATCCTCATTGGCTACAGGTGAGGTCCCAGAGGACTGGAAAAGAGCCAATGTTGTTCCTTTGTTTAAGAAGGGTAGCAAAGATAATCCAGGAAATTATAGGCCGGTGAGCCTTACGTCAGTGGTAGGGAAATTATTAGAGAGGATTCTTCGGGACAGGATTTACTCCCATTTGGAAACAAATGGACTTATTAGCAAGAGGCAGCATGGTTTTGTGAAGGGGAGGTCGTGTCTCACTAATTTGATTGATTTTTTTGAGGAAGTGACGAAGATGATTGATGAGGGAAGGGCGGTGGATGTTGTCTATATGGACTTTAGTAAAGCATTTGACAAGGTCCTGCATGGCAGACTGGTGCAAAAGGTGAAGTCACACGGGATGAGAGGTGAGCTGGCAAGGTGGATACAGAACTGGCTCAGTCACAGAAGACAGAGGGTAACAGTGGATGGGTGTTTTTCTGAATGGAGGGATGTGACTAGTGGTGTTCCGCAGGGATCAGTGCTGGGACCTTTGCTGTTTGTAGTATATATAAATGATTTGGAGGAAAATGTAGCTGGTCTGATTAGTAAGTTTGCGGACGACACAAAGGTTGGTGGAGTTGCGGACAGTGATGAGGATTGTCAGAGGATACAGCAGGATATAGATAGGTTGGAGACTTGGATGGAGAAATGGCAGATGGAGTTTAATTTGGACAAATGTGAGGTAATGCATTTTGGAAGGTCTAATGCAGGTGGGAAGAAGACAGTAAATGGCAGAACCCTTAGGAGTATTGACAGGCAGAGAGATCTAGGCGTACAGGTCCACAGGTCACTGAAAGTGGCAACGCAGGTGGATAAGGTAGTCAAGAAGGCATACGGCATGCTTGCCTTCATCGGTCGGGGCATAGAGTATAACAATAGGCAAGTCATGCTGCAGCTGTACAGAACTTTAGTTAGGCCACACTTAGAATATTGCATGCAATTCTAGTCGCCACACTACCAGAAGGACGTGGAGGCTTTGGAGAGGATACAGAAGAGATTTACCAGGATGTTGCCTGGTCTGGAGGGCATTAGCTATGAGGAGAGGTTGGATAAACTCAGATTGTTTTCACTGGAACGACGGAGGTGGAGGGGCGACATGATAGAGGTTTACAAAGTTATAAGCGGCATGGACAGAGTAGATAGTCAGCAGCTTTTTCCCAGGGTGGCAGTGTCAGTTACTAGGGGACATAGGTTTAAGGTGAGAGGGGCAAAGTTTAGAGGGGATGTGCGAGGCAAGTTCTTTACACAGATGGTGGTGAGTGCCTGGAACTTGTTGCCGGGGGAGGTGGTGGAAGCAGATACCATAGAGACGTTTAAGAGGCATCTTGACAAATACATGAATAGGATGGGAATAGAGGGATATGATCCCCGGAAGTGCATAATGTTTTAGTTTAGGCAGGCATCAAGATCGGCGCAGGCTTGGAGGGCCAAATGGCCTGTTCCTGTGCTGTACTGTTCTTTGTTCTTTGTTCTTTGTTTGTAGAGCATTATTATTAGTTAAACAATCATTGCAGAATAAAAGGACATCGATATTAACAGGCAAAATTGCAGTGAAGACTTAAATCAGGAATAATTTCAAGCAAAGTGATTTACACTTGGGATAGTCTTCCATTTTGGATAATGAAAGCAAAAACTCAAAACATTCAAGAAGCAGTTAAAAGCTGTGATGAGAGTGGCAGTTTTTAAATGGAACAAGGAGCTCACCTCATTATTACTCATCTTCGTTTTATGTGAACTCAAGTGTGGTGTTTGCAAAAGCCAAAGAAAAATTCACTTATCCACTCTCCCAGCACAGAACTTGGATTAACATCACAAAATAGAAACATTTTAGCATGTTTATGCACACAAGAGGGTGCAGGAACATTGCTTGGTGATATAAGACCATCAGCTTATCAATTGTGTTTGATGCAACCAATTCCATATTGTAGAAAATATTGACAATGCATTGAAAAGGATCCTTTTTCATTCAAAACAATCTGTGGTATTGTCAATCTGCTACAGCATCTCAATGTCTGCTTTCCAGATAAATTGTCAGAGCCACGACTCCCGGAAATGAACCGACTAAAAGATTCAAGGAATTTTAGACCTCAACTGTCAAGACTTATAATAAAAATGACTGATATCAGAGGGTGCCCAGGAGCTATATTCTAACAAAGAATAACTATTTCCAGAGCCATGGTTAATAAGGCACCAATATGTTCCAAAGAGCTGGCGGGCAGCCATAAAGACAGGGCTAAAATGTGGTGAGTCGAAGAGACTTAGTAGTTGGCAGGAAAAAAGACAGAGGCGCAAGGGGAGAGCCAACTGTGCAACAGCCCCGACAAACAAATTTCTCTGCAGCACCTGTGGAAGAGCCTGTCGCTCTAGAATTGGCCTTTATAGCCACTCCAGGCGCTGCTTCACAAACCACTGACCACCTCCAGGCGCGTATCCATTGTCTCTCGAGATAAGGAGGCCCAAAAGAATGTTCCAAATAAAGAAGGAGATTTGCAATAAAAGAAAAACAACTTTTCCTTTTTTTAAAAATTCCATAAAATTAAATTACCCATAATATGCAATTTCTGAGCTGCAAGGGTAGGCTGGAACTCTCTTCCTCAAAAGGTGTGGAAAGCAGAGTCTTTGAATATTTTTAAGGCAAATGTAGATAGATTCTTGATAAGCAAGGGGGTGAAAGGTTATTGGGGGCAAGCGGGAATGTGGAGTTGAGGTTACAATCAGATCAACCTTCATCTTGTTAAATGGCAGAGCAGGCTTGAGGGGCCGAGTGGCCTACTCCTGCTCCTAATTTGTATGTTCGTACGGTGACCTGAATCCAGTCTTTTGCAACTGGTGTAAGGGCTGGTACTTTGCTTCTGCAGGGGACAATCTTGTCAGCTCAACATGAGCTATGTCCATACTGGAAAGGATAGTAATTTTTCACTTGCCTCATTCAGTGTTAGCATCCAAATTTCCAGGGTGAGTCTAACATTAAGTTAGATGTTGGTTAAAGTCATTGCCATTTAACTCTAGGTCTTAGCTACAACCCAAGAAAAGTATCCGCCCAGCATGCTCACTCATTACATTGGAACAAACAACAAAACCCCCACAAAATCAATTTCTACCAGAATGTGCCTGTTAGCACAAATTGGTGTTCCTGAGTTAAAACACAAACATTAACTTGTTCCATCAAGATCCAATAACTCAACAGATTCACTCTCAGGGTTGCAAGCCTTTTATTATTTAACATCCTGTTGTTAGGGTCTTTGATAATAGAAAGTGTAAAATTCAGGGAGTTTACCAGAATGGGATATTTACATAAAATTTACTAATTCTCCACCTCAGATTATTTCTTGATTACCTGCAGTCATCATTTCTTCATGGTGTCAAGAAAACCTGCTCGGCAAAAGGAGGATTTTTTAATTCATTGATTGGAAACCTTCATTAAACTTTTAATGAAACAAAAAGAGCTGGAATGCTGCAGTTAACTTTTAAAAAAAGCTGACAGCCAAGAAGGGCACTGCAATTTGCATTTGAACACCTTTCACATTCCAAGGCCTTAAAGAGGAGACACAAGTCTGCTGAGCCTGTACCCAAAACAATGGCTTGCTCTATTGAGTGAACCATAGGACATTGCTTTCATTAGCAGGACATTCAAAGCCATACTGGGACATTAACATTGAAAGGGCCATCCCTTCCAGGTGTAAATGTTATCCTGAGGCCTAAGGGACTGAAATTCCCTAAACTTGAATCTCATTAGAAGGTTCCAGATAATACACTGAGGCAGTCATGTGACTGGCTGTCCATCTCCGTGAAAGCTGGGAGTTTCTCTTGGAAAAAGCAGACAAGCCAGTGACTCATTCTGGGCAGAAGCCAGAAGGACTCTCTCTCTTTCTCTCTCTCCAGAAGGCCTGGTGGGGTGTGCTGAATCCAAGACAAAGACACCAGGGGAAGAAAGCCACCTACAATTCTGCCTCCAAGAAAACCCTGAGCCAGGTGGGCCAGTCACAAAGTGCACTTCCACCAGCCAAAGACCTCAAGAACACAACTTCACCCGGAAGACCACGGACTGTGTATTCATTTTTATTTGTTCTGGACTCTAATCCAACCACAAATCTACTCCTTATCACACTGTAATCTATTTGCGTGCATGTGATTCTCGTGTGAGTGTGTGTGTGAATGTGTAGCATAATTTTATTATTTTATTTAGTTCGGGTTTAGATTATTAAGTATAATAAAATCACTTCTTGGTTAAACTCAAGAAAACCTGTCCGATTGGTTCTTTTACGATCACAACAAAGGTAAAAGGTAAAACACTCACTGAAGTGGTAAGCACATCCACTGTTTAAAGAGGAATAAACCCTGTTGCGGTCAAATAAGAGGAAGGACAAGAGGGGAGCCTTGTGACCCCTCGTCACCTGATCATGACAATGGTTAATTTTGTTGTGTGAGCAATTAAAATTGTCACAACCAAGCTAAACCTAAAACAATATATAGCATATTGTTACAGCCAGGCGAGGATGGGGGTCTCAGGCTCCCCTATTGCCCTTCCTCTTATTTGACTGCAACAGGGTTTATTCCTCTTAAACAGTGGTTGTGCTTACCATCTCTGTGAGTATTTTACCTTTTTCCTTTACTGTGATCTTGAACGAAAACATCGGACAGGTTTTCTTGAGTTTATAGAAGAAAGGGGTAAGTTTATTATACTTAACAATCTAAGCCCAATTTAAAATAATAAAAAATATGCTACACATTCACGTACACATTCCCACGAGAATCACACACACACAAATAGTTTACAGAGGGAAAAATAGATTTGGTGATTGGATTAAAGTCCAGAATAAATGGATCGTAAATACATAGTCTGTGAAGTGGATGACCTGGTGAAGCTGTATTCTTGTAGTCCTCGCTGGTCAAAGTGCACTTTATGGTTGGCCTGCTTTGCTCAGGATTTCTTGAAGGCAGACTGGTAGGTGACTGTCTTCTGGTCTCTGGCTGTCGCAGTCTGTAGACTTAGAGGGTTCACGGTCGCAGACGGTTTTCAAACTTGATGTTTTCTGGAGAAAGAGAGAAAGCGAGAGAAAAGGAAGCCTCCTGCCTTCCCTGCTATTGCACACTCAGTTACTGCTTGTCGTCTGTGAGTGTAACAAAACACCCAGTTTTTTCAGAAATGAACAGATGGTCACATGGTTCTCTCAATCCCTTTTGTTTTTAATGAGGTCCAAAGTCTAAAACCCAAAACCTCTCTTCGTTGGGGTTATCAGTGTTTACCCATGTAGGGACATCTCCACTTATGAATGCCTCAAGATAGCTTTGACTGACCCGCTAATGAGGATGATCAGTTTAATCTACTCAGTTAGTCAAAGTATTGTTCTAGCTGGGCTTCTTGTTCGACTTTTGTCTCCTGTTCAATCTCCTGGTATTTCAGATGCAAATTGCAGTGGCCATCTTGGCAGATAGTTTTTTAAAAGTTAACTGCGGGATTTTTTGGATTAAAAGTCTAATGTATGTTTCCAACCATGAAATTAATATTCCTCATTTGGCATGTGGTGTTTTCTTGACAATATCCATAACCAGTATGGGGTGGGGAGGGTGAAATATTCCACCTAATTTATTTGACATGATTAAATTCCAATCCCTAGCCATCAGAATTTCCCCTAATAGAATCCCACCCCCTAACATTCTTTATGTATGTTTGGGCCTCTGGTATTGCATGTACTAAGATTGCAGATACAACTTAGTGCTTAGAAAACAATTCTAATCTGGGGGTACATGTAATGGTTAGACGCTAATCAGATTTTGCTGTTCGATCCTCCTCAATTGGTCTACTTCCTTCTAATTACTTCTACACATCCATTCTCCTTTTCATCGAACTACCATAGTGGGTTACATTAAAAAAAAACCTAAAACTAGAAAAAAATCATGCTTTATATGATTCACTTGAGAAAGCCTTGTTTGGTTTGATCCATTGCCTTGGATGCATCTTTGGTGTTAGTTGCAATTTCCAATTCAGCAGATTGAATTTAAGAAGCACAAATCCTCACACTAAGCTTGAGAAGCAGATCACAATTTAGCCACAGATATGCACTGCAGAGCCACCACTGGTTCTAACAAAAGCAGTTTGAAAGCTGGGTCAAATAGCGAGAGAAGCAGGGGTAGGGAGCAGGATTGTGGTTGGAAGAATGTAGCATTTTGGCTGAGGATTTATGGTGCATTCACACTATCAGTTTGTTACTGGTATTGATGCTAAACTGACTCTGAAGAGAAGTGGAGTGAAACTACCAGGTCTCATGTCTCCTCAGTCCAAAGTCAGGTCAGGCTCTGATTCTGCATTCTGGCTGCATATGGACTATTGCTGCAGTGTTGATGCTAAGTGAGACTGCTATATTTCAATTTTTCTATTCATTCAAGGCATGTAGGCATCACTGGCAAGGCCAGCATTTATTGCCCATCCCTAACTGCCCTTGAGAAGGTGGTGGTGAGCTGCCCTCTTGAACTGCTGCAGTCCATGTGTTGTAGGTACACTGTATGGGAGGGAGTTCCAGGATTTTGACACAGCGACAGTGAAGGAACGGTGATATAGTTCCAAGTCAGGATGGTGTCTTTTAATACCACAGTTATAGTATGAGTGCGCTCTGAGATCTTTCTTATCGGGAGGACTTTCTTTATGTTCTATGGCTGGGGACTAATTTGTAAAGACTAATTCGGAACACTGGCATACAGATAATCCTCCTTGCAGAGGTAGAAAGAAAGTGGTAACTGATGGAAATCTGAAATAACATTGGAAAATACTGGTAATGCACTGGTAATAGGGTTCAGAAATATAAAAACATTAATATTTCAAAAGTAGCCTTTCATTAGAATGATGAATAGCTTCCGATAATGAGTTCTACCCCAAAAGTTATCCTATCATTCACTTTAGATGCTGATCGACCTGCTGTGTATTTCTTTTGCTTATTTGATATCCTCAGTATTTATTGTAAAATGATAGGAGTTGAGTTTTAAAATTTAACCAAATATACATTATAGGATTCTCTTTAAGTATTCCGATCTGTCCCTTATTCTGGCATATTCATTTGCTCGGACCCTCCCCCACCCCCACCAGCCCCCACATCATCGCCCCCTCCCCATTTTACTCGAAACATTGTGTTCCCTCCAAAAATGTTAACTTATCTCTACAAATGCTACCTAATCTGCTGAATGTTCCCAACATTTGCTGTTATTTATTTCTGGGAACCAAATATTGAGTTAAACTAGGCAATAACAGATTTTTGGCTTCAGTGGATTTTGTTTTCTTAATTGTCCCCTCCCACCCCCGCATCAAAAAATCTCAATAAGTACGTGAATTCATTGAGCTATTATTCCATTGTCACTTCATTCTTTTGTCTTTTTAGTGATAAGTTCTTGCCTGTGCAAAATAACAAAGTGGACATCTGTGAAACAGTCACTATATTACCTCAGTTCCCTCTAAACTTTGTTGTAACTTGAAACACCAACAAACCCACAACAAATGGACCTGTAAAACACATTTCTAACTGTAGCATTCCCCATTTTGGAAACTCAAAGCTGTACATGCTCAACTCAAACCATGAATTCAAGCCAAGGCCCATTTATTTATCTATACCCAGAGGGCTAAATCTTTAACCAATAGGTTTCTCCAACAAGAAGTTGTGCAATGGTCTAGAAAATGCTCCTGCTTCATGTTCAGTTCAAAGTAGTTTGCACCTTACATGGCATTTATGGTCTATGACCGTACTTAAGTGAAAATGATTAAAGGATGCTTTAGTGTGCCTCTGCAGAACTAAGGAGGATCTGAGAAAGCTGTCATTTATGAAAGAGTGTTATGAATCTTTGCTGATATGGGTGTTCTAGTGACCTCATAGTTACACAATGCCTGTTTTCCCAAACAGATGGGTACCTGTTTGAGTCCCAGGGCTGCCTGCTACTTGAATCAGTCAGCAGTAGTTGGAATGAGTTCCTTCAGCTTTGCCCTGTCATTAGGGAAATGTCTTATTTTGGATGAAGGGAAAAACGTATGTTTCCTATCTCACCTCCTGGTGTTTGGTGACTGACAACCGAAGATGTGTTTTGATGCACTCTGGCCTGACTCCTCCTGTCAGGTCTAAGGGATAATTTCTAAACTGCCTAAGTAATTGCAGATGAGGTTTAGGTGGAATTACGAAATGGGATAGAGAATCTCACTCAAATATAAGGAGCTGAAAGTACAATGACTGTATTAAATCTCAGCAGTTAGACTGCCAAATGCTAAATGTTAAAGAACAGAATCAGCCGGACAGCCATTCACATAAGTTTTTTGTGTACGATGCTATAGACCCTGTTGAGTTTTTTAAAACATAGATTCCTGATTTTCTAAAGGAGGCATTAATATATTAATAAGGAGCTTTTCAAACTAATTGGGTTTAATGGGTTTATGGTAACCATCATTAATTATCAAAGGAGCTTTATCATGAAATAATGAAGCTAGAACTAATTTATCAAAAATAAGACATTGGAGAACTTTTGGGTGTTAAATTATTGCTGAATCTGTCTCTTAAAAGCTGCTGATGGGTCCAAGGAGGTTGATGCCTCTCAAAACATCCAAAAAACAAAAAGGGAAAGCTTTTATGCGTAAACAGGAAAAAAAACACAGGAAAAGTCGGTGTGAATGTTTAAAATATGTACTCAATAATAAAGCTGCTCAAATGTAAAAATACAGATATGTAATGAGCTATAGACCTTTGCCCCGCACAGTATTTTAGGAGCAATAGGGGTTATGGACTTAACACAAAACTCACAACAGCCTCTTATGAAGTCCAAAAGTACAGTGTAGGAATACTTCTAACGTTTATCTTATTTGTCTCTTTTTTGTACAGAACACCAGATTTCATATATTATTCCTGTTAACTTTCACTTGACAGTTCTGCCTGTTGGCTGAGCAGTGATATAAGGTACTCTCATTGATGTCTTCTACTTCTGCCAAGTGCAGATTTAGAACTTATTCTACAGGTTCCGCTCCTATTATTTGATAATGGGAGCAACTGCCCAGATGGCTTTACACAATAAAACCATTTCACATTCATAATTTCTCATTGTGAGGGAAAGTAGTTCATAAATATTATCAAAATGTCAATATTTATGCACAACTTCCCATTGAATATTTCTCACTAAGGGCTGGATTTTCGCTGTGGGGGCGGGAACTGGAAGTCAGAACTTTTTTCAGGTCCCATACCCACCACGGGGAAGCAGTCAACGGCCCCGCATTTCATGGCATGGGATGGCTGTGGTAGCCAATTAGCAGCCACAAGGTTGAGAACAGGAACAGAGCGGGGACTACTCAAGTGATGGCTTGATTTAAACAGACCATGACAGCCAATACTGTGGCTGCTTTTTAATGCTGTAATTTCAAATTGGAAGGGCGTAGATGCTTTGCGTTCAAGAATGTCTCACAAGTGCAAGAGGCCTGAAACCTGGGGCAGGGCAGCCCTTGATTCTCTGATGTGAACCTGGAGGTCCTCTTGGAGGCTGTGAGGGAAAGGAGGGAGATTCTCTTCCCGAAGGGTAGCAAGAGGAGGCCACCCACTCAGACTAAGCAGGTATGGATGGACATCGCTGTCACAGTCAGCAGAGATATGTGATCCGCAGAAGTTGGATCCAGTGTCAGAAGAGGTTCAATCACTTGATACGCTCTAGCAAGATGAATACAACCCCCAGCCCTCAGGACAGGCCTCTGGCGGGATTTACCTTCCAACGGACACACCAGCTGAGAAGCCTCAGGATGGCATGTTGGTCATGAGGATGGCATGCTCTGGGCACTTACTGCTGCTCAGAATGGCTCAGAGCCATAGTCATGCTGAGGATCTGTCAGCACTGAGACATGAAGCTTCTAATGAATAGGAGCAGCTGGCACTGGCAATAGAGGCGAGCAGTGCCTTATCACACTCTCTTTTGTCCTTTCAGGAGAAACGACCACACATAATGTCCGAGAGAAGGCTCAGACTAGTGGAGGGGTCCCCTATCTTCAAATCATCACAGCCATGGAGGAGGCAGCCATGGAGATAGCCAGGATTGCAGACCATGAGGTAGTCGACCATGGCGAGATGAGCACTCATGGTGGAGGTGGTGATAGAAAGGTCAATGCACTCCTTAAGGGGAAGTCTTGTACTCCACCCCAACTGACAGCATATCAAACACTGAGCTGCATTGGGAAACCTCAGAGGCTGCTGCTCTCCAGGACTATCTCTCATGATCTCTTGTGACTCCCACAGGTGTAGAAGTCAAGCCAAGGAGACCATCTCCCTCACCATCACTCGGCCAAGAACAGCAGCAGCAGCCAAGCTCCGAAGAAGCACCGTCACACCTTACAAGTGCATCATCCACCAGATACAATCGTGGTTCCTCGCACCTGTTTCCCAATTAGGTGGCACTGGGTGAGGAGCATGGCACTGGTATGCAGGAGGAGGTGTCAGAGGTAGAGGCGACTGTGGGCAAACCCCTCAGAGGAGGGAGAACAGTCACAAACCTGCTCAGCTGGGCACAGGTGCAGGGCCTTAGGAGCTATTGGAAATGTGGCTCTACCTATACCAGCAGCAGCAGCAGCAGATGTGCTCCCACATGTCGGAGTTCCCTGATGCATTGTGTGCTCAGAGGCAGAGAACGGAGGTGCCCATCCAGCTTGTGTGCACCACCATGGCTCACTGAGCCCATGAGCTGTTCGGAGAGAGTGGCCAACCTCATGGAGAGCCATATGTGGCAGCACTTGAAGTGCAAGCAGGAACCACGGAGTGATGTACACAGGATGCAGGCCACACTATATAACATGGACTGGTCAGTGGCACAAGTATGTCCGGAGGAAATGCCCCAGCTGGTGCTCCCCTCCAATCATCCAGATCACCAGCCAAGGGCTGAGGATATCAGCAAGGAGGATTTGGGTCACCCCTCAACAGGCGTCATCATCATCTTTGGCCTCCTTGGCCCCTCTGATACTGGGAGCCACTGTTCTGCAGGGCCAAGTGACAGAGGCTGCCCCCACAATGATTCAGGTCCAGCAGTCTCTGGAGATGCCCCCATGGGCAGCTCCACAATGAGGAAGACTGTCAATGAGGTGCATCTCAGCTGCAGGCAGAGACAAGTGAGCAGGCTGCCTCCACCTCCTCCGAGGCCAGAAGAGGAGCGCTGCGTAGGAGTGGCCGAATGCGAAGGCCACCATGTCGCTCAGAGCATTGAGTGGGTCACTGGGATATCCTGTTCCTGTAACTATGCACTGTTTTCCTTTATGAGCACAATGCAAATAATAGCACTTTAAGCCAGACATATGAGATCCTTTCATTGATAGCGGGATAAAAAAAAGAGGTACGAAGTGGTGAAGGAGAGCAGGTTCGTCAATGGTGATAGTGAAACGTTTGGGAAGATGTATATCTGTCAGTGGCAGTGAGAGTTTACATGTTCCAGACTGTGACTTCAATGGAAGTGTTAGCACAGGTAGCTCAGAGTGAATTCCATACCATGCTGTTCATCCTGGGTCAGAGGGGCTCACTCGAAACATTCATGAATTAAATGATCAGTTGATGGCATCCTGACAAGACCCTCAAGCCCTGCGCCGGCCCTGGCCATCTCCATGTGTAGCCAGGGTACCTTGGTGTTCTGCATCTTTCTCCACCACCTCCTCTTCATCCTCCTCTTCCACTTTCTGCTCATCCTCTTTCTCTGATGAGCTGTCTCCTTCCAGGTTCTAACTGTCCTCAAGGTCCACACCTCTCTGGAGGGCCATGTTATGGAGAACGCTGCAGACCGCCATAGTGACTGAGACCCTTGCAGGTGTGTATTGCAGGTGACTGCAAGGTCCAGGAACAGGAACCGCATCTTCAGAAGCCAATGGTCGTCTTAGTGAGCAGATAGCTCCGATTGTATCGCCTTCGTGCCTCTGTTTGGGGTTTTTGTCTAGGGGTAAGTAGACATCTCTTCAAGGGATATCCCTTGTCCCCTAGAATCCATCCATGGAGCTTTTGGGTTGGAGTGAACAGCTGCGGCAGCTGGACTGGTGGAGGATGAAGGAGTCATGGCAGCTGCCAGGATAGCGAGTGCAAACATGGAGGAAGCTCTCGTCGTGATCGCAGACCAGCTGAACATTGAGGGACTGGAAGACCTTCCTGTTGATGAACCTGACTGTCAGGTCAGTGCCTGCCTTGGTGGCCACATGAGTGCAATCAATGATGCCCTGCACCAGGCGGAATTGGGCGATGGTGTCGAAGCCGACTGCCCTTTGTGCCTGCGAGGCCGAATCTGTCTGGAATTGAATGTACTGTCCAGCTCTGAGGGCATCAGTGACAAGTAGGATACAGCGGTGTGCAGCCATTTGCAAGATGCCACTAAAGTCCGCAGCTGATTCTTGGAAGACGCCAGAAGTGAATAAGTTCAGGGCCACAGTGACTTTGATGGCTACTGCACCCCCCCCACCCCCCCACCCCACCATTGCACTACCCAAGCACTTTCCCACCCTCTCCCCCACCTGCGCTGAGCCGATGGCACCTGTTGTGCTGGATTATAAACCTGGCCCCTTTCTGGACTATCCTGGATCAGGCATACTTTTCAGATGATCAGTCTTGCTTAAAGTTGAGAAAGACACACCCTAAAGACACTTGAATGGGTCTGAAGGACTGATCTAACTCTCCCTAAAGGAAAGAAACTAACTGAGAATATTACTGCCCTCCAGATAGCCTTTTTAACAAGTTTTGGCCAGATTATAATAACCCAGATATTATAATGGTCCAGGCATCTCTCGTCAATAATGTACGAACATACATATGAACATACAACTTCGGAGCAGAAGTAGGCCACTCAGCCCTTCGAGCCTGCTCCACTGTTCAATAAGTTCATGGCTCAACTTATTACTCCACATTTCCACCTACCCCCGATAACCTTCCACCCCCTTGCTTATCAAGAATCTATCTACCTCTGCCTTAAAAATATTCAAAGACTCTGCTTCCACTGCCTTTTGAGGAAGAGGATTCCAAAGACTCACGACCCTCTGAAAGAAATAATTTCTCCTCATCTCTGTCTTAAATGGGCGACCCTTATTTTTAACCAGTGACCCCTATTTCTAGATTCTCCCACAAAGGGAAACATCCTTTCCACATCCACCCTGTCAAGCCGCCTCTTACTGTTCAAAATCCAGCAGATACAAGCCTAGCCTGTCCAATTTTTTCTCGTAAGACAGCCCACCCATTCCAGGTATTAGTCTAGTAAACCTTCTCTGTACTGCCTGCAACGCATTTACATCCTTCCTTAAATAAGGAGACCAGCACTGTACACAGTACTCCAGATGGTCTCACCAATGTCCTGTATAGCTGAAGCATAAGCTCCCTACTTTTGTATTCAATTCCCCTCGCGATAAACAATAACATTCTATTAGCTTTTCTAATTATGTGCTATACCTGCATACTCCCCAAAGAATAGTGTTTGGGGATGGGTTCTCAAGTTCACGATACAGAGGACTATGTGAGACAATATAATTTGTAAATTATATAAAAGTTTATTAAAGAACCGAACATGCAATTCACAATTGGTGAGACAGTCAATTACAACATTAATATTTCTAGGAAAAGAAAGTATAATCTTGTTTCTAGTAGAGAATCCAAATCTTAAATCGAAATATTGTTACAGTAAAATATTTGAGATATCCATCAATTGTTAAATCCCCAAGTAGAAGACTAGAGTTTAGCGAGATACCTCTGTCCCAGTTAAGGGGAGACCTATCATTGCCTCACCCCTTTACCATGAGATGCATTGGAGCAAGTCCAACAAATGTAAAAATCCAATATGTACTTCCATTATTTATACTGTTTTTCAAGTTACATAATTAATTTTATGCATATGGGGGTGTTACCTCTTCTGCAAGTAAGTGCGTCCCCCTTTTTCTCGCAAATAAGGCTCAATAACTGTTAATTTCTAGATAAGATCCACCTTCTTTGATTCCTAAGAAAGGATAGGCTAGCAGCAAGCTGTGAACCTCTCATGATGGTGAATTTTTGATTTGTCATCTAACTGTTTCAAGATTATGGCCGGGATTTTATGGGGCTCCCTGAGGCGGGATCGGAGGCGAGGGGTACGGAGAATCACGACGGGTGGTGGGGGGGGGGCGGCAGAATGGAGGGCCTGTCTCCTCCCCATTGCCCAGCGATCATCCTGGGGGGCGGGGGGTGCGGAGAGGCTGGCAACGGCCTTCCAGCCCAGAGTGAAAATGACCTATGAAGAGTCAATTAAGGGCATCTTCCTGCCGCCGCAGGCATCTTACCAGTGGCGGAAGTGAGGGGTTGGGGCCTCCGCCTTATGGGGAGGACGCCTTGTAAAACGAGGTGCCTTCCCTGCGAGCTTACGGTGGGGTCCCTCCTTCATGGGCAATTTGTGACCTATGGAGGACCCCCACCGGGAACAGTTTTACCCCCTGGGCCCCCCTTCTCCTGGACTGAACAACCACCACCCCACACATCCCCCCACCCCGCCCCCCCCCCCTCGCCAGGGCCTTCCGGACTTGCCCCAGTGACCCCGCCTCACCTACCTCCTCTCCGGGGTTCCAGCGCTGGGCCTGGGTCTGAGGGATGGGGATCCCGCCTCCTAAAACTTTGACACAAAAAGACTGGAGCATCGCTCTGGCTGGGGAGTAAAATGCAGAGGTGCAGTTCACCCCGCCTGTTCGGCCCGGCGCTGGGAGCCCTGCCTCCAGCGCAAAATCCAGCCCTATAATTCAGTTTTTTGGGTGCGGTCAGTTTTGTCAAAAATTCAATTGCCTGTGGTTTAGGGCTGTCTGCATAAAACCATTTTATCAACTATTACACTGTGGTAGCTTTTGTAAAACTATGGTTTCAATATTTGACCGTGTGACAGAATTTGTGACATTGGGGAGTGAATTCTCCTTATCAGAAGCTATGTTCTAAGATGAGGCAAGCTCTCAAGACAGAGGCATGTCCAGAGGCATGTCCATGAACTTCTTTAATCTTTCGGGGAGATGAATCCTTTCTTTAACATTTTTTAATCCCTAATTCATAGGAAAATAACTTTTTTAACCTTATAACCCCATTTTATGGCTGGATTCCTTCGCGCTGTCTCCCAATGGGTGAGTACCACTTCTGTGCTGTTCACCCTTTCATGGGGCCCAGCTAAATCCCTAGGGCATCTATGACTGGCTCCCCATTGTGTGCCTGCCTGCTTTCACCTGGTCTACTCCAGACAGCGTGTGCAACGTGTGCGCCCCCATGAATATCACAGCATCCCCCTCAATAAGCTCTTTATGAGCTCTCTAACAATCTTAATTGGCCTTTGTAATGGATCGGGCGGGATCTTGTGGCCTCCCATCCTCCGCCCTAGTAAAACTGGCCTGTGTTAGGAATGGCATCGGCAAACCGGCATGGTGGCTGGCGCCAATATTTTCGACCCCTGCCCGCCTATGTTCCTGCCCCTGGCGGGATCTGAAAATTCAGCCCCAAGTTTCTGTCAAGGGCCACAATTCAAACAAGGGCCAGTTTCAGGGAAGATTCAACACAGAGTGATGTGCCACAGATCCTTACCTGAGGAGCTCCTGATTTACCGTGTAGTAACCAAGTGGAGGTCAAGTTTGTTTTCCCTCAGGAAGGAAGCAAACTAGTAGACTGTTGTCTATCTTAATAAGATATTGTACTTGGAAGATAGGCCATATCTGTCTCCACACTCTTTTTTCCCTTTTGTTATTAAAAAGTCGAGGGAAAAGCATTGAATCCCAACCTGGCCAATATTCCCCAGCTGAGTCGATCATGAATGGCAGCCCAAAGGTAGCTGGAGTAGAAAGTTAGCTGTTGGGTCACAGTGAAAGGGAGATGATAGCTGGGACATTCAGTCCTGTTGCTCCATTTGCACTACAGTTTTTGAAATATTTATAATTCCATCCATAGAGAGTATAATTTTTAAATGCGCATTAGAGATCTCTCAAATAAAACACTGACATCCTGAAGTTTCACGACTGAACTTTATTAAATGGAAAATAATTTTATTAGTCAGTCTGCACGTTCCCAAATGCAGCAAGCAGCATGTAGTTGGGAAAGAATCAGCTGATAAGGCACTTTAGGTCATATCATCAGCCACTTAAATATACAACGATCTTTATTTTAAGAGAGTTTAAATCATTTGTATCAGTTTCTTGGCAGTGAAAGAACTTACAGAAAGAGTTAATTCAGCAACATAGGAGGAGTTCATTACATCAATGATAGTTTTTGAGTTTGACAACTGCTTTCAGAGTCTAAGCTCTCCATAAAATCCTGTAATTCCCTCCATTCAAAAGCTTACTCTGAATAATAGAAGTAGGTTGTCAAGGTCTCCAGGAGCAAATGCTCCTTATTCATTATATCAAGGATCAGAATCTTGGGTCAGGTTGTGGTAATCTTGGGAGGGGGTGGGGGAAGGGGTGGTTTAACCCGCTGAGTTCCTGAAAACAAATGATTCGTTCATCAATAATTAATCAGACTCATTAGGGGAGCTGCTTCCCTCACCATCAAACTCTGATCATTGCTGTTAGAACAACAGCTCCTCCCCTCAGGTGGCCTTCCTTTCAACTATCAAAGGGGAAGAGGGACAGCATGTTGAGTTGAATGCACAGCAAGAAATCAATGAACAATTCTAATTCATGGCAGCGAAAGACAATGGGTGGAGCTTGCAACTTTGGCGAGAGTGTAAAATGGGCAATGTTGATCGTTTGCACACTCCCCCCCAACCTCATTCACCCCCACCCCCCACCCCCACCCATCACCATCTATCCACCCCCACCCCTCATTCCGTACCTCCCCATTAGACACCACGACCGACTTTACTTTCCATTGAAGTCAATGTACAGTGATATCAGGTGGGGTGCCTAATGGGTGGTCAATCCATTACTGCCTGATTAATGGAAAGTTGGAAATGAGTACAGGAATTGTGGATTATTCCTACAGAGCAAAGATGAGCCACATCTTCTTTTCTCCACTACTTTTTTTAAATTTCCAAAATATACTTTATTCATAAAAATCTATAAAAAATACATGACAACACAGTTCCAAACAGCACCAAGTCAAAAAAATACAAACAGTGCAAAGGAGGTCAGTTTCCTTCAATACAGGAGTGAGTTGCCTCACAACCCTTCCATTTCATTTTTCATGCCATATAACTTACAGCAAATGAAGATTTTCCCGATACAGTTCGAGGGGTTTGCCATGGATCCAGCCCCTCAGTTCACCTTGGCGGGGGGACCTTACACAGTGGTCTTTCCCCATTGAGCCTTTGCTGCGGATGCCCCAAGCTTTAGTGCATCCCTCAGCACGTAGTCCTGGACCTTGGAATGTGCTAGTCTGCAACATTCAGTCGTGGACAACTCTTTGCGCTGGAAGACCAGCAAGTTTTGGGCAGACCAAAGGGCATCTTTCACCGAATTGATAGTCCTCCAGCAGCAGTTGATGTTTATCTCGGTGTGCGTCCCTGGGAACAGCCCGTAGAGCACAGATTCCTGTGTTACAGAGCTGCTTGGGATGAACCTCGACAAAAACCACTGCATCTCTTTCCACACCTGTTTTGCAAAGACAGATTCCAGAAGGAGGTGGGCAACCGTCTCTTTCTCCACTACCAACTTTTTTTTTTATTTCCAAAATATACTTTATTCATAAAAATCTGTAAAAATTACATTGCCAAACAGTTTCCAAACAGCACCAAAAAATACAAACATTGCAAGGGAGATCAGTTTCCTTCAATACTGTCATGAGTTTCTTCCCAACCCTTCCGTTTCACAATTGTCATGTCAATTACAGTTTTACATTTACAGCAATTGAGAATATTCACGATACAGTTCGAGGGGTTTCCCATAGATCCAGCCCCTCAGTCCAGCTTGGTGGGGGAACCTTACACTGTGGTCTTTCCCCATTGAGCCTTTGCTGCGGCTGCCCCAAGCTTTAGTGCGTCCCTCAGCACGTAGTCCTGGACCTTGGAATGTGCTAGTCTGCAACATTCGGTCGTGGACAACTCTTTGCGCTGGAAGACAAACAAGTTTTGGGCAGACCAAAGGGCATCTTTCACCGAATTGATAGTCCTCCAGCAGCAGTTGATGTTTATCTCGGTGTGCGTCCCTGGGAACAGCCCGTAGAGCACAGATTCCTGTGTTACAGAGCTGCTTGGGATGAACCTCGACAAAAACCACTGCATCTCTTTCCACACCTGTTTTGCAAAGACAGATTCCAGAAGGAGGTGGGCAATCGTCTCTTTCTCCACTACCAACTATCCCTTTAAACTCTCCCCCTCCCCACCCTCCCACTCCCCGATCCTCACTGCCAACAATAAGTGCAAGGAGTTCATTCACTTCTTTGTCACTGTGATTAAGTTTGTCTGTTCAGCTGCCTCTACAACATCCTCTCTTCTCCTTGCCCAGCAAGGCCAACCTGCCACAAGGCTCCCTTCAGCCGTAGCCCAAAACTGTGTCTTTCTCTATTTTTTCTCCATGCTCACCTCATCCACAAGATTTGTGCCTCCTGCACCATTGACCCCATTCCCACTAAATTGCTGACCAACCAACTTCTCTTCCTCACACCCTCTTCTAGCTGATAAAGTAAATTGTTCTCAAGCACTATTCCCCCTCCCTTTCAAAACTGTCACCACCATCCACCCCCCCCCCTCAAAAAACACACCCTCAATCCCTAGGTCCTTGCAAACTACCGCCCTGTCTTTAATTTCTCTTTCCACTCCAAAGTCCTTGAATATGTTGTTACCTCCCAAATCTGTGCACATCTTTCCCAGTACTCCCTGCTGAGTCACTCCAATTAGCTTTCTGGCCCTGCCACACTGCCTGACTCTTCACCCTCATAACTTTTTTTGAGTTGGAAGGTCTTGGTAGCAGTGAAGAATCACAGTATTGACAGGGTTTTATATCACTTGTATATCTAACTGAATTTATACCTGCTGTAAATCTAGAATGGACTCCACTGTAGACCAGTGATTAGGTTGTAAGTCTGATAATGGCCAGTTCAGTCTGCTCAATCCCAAAATGCAGCTTTTTAGGGGGTTTACATACCTTTTGTACTGGTCTCACAACAACAATAAAATTAAAACTTCCAGCAAATTCCAGTTTGTCAGCCCTCATAGGTCAGAACAGCCCAGGCTATATCACGTCTCCACAAGCGATGTTATCTTAAACTTCCAGCACCTACCAGCAACAGCAGCAAAAACATGCATAATGTAACAGAATCACAGAATCATTACAGCGCAGAAGAAGGCCACTCGGCCCATCGTGTCTACACTGGCTCTCTGAAAGAGCAATTCCCGCAGTTCCATTCCCCCACCTTCTCCCCGTAACCCGGCACATTCTTCCTTTACGCATAACTGTCTAATTTCCTTTTGAATGCTTCAGTTGAACCTGCCTCCACCACGTTCTCAGGCATCACATTCCAGACCTTAACCACTCGCTGCGTGAAAAAGCTTTTCTTCATGTCACTTTTGTTTCTCTTACCAAATACTTTAAATCTGTGCCCTCTCGTTCTCTATCCTTTCATGAGTGGGAACAGTTTCTATCTACTCTGTCCAGACCCCTCATGATTTTGGATGCCTCTATCAAATCACCTCTCAGCCTTCTCTTCTCCAAGGAAAACAATCTCTAATCTATCTTCATAACTGAAATTCCTCATCCCTGGAATGATTCTCCTGAATCTTTTCTGTACTCCTTTCAGTGCCCTCACGTCTTTCCTAAAGCGTGGTGCCCAGTACTGGACGCAATACTCCAGCTGAAGCCAGACTAGTGTCTTATACAAGTTCAACATAACTTCCTTGCTCTTGTACTCTATGCCCCTATTAATAAAGCCCAGGATACTGTATGCTTTATTAACTGCTCTCTCACTGTCCTGCCACCTTCAATGACTTATGCGCATATACACCCAGGTCCCTCTGCTCCTGCTCCCCTTTTAGAATTGTACCTTTTATTTTAGATTGTTTCTCCATGTTCTTCTTATCAAAATGAATCACTTCACATTTCTCTGCTTTGAACTTCATCTGCCACCTGTCTGCCCATTCCACCAACTTGTCTGTGTCCTTTTGAAGTTCTACACTATCCTCCTCACAGTTCACAATGCTTCCAAGTTTCGTATCACCTGCAAACTTTGTACACCAAGGTCTAGATCAATATATATCAGGAAAAGCAAGGATCCCAGCACTGATCCCTGGGGAACTCCACTACAAACCTTCCTCCAGCCCAAAAAACATCCGTTAACCACTACTCTTTGTTTCCTGTCACTCAGCCAATTTCATATCCATGTTGCTACTGTCCCTTTTATTCCATGAGCTACAAGTTTGCTCACAAGTCTATTGTGTGGCGTTGTATCAAACGCCTTTTGAAAGTCCATGTACACCACATCAACAGCATTGCCCTCATCAACCCTCTCTGTTACCTCCTCAAAAAAGTCCAGCAAGTTAGTTAAACATGATTTTCCCTTAAGAAATCCATGTTGGCTTTCCTTAATTAACTCACATTTGTCTATGTGACTATTGATTTTGTCCCAAATTATTTTTCTAGAAGTTTTCCCACCACCGAAGTTAAACTGACTGGCCTATAATTGCTGGGCTTATCTTTACACCTTTTTTGAACAAGGGTGTAATGTTTGCAATTCTCCAGTCCTCTGGCACCACCCTTGAGTCTAAGAAAGGCTGAAAAATTATGGCCAGTGTTTCTGCCATTTCCACCCTCACTTCACTCAGTATCTTTGGATGCATCTCATCTGGTCCTGGTGGTTAATCCATTTTAAGTACAGACAGCCTATCTAATCCTTCCTCTTCATCAATTTAAAACTATTTTAGTGTCTGAAATACCTCCTCTTTCAACATTGCTTGGGCTACATCTTCTTCCTTGGTAAGGACAGATTCAAAGTATTAATTTAACACCTCAGCTATGCCCTCTGCCTCCATGTGTAAATCCCCTTTCTGGTCCCTAATCGGCCCCACTCCTCCTTTTACCACCCTTTTACTATTTGTATGTCTATGGAAAACTTTGGGATTTCCTTTAATCCCTGCTGCCAGTCTGTGTTCATGCTCTCTCTTTGCTTCTCTTATTTGTTTCTTCACTTCCCCTCTGGACCTTCTATATTCAGTCTAGTTCTCAATAGTATTTTCTACCCAGCATCTGTCATAAGCACACTTTTTCTTCTTTATCTTAATCTCTCCCTCTTTTGTCATCCAGGGAGCTCTGGATTTGTTTGCCCTACTTTTCCCCTTTGAGGGAACATACCTTGACTGTGCCCCAACTATCTCTTCTTTGAAGGTAGCCCATTGTTGATCTATTGGTTTTCCTGCCAGCTTTTGACTCCAATTTGTTCGCCTTAGCTCCATTCTTACCCCATTGAAGTTGGCCTTCCCCCAGTTAGTTATTCTTACCCTGGATTGCTCTTTGTCCGTTTCCATAGTCAGCCTAAACTTTATGATAAAATGATCACTATCCCCTAAATGCTCTCCGACTGATACTTGATCCACTTGGCCCACCTCATTCCCAAGAACTAGGTTTAGCAGTGCCTCCTTTCTTATTGGACTAGCAACATACAGTAGTGGAAAATTTTCCTGAATACCCTCTAGGCCCCTCAGTGCCCTTTACACTACTATTATCCCAGTCTATGTTTGGATAATTAAAGTCCACCTTATAACTACCCTATAATTTTTGCACCTCTCTGTAATTTCCTTGCAAATTTGTTCCTCCATGTCCTTTCCACTGGCTGGTGGCCTATAGACAAGACCAAGCAATGTAACCGCACCTTTTCTGTTCCTTAGCTCTAGCCAATCTGATTCTGTCCTCGACCCCTCTGGGACATCCTTTTTCTCCAGCACTGCAATGCTCTCCTTTGTCAATACCACCACCCCTCCCCCTTTCTTCCCTTTCCTATCTTTCCTGAATACCTTGTATCCAGGAATATTTAACACCCAGTCCTGCCTTTCTTTGAGCCAGATTTCTCTGATAGCCACATGGCAATCTGTGCCTGTACCCCACCAGTCTTATTAATCCATGCATTCACATACATGCACATTAACCCTGATTCAGACTTTATTACTTTCTCCCTTACTCTGACCCCACCTAATAACTTATTATTCCCTACTCTGGTGCTCGCTATCTCTCCCAGTATTCTGTGCACCTTGGTATTCCTCTCTGATACTTGCTCCTGGTTACCATGCCCCTGACAAGTTATCAGTTTTGCCTCCCTCCAATCTGAGCTCCCTCTCAGGTTCTCATCCCCCTGACAATTTAGTTTAAACCCTCCCCAACAGCGCTAGCAAATCTCCCTGCAAGGGTATCCGTCCCAGTCCTGCTAAGATGCAACCCATCCATCTTGTACAGGTCCCACTTGCCCCAGAACTAGTCCCAATGTCTTAGAAATTTGACGCCCTCCCTCCTACACCAGTTCTCCAGCCACGTGTTCAATCGCTCAATTTTCCTATTCCTGTGCTCACTTGCACGTAACTTCTTAGGGTGTTTCACAAATAGGCAGAAGTAAAATGGTTGCTTAACCAGGAAGGGAAAGCTCAGGCAACATAACTTTGAAGGCTTGATCAGAGAGATGGGTCTTGGGGATATTTTTAAAGGTAGGGAGAGAATTGTTGAGGCAGACAGATTTAGAAAAGATGTTCCAAAGAGTAGGACCAAGGCAGCTGAAAACTCAGCTACCAATTGTGGAATGTGGGGGATAGGAGGGGGAGGGGGAAATGGAGGAATTTGCTGAAAGCTGTAGTTAGAGGAAATGGGCATTTGGAAGAGAATGTAAGGGTGGAGGAGAGTGCAGAGATAGGGTGGGGCAATGCTATGGTAGAACTTAAAGATGAGAACAAGGATTTTGAATTTAATCCTCTGGGGGAGACAGAGCGATCGATAGTGGGTTTTCTCCACAAGCATTTACCACCATGCACTTCTAGCAGGGGTTTCTGCATAAAGATCAACCATTAGATTCCTGGACAACTTTCCCTTCTGAACTCAGAGGTGCTGATACCAATTCACAATGCCTCACCAGCTCCCTGGACCCAAGTCAGTTAACTCAGCCTAAACTAGGGATTGAACCTGGGATATTCCTGGTCTGTATGAGTCAGCCACTCATGGGACAAATTGGATTGAGTTTCATTTCTAAAATACATTTAAAATGTGGTGCCAACTATTCTAGGGGTTTTTGACAGTGCGCACTGAAAGCCAGGCGTGGGATCACCTGCCTCATAGATGGCAATTATCAGGCCATATTTTCCAGAAGATTGAAGGTTTGGTCACCATGCAGTATTTTATTGCATGCCCTATACATGGTCATGTTAAGCTGCTGTAAATATTAGTGTCCCCTTACTTTGCATTCACTCTCATTTACAGTGCATTCTTAACTCAATAGGATTTACAGCAAGAAACCCTTTCTATGCAAACCAGGAATTTCAAGTGAAATAGTTAACCTGTTACACTGTTCCTCACATTATGGGATACAAATGTATCTCCTTAATCTATTGATCAACGCATTATATAAACAGAACACATTTTCGTGTAAATGGAGGAGGAAATGAGCAAAGAAGCATGTCAATATAAATCAAATTGATTCAAATTAGAGTGGATTTCCCTTGTAAATAGAGCTTAGGAAGGAAACATTTGTTGAATTATGGATTGGACAAGAATTGGCCTTCAGACAAGTCTCTACAGTGAGCCAATTCTAACAGCAATGGCTTCAACTGGAATTGATTTAGCAGTGTTTTTAACTTGTATTTTAATCTTTCCAATTTGTTCCTCCCTTGAAAACTCTGACTTCCTTTGGAGTTTTGTTTCATAATCATCTACCACCCTTTGATATCTCATGGGCAAGTCTGATCTTGCCCAAGCCTAAAATCCTACAGCTGTCATTTCTACCAGAGGCCACTGGAGAATGATCAGGAGTCAGAACTCAAGGAATTTTTAATCTTCCTTGTCCAGTGGTGCAGAGGGCAATTGCACTGCCTGCATTATTACCCTCCCTGAGCTTGGCTAATATAGCAAAGCCCGAAGATCAAACCTGGGACCTTCCTGTCAGTTTTGCACAGGGCAAGCATTTATCAATTAAGACATTCTGGGAGCTCATTGCCGCAAATGAATCCTAAAGATACTGATGAGATCTTGCCTGTACAAGTAAACACAGATCAGTATTTCTATAAATGCAGAACTGAATAGGACATGAAGTTAGAACATCTCAATGGGAAGTATTGAGATCTCTTGAAGATATTCTGAGCATCACAGTGTTAGTTTTAAAAAAATTATTGTTATTCCAGCAACTGACTGACATGAAAACTGTCAAGTTTTGTTGGTTAGAGCTGAGGCTTATGGGCATAAAAAAGCTCTGGTTGTGTGCTTATTTGACCATTATAGTGTTATGCTCAGTAGTGAATCTCATGGCCAAAATGACTGTGTAACTGAACGTGAATCAGTCACTTCACCCTCTGTACTCCAAACAGATCAATACCCTTAAGGGTTTTCTTTCAGTTAACAAGATTGCTTAGACCCCTTTTCCCCATCATAATTCAGAGACTTAACTGTAACCTCTCCAGAATGGAGTCTCTAGTTTCTACCTGAGCCAACTTAGTCCAATCAGAAGTGGGACACACAGATCTCTTGTGACTGATAAACTAGTCTCAGTGTTGGCCAATTAATTTTGCCCAACTTCATGCCCAAGCATATTTCTCCTAAATAGACAAAGCTAGCATCTGATTGATATTGTAGTTTTCCAGTGTTAAGTGATCAAAGGCACATTGCATTTGTGTGGCAGTATAGAAACGTAGTGAACATTAAACAAATACATCAATAAAACTTTTCATAATGATAAAAGGAAAGAGCCAAAAATAAATAAATATCCACTTCAAACGTAACTTTCACAGCGGTATTTTTAAGCTACTGTTGACTTTATAATGTTTCCCCCCCCTCACTGATATTTCAAAGACCAATCCAAATAACAGAATGATAATCTGACAGGGAGGGTGAAATAAAGAGATTACTAATGTACCTTGTCACCTGAGGCTGAATGGAGGAATTCAATGTTGAGCTGCAGAATTAATGTTCTTTGAAAAGCTCGAAGATTACTGAGAATTCTTGTGACTGCCAGATTCAAAAATACAACTTTAGTAGAATTATTTACCAAAAGAAACAAGCTGCTACTTGAAAAATGATGGGGTTGGAAAAGCACTGAATTCCATCCTATTAGGCTCAGCTTTCTCAAATTCTGAAACAATGCTACAGCCTCCCTCAAAATCTTTTTAAACTCTTTCAAAACTGCCCTCTTGAGCATCCTGACTTTATTCGCCCCACTATTGGTGGCCATGCCTTCATCTGTCTTGGCCTTAACCTATGGAATTCTCTCCTCCTTTAAGATGCTCCTTAAAACCTACCTCCTTGGCCAAGCTTTTGGTCATCTGTCCTAATGTCTCCTTATTCGGCTTGGGGTCAATTTGTTTTGTCTAATTATGCTCCTGTGAAGTGCCTTGGGATGCTAAAAGTTGTTGTTATTGTTTAAACAGAAGATTATGCAATGTAAAAGTTAAACAAGTTTGTTTCAAAATACCATAAAGTCTGTACCTGTCTCCATTTTTAAAAGCAAATTGTTTGTTAAAGAGACAGTCTCCCCTTTCTAAAAAAAAATAGCTATAGTTAATCCCCAATGTTTCTTAACATGAAAAAATTGCATTTCTTTGGGATTAAAACTGAAAACATTTGAACATCTTGGCCTGGAGTTTGCGTTCAATCGTGTTGTTTTCTTCCGTGGGCATAACTGAGGCAAAAAATTGAGGAATTTTAATCACATGTTAAGTTCAGCACACCTCGAGTTTCCATGATTTATTTTGCGCTGGTTTTAGAAACATGGAGCTAGAAGCTGTCCCACCAACAAAACCGGCCACACCCCATGTTTAATTAATTCCTATTGGGAGTTTCCTCTAATTGTGCTCATTCACAGGCCTTCAAGGAGGCTCCAAACATTAAGCTGGAAGTTTTCGGCACAAGAACACTAGTAGGTATGTTTTGGAAGATTTTGAATGATATGTTTAAAAGTTTTACTGACTATTGTACCTCAACCTAACTAGAACATTTCTATTAAGTTACCACTCAAATAGATCAAGGACTATGTTTTAATGCTATTTTGAAAAAATTATTTTGAAAAACACTGCCCGATTGCACTAGGTCAGAGGGGATTTTGTAGTCACAATGTGCAAATAAGTGAGTAAAATCCAGATGGAAAAACACTTTTCAAAACGGGTGCAATTTTGGGCATAGTTTGCGGCAAATGCGTCCAAAGTGGAAACTTGACCTCCTGTAATTTAACTTGCAGATTTACAAAAAAAAATGTTGTTTTACTTTTACACAAAGAATTGACAGACGCTGTTTTCTTGTTCTAAGTTATGGCGATACTTACTTTTGAAATGCGCCTGTTATTTTCAAAGCTGCTTCTTACTTTAACACTGCACTGCCCAGTAGGTAAATGACCCTTGTGTCTCTGCATTCACATTTCTGCATCAAATTAGAATAGATGAGAGTTTCAATTGATCCAGAAAAGTTTCTGTCATTCCACATTATTCCAACTTTATTTGACTTATTGGCATTAAACAAATGCCAGAATAACCTTTTCCTTTTGAAAAGTTTCAGATGGATTTTTAAAAAAAATTGCATATTTTCTATTTTTTCTCTCAAATCTGTTCCCAGTTCTCACTTCTTTTTGCAGGCTGCTTACTGCAAGGACACCTAGAGTATGAACATTTCTGTGACTGTCACCAATACTCCAGTTATCTAACAGCCACATGCTTCTCTCTTTGTTCTTCTACTTATATTGAGCACTGTGAGATGGATAGCATAGGGACATAGGAACAGGAGGAGGCTATTTAGACCCTCGAGCTTGTTTCAGCATTCAATGAGATCAAGGCTGATATGTGACTAGCTCCATATACCCACCTTTGCCCTATATCCCTTAATGCCTTTGGCTAACCAAACACCTATCAATCTCAAATTTAAAATTAGCGATTGATTGAGCATCAAGTGATGTTTGTGGAAGAAAGTTCAAAACCTCTACCACCTATTGCATGTAGAGTTTCATAACCTAACTCCAAAAAGGTTTGGCACTAATTTTTAGACTATGCTTCCTAGTCCTAGACTCCCCAACCAATGGAAATAATGGGCTGAAATGAAGTAAACAATGGCGGTCCGCCCATGCGGGCCACACATCACAGAGCTACCGCGATATTAAGCGCAGCAGCTCATTTAAATAGTTGGGCGGACTGCCCACTCCAATGACATGGAGGGGGTAGGCGGTCCGGCAAAGGCGTCAGCCACCTTTGCACAGGTGCTGACGCCATGTTTAAAGGGCTTCCAGCCCTAACATTCAATATAAATATTTAAAGGTAACTTTAATTAAAACACTTAAGCCATTTAATTTGCTCCTCTCCCACCCCATCAAAAACCATCAAATTAATTATTTGACCTCTCCCCCGTAAAACACTTCACCTGCCCACCTGATCTTCCCCCCACCAAAGTACATAAACTTTACACTCCAACCCTTCCCACCATCCCCTACACCAATGATACTATTTCGACCCTGCTCCCCCGCCCCCCACCACACCCCCGCTCAGAAAAACTTACCTGCTTCCCCCTCCCCACCAGTATTCTGCCTCGGATCCCCAGATGGGATCCGAAGTCCCTGGAGTGCTGGCCACCGGCACCAGTTTTGCACTGGGACAGACAGTGGGAGCGAGAAAGTAATTTATTCGTTTATTTAAATTAATTTACGTATTTAAATTGGGCTCCCGTCACTGCGCAGTGGGGGTGGGGGGCCGCCAGGAGGCATCACTGCCGCCTGCAATATTGGGCCGGGCCTTCTCATACAGAGAAACAAACACCAACATTTTAGGGGTCCATGTACATAGGTCGTTAAAATGTCGTGAGCAGGGACAGAAAATAATCAAAAAGACTAATGGAATGCTGGCCTTTTAATCTGGAGGACTAGAACACAAGGGGCAGAAGTCATGCTTCAGCTATACAAAGTCCTGGTTAGACCACACCTGGAGTAATGTGAGCAGTTCTGGGCATCATACCTTAGGAAAGATATATTGTCCTTGGAGGGAATGCAGTGTAGATTTACCAGAGTGATATCTTGACTCCATGGGTTAAATTATGAGGAGAAATTACACAAACTAGGGTTGTATTTCTTGGAATTTAGAAGGTTAAGGGGTGATTTGATTGAAATTTTCAAGATATTAAGGGGAACAGATGAGGTAGGTGAGGAAATATTGGGGTAAATTTTACAGACCCCCGACATCTGGGGTCGTGGCGGGGGTGGAGCCGGAATATGCCTCCAGGAGAGGGCCACCATAGACCTCGATGGTGGGAAGGCCCGGCCCGATATTGCCAACTCCTAAATTACCAAATGCTTTCTCGAATACTTTAAAAACCTCTTTTATTCCTGGTATTTCACATAGTTTGGTGTTTGACTCTCTACCAAAAAAAATTTTGCTTGAGATCCAGGACACCAAATGTGCAAATCTACCTCCCTGACAGTTGGCACAGTTGAAAGCATTGGGTTACATGATGGCATAGAATGCAGTGGAAGCAGCGTTTGTGCCTAAGTGAGGTAACAATATGAATTTTTGCCCAGTCTGAATTTGGGGTCTAGTCTGTGCCATAAAGGAGCAGCTGCATGGACAATGTTCCCTCTAAGCTGCGCAGGTGCATGGTCACACAGCAGTCAAGAATGTGCTGTCCAGGGAACAAACAGGCTGCACATAAGCTGCGGTCCCTTTAAGATGTACGCACACATGGTCGCGTGGCAGTCATAAAGAGCAACAAACAGGCAGCACTGAGCAAAGGGGAATTACAGGGAACAATGCACATGGATTCCAGATATTACCCGGCAGGGAGATAAAATAATGAATAAAATGAGCAGGTCAACCCATGCTATTCTTGCACACCCCTCAACAACAAAATTAAGGATAACTCGGAGAAGTCACCTTTATATTCCAGATACGACATAACCAAGAGCAACATATTGTGGATGTTGGAAATATGAAATAAAAACAGAAAATGCTGGAAATAGTCAGCCGATCTGGCAGCATCTGTGGACAGAGAAACAGAGTTAACATTTCAGGTCGTTGACCCTTTGTTCTGATGAAGGGTTGTTGACCTGAGAGAGAAACGATATAATCAAAATGTGTAATGAAGATCTCCCTGAACTGATATCTTCTAATCACAGGAGAAAAGAGGTAGGATTTCACTGCATTGAATTGGAGTACTGGAGTTGTGTACCTATCACCAACTCGTTCTTTCATACTTAACCCTGTCACCAGGTTTCATGGAGACACCCAAGATCACGTCGTTGGCACCAACTGGACCTCATCGTCACAAGGCGAGCCTCTTTAAACAGTGTCCAAATCACACGCAGCTTCCACAGTGCGGACTGTGACACCAACCACTCCCTGGTATGCAGCAAAGTTAGACTC
This sequence comes from Heterodontus francisci, assembly GCF_036365525.1. NCBI lineage: Eukaryota > Metazoa > Chordata > Chondrichthyes > Heterodontiformes > Heterodontidae > Heterodontus > Heterodontus francisci. The sequence goes on along the minus strand of NC_090396.1, from coordinate 35,257,032 downwards.
AAACCAAAGAAGCTACATTACTCCAAGCAGAAGAGCCGCCCGTGCATCAACACTAAGAATTTCTTATCCACAGCTGTTACATAAGTTTCTAAATTCACTTGAAAAAGCCCTTCAAAACACTCCTACAGGGGATGCAGAGACCAAGTGGGCCCACATCAGAGACGCAATCTATGACTCAGCAATGACCACCTTTGGCAAACGTGAGAAGCAGAATGCAGACTGGTTTCAATCTCACTTTGAAGAGCTGGAACCTGTCATAGCTGCTAAGCGCATTGCACTGTTGAACTACAAGAAAGCCCCCAGCGAGTTAACATCCGTAGCGCTTAAAATAGCCAGAAGCGCTGCACAAAGTACAGCCAGGCGCTGTGCAAATCATTACTGGCAACACCTATGCAGTCGTATTCAGCTGGCCTCCAACACCGGAAACATCAGAGGAATGTATGATGGCATTAAGAGAGCTTTTTGGACAACCATCAAGAAGATCGCCCCCCTCAAGTCTAAATCAGGGGAAACGATCACTGACCAACGCAAGCAAATGAACCACTGGGTGGAGCACTACCTAGAACTGCACTCCAGGGAAAATGTTGTCACTGATACCACCCTCAATGCAGCCCAGTCTCTGCCAGTCATGGATGAGCTGGACGAACAGCCAACAAAATCGGAATTCAGTGATGCCATTGATTCTCTAGCCAGCGGAAAAGCCCCTGGAAAGGACAGCATTGCCCCTGAAATAATCAAGAGTGCCAAGTCTGCCATAATCTCAGCACTCCATGAACTGCTTTGCCTGTGCTGGCATGAGGGAGCAGTACCACAGGACATGTGAGATCCCAATATCATCACCCTCTATTAGAACAAGGGTGACCGCGGTGACTGCAACAACTACCGTGGAATCCCCTGCTCAGCATAATGGGGAAAGTCTTCGCTTGAATCGTTTTAAACAGACTCCAGAAGCTGGCTGAGCGTGTCTACCCTGAGGCACAGTGCGGCTTTCGAGCAGAGAGATCCACCAGCTACAGGAGAAATGCTGCGAACAACAGATGCCCCTCTACGTTGCTTTCATAGATCTCACCAAAGCCTTTGACCTCGTCAGCAGATGTGGTCTCTTCAGACTACTAGCAAAGATCGAATGTCTACCAAATCTACCAAGTATCATCACCTCATTCCATGACAATATGAAAGGCACAATTTAGCATAGTGGCACCTCATCAGACCCCTTTCCTATCCTGAGTGGCGTGAAACAGGGCTATGTTCTCGCATCTACACTGTTTGGGATCTTCTTCTCACTGCTGCTCTCACATGCGTTCAAGTCTTCAGAAGAAGGAATTTTCCTCCACACACGATCAGATGGCAGGTTGTTCAACCTTGCCCATCTTCGAGCGAAGACCAAAGTATGGAAAGTCTTCATCAGGGAACTCCTCTTTGCTGACGATGCTGCATTAACATCCCATACATAAGAGTCTGCAGAGACTCATTGACAGGATTGCGGTTGCCTGCAACGAATTTGGCCTAACCATCAGCCTCAAGAAAACGAACATCATGGGACAGGACGCCAGAAATGCTCCATCCATCAATATCAGCGACCACGCTCTGAAAGTGGTTCAAGAGTTCACCTACCTAGGCTCAACTATCACCAGTAACCTGTCTCTCGATGCAGAAATCAACAAGCGCATGGGAAAGGCGTCTGCTGCTATGTCCAGACTGGCCAAGAGGGTGTGGGAAAATGCCGCACTGACACGGAACACAAAAGTCCGGGTGTTTCAAGCCTGTGTCCTCAGTAGCTTGTTCTACAGCAGCGAGGTCTGGACAACATATGTCAGCCAAGAGCGACGTCTCAATTCATTCCATCTTCACTGCCTCCAGAGAATCCTTGGTATCAGGTGGCAGGACCGTATCTCCAACACAGAAGTCCTCGAGGCGGCCAATATCCCCAGCATATACATCCTATTGAGCCAGCGGCACATGAGATGGCTTGGACACATGAGCCACATGGAAGTTGGCAGGATCCCCAAGGACACATTGTACAGCGAGCTCGTCACTGGTATCAGACCCACCGGCTGTCCATGTCTCCGCTTTAAAGACGTCTGCTAACGCGACATGAAGTCCTGTGACATTGACCACAAGTCGTGGGAGTCAGTTGCCAGTGATCGCCAGAGCTGGCAGACAGCCGGAAAGGCGGGGCTAAAGAGTGACGAGTCGAAGAGACTTAGCAGTTGGCAGGAAAAAAGACAGAAGTGCAAAGAGAGAGCCAGCTGTGTAACAGCCCCAATTTTATCTGCAGCGCCTGTGGAAGAGTCTGTCACTCTAGAATTGGCCTTTATAGCCACTCCAGGCGCTGCTCCACAAACCACTGACCACCTCTAGGCGCTTACCCATTGTCTCTCGAGACAAGGAGGCCAAGAAGAAGAATTAGAAAGCAGCCTCTTGCCTTTAGTTCCAAAGATGTACAGTTGGGATTTAACATCTGGTTGGGATTTAACATTAGACAATTGGGGTTTACTGTACAGTTGGGATTTAACATTGTGAGAATGAAATTTTTCTTTTGAGCAAACACTGGGAGACTGTCTTTTTTTCTCTTTAGCTAACAATTAACTAATACACCACATTATTTCAAAGTTGCATTCCCGGGATTTTGATAACTTGTTTTTAATATCAGAGAAAAGCAGGTGTCATCACAAATTTTGTTGAAAGAGAAATTAGCTCACATGATGAGTTCTATAATTAGGATTCAGACACTTAAAACTGGAAGTAAAAACTAAAACTGAAAATGCTTCAAATCTGATACCAAAATCAGAAAATGTTGCAAATGCACAATCAATCCGGAAGGAATAAAGAGAATTTAACAGTTCAGCTGCAGACATTTTATCACAAAAGTTGTGCATTCAAAGGTCTCCATCTGAATCATTAAAAAAGACTTTCATTTATATAGCTCCTTTTCACATTTCTCACAGATGTCCCAACGTGCTTCACATAAAATTAATTACTTAACTTGCCCTCCTCTAAATGATGGTATTTACACAATTTCGCCGCAGTTTCTGCCAATCTTGTGCCAAAGTTACATTAAGAGATTGGCCTAAGCCCGCCTCACTGTGGAATTTCCAGGGGTAGATCTCGTAGGCTGCACACTCAGCTTTATGTTTTACTTTTTTGATTAATTTAGTTTTGCAAGTCAAATTGTGTTGACCTAAAACATCTCCATGTTGCTATGACAATTCGCAGCATCTGTAGCTGAGAATGATCATTTGGTTGCCAACCATCCTTAGTATATTGGTTGACAGCAATTATTGACTGGTTCAGCTGAAGGTTAGCCATGTGGTGGAGGTTTAAATCAACAGGTTTACTATCCTATGACAGTACAATGATGAAAATATACACCATATCATCAGCGAGTGGGAGGAAGTAGTAAGTACGTTTACTGAGACAGTTCCTCCAGCTGTCAGTGTATCTGTAATAGTCTGAAACAACAGCAGCAATAAAGAGGAACATCCCCATTAGGTAATGCAAAGGCATTTGTTTTGTCAGCTGCTGTTCATATATATATGTATCAAATGCAAAAAAAAAGAGCTTTCCATATTTGTAACATGTATGAACTGTGCTGCAGAGTGGTGAGCCCTGGGCTTGTGCCTATGATTGCCCAGGCAGTTATCCCTCACACCATGGAGGACTGAGTGAAGGTTAGATTTGTGACAGCTCACAGCCCGTCTGCATCGCAGTAAATATGCTCTTTGATGGCCTGTCAGGACTAGGAATTACTACAAATGATTTCTCTTTAAAAGTGCAATAAATTATGGAAAATGAACCAATGAAACTGTTAAATGAATGAATATAATAAAAGGTCAGGAACTGAAGTGCTGACACTATTGAATAGAATATAACCTTTTCATGTTGCCAAAACACGGATGAAGTAGAATTGTGCCAATATGTATGCTGAAAGGACGCTTGCAGGTTCACAATATTCCTATAAAGAACTCGAAGGGTTCAAAGAAGGATAAATAACAAGGATGCACCAGGGTCTTAAATCAATCAGCTGTGAAGACGGATGAAGAAGACTAAACCAGTTTTCATTGGAAAACAGAGCAATATTTTTTAAATTATGAAAGGAGCTACTGGTATAGAGAAGTCTTAGTGATGAATCAGTGGAAGATAGCCAGGGAGGCAGAAAGTTACATTAAAGTAATATAAGTTAATCTCAAGCTAATCACAGCTTAACAGCAACTAGTTCACAATGCAGCAGTTTATCTTGTGCAAATCTATATTTTATAATTTGCCTCAGCCACAGTGTAGCATTGAAAAAAAAGGGAAGAGAATAAGGCAAGAAGTAGCCTTAAGTGATGCCAAGTTTGGGTTTTGCAAGCCTTATATTGAGTATTGCTGGAAAAAGAGGCATGCTGTCAAAGCCTTTCGTCTTCCACTCATCAGGACAGGCACAAGAATGCCAAATTTTAAAGGGAGCAACAATTTATACTGCATGGGAAAAGGATTGATTGGCCAGTTGACTCTGAATGGTCATGGTGTTGCCATGGAGAATGCACCAGGGAACTATTGTCCTCCATGCTTTTGTTTAATTCAAAAAAGGCACAATGCCTGGGCATGTTCCTTTTGCCTGCAGAGGACGGGGCACTGCGTATGAATATATGTAGCTTCTAGCAAGCGTAAGTGAGCCAAATTGCGAGCCTGACTGATAATCTTAAATTAGTTTCCGTGTAATTCTTAGCACACTCAGGATTGTTCAGTAAGTGCTGTCTAATTTTGGAATCACATCTAACATCAGACATTGTGCTGGATTTTTGGCGAGCTTCAAAAATGGCAGTCCGCCCGTGCAGATCGCATGTTGCGCAGCTTCTGCGATATTCAAAGCAGCAGCTCATTTAAATGGCTGGGCCGGACGCCGCCCCCCCCGACCACCCGATGACATGGAGGGGGCAGGTGGTCCGTCCCTGGCAATGACATCAGGAGCCACTGCACAGGCGCCAAAGCCATTTTTAAAGGGCTTCGAGCCCTACATTACAATTTAACTTTTTAAAGCGATATTGAATTAAAATTTATTTTAAAAATTAAATCAATGTTTCTAGCCCCTCTCCCAACCCCCATTAACCATACAATTCATTCCTTGCCCTTGCCCTCCCCACCAAAATACTTACCTTGTGCTCCTGACCTTCCCCCCACCCCAAAGTTCATAAACTCTTAACTTCACCCCTTCCCACCATCCCCTACAGCAATCAGATTAGTTTGACCCTGCTCCGCACCCCCACCCCCGACCCCCCGCACTGAAATACTTACCTGCTTCCCCCCTCCCACCAGTGTCCCACATCGGATCTCCGAACGGGTATCTGAAGGCACGGGAGTGCTGGCCACCGGCAGCAATATCGCTGCGGAATGGATGGCGGGAGCGGGTAAGTACTTAATTCATTTATTTTAATAAATTAACACATTTAGATTTGGTTCCTGTTGCCGAGCGGCGGGGTGACCGCCACAAGGCCTTGCCGCTGCCACCAATATCGGGCTGGCCTTCTTGGCATCGAGGCTCGCTGCGGGTCTCTCCTGGAGACATTTTCCAGCCCTCCCCCCACCCCCCCAGCCACGGCCCCCGATGTCAAAGGGGGGGCTGTAAAATCCAGCCCAATATGTTGTGAGTTTTGCAAGTATGGGGTGGTTGACTGCAGTCCATACTCTGCCTATTGCAGACAGCCGAAGGGACATGCTGTTTGATATGATCCACCTGTCGTTGAGATGTATGGCCTCTCTACCTGGCCTCGCACCGGCACTGGAATTCATATGCCGCATTACCCATTTGTGTGGTAGGCAGAATGTCTTTTTCGCTTGACAGCAGCATCCTATAGGATGGAATATACCACTTGTGTTGCTTCCACATAGTAGCATTGTGAAACGGCTAGCTTCGTCTGTTGCTCAATATTTTGAGATTCCAGGGTAAATTGCGATAGAGTGGGCACTTTTCAGGTCTGAAAGTGGTGGCCTTAGGCCCATTCGTGAGTAAGCACAATACACAATGTGCGATGTTCTGATCGGGATAGCCATTATCCCACAGAATAGCTTTGATGTGCCCTATTTCAGCATCAAGCTTGCATGGTGAGCAAATGACTTGGACCCTATTTACGAGATTGCCGATAAGGCCAATCTTATAGCGTGTGGACCTGTAGGAATCCCAGTGTGTATGTTGACCAGTGAAGGTAGGCATGTGGTAGACAGTAGTAGAGAGCCCATTAGCGGATTTGTCAACTAGCACGTAGAGGAAAGGGAGTTCATTAGACTGCTCCATTTCAAAGGTGAACTTGAGCGTGTGATGGAGCACATTAAGGTGTGTAAAGAAATTCTTGCAAGTAGCTGCAGATTCAAATATAGCAAACATATCATCTAGTTATCAGAAATATGCAAGCGGTAGGACGTTAGGGCTCATTCCATAGAAAACATATTTCTCAGGGAAACCAACAAAAACGTTAGTGAGAGTTGGGCCTGGACGGGATTCCATGGCAACACCATCTATTTGGGCATACATGGTGTCTTTAAAACTGAACTCAACTGCGCCAGTTGTTAAGTTCATAAGTTCAGTGAATACAGATTCAGAACGTGGCGGTGTGTCTAGATTGCCATGATATAATGACATGGCATAAATGTCTTATATTGTAGGAGGAATGGAAGCCTGGGCTGAAAATGCCTATGCAAGAACTGTTCAAGCTCTATGTAAGGCCTCAGTACCATTCACACTGGCCAGCCACATTGAGCCACACTGAAGCCATTGGGTGTATTGAAGCCCTCAGGGTTCCAAACCAAATATATGGGGGTTGGGAGTAGTGGGATGCCCAGTATTGCCAGTTCTATAGTGCAGTGGACATGAAACATCCAGAACAAAATGGAGAGATTTGTGTTTCAGTAAGGAGCAGAAGGCCGTGGACATATCCTTAGGAAAGGAACAAAAATAACTTGATTCCAATATCATTTTATCAAGTCTTTCAAGGCTCCTAAAATCCTTCACAGTCAATCAATTACTTTAAAGTGGAGTCACAGTAGTTATGTTGGCAAACACAGCAACCATTTTGCACAGAAAAGTCCCATCGACAGCAATATGATGAGTAACCAGATAAGTTATTTTTTGGTGATGTTCGTTGAGCAAACAGGGTTGGTGAGAACACAGGATGAATCAATAGTTTTGCTGGGCCTCAAATATCTAACATCATTTGTAGTTTGTGAAACCTTTCTGCATTTGCCTTCATAACAACAGTGACTGCACTTCAAAAGTAATCTTTTGATGATAAGATGCTTTCAGATGTCACAAGAATATGAAAAGTCCTATGTAATTGCAAGATCTTTCTTTAAATATCAGAACCACTTCCCATTAATGCCCACAGCATAAAACCATCTGAGCATTACATCATTCACAATGGGTCCAAACAAATTAACTTTTTTAAATGTTGCAATTTAAAACCAAAGATCACTGAGAAAGGAAGCACGGTAATGAAAGCACAAACTTAATTTTCATTAGGGGCTTAAAGAGATGGTTCTTGACATGACTAAAGTAATTGCTATGCAAATGGTACAATAATATAAGACACACTGTACAGACAAGGGAGCAATTGTACCTTTTATTTAAAGTAGCATCCCCTTTACTGTTGTTACAATCTGATGAACAAAGTTAACCTTGTGCTAATTGGTTTCTGAATTATTCCTGTAGTTCTCAGGCAGTTAATGGAAGGTGACCTTGCTTCAAAATGTGCTGGATGGTAAATTGCTTTGAAGGTCTGAGTTATTCTTTCCATTGTAATTTTATTCTCTCTCTCGCTTGCCTGTGATGGGTCTGTTTTATTTCTCCCGATATCCATTGAGTTCTGAAGCCATGTGTGGGGAAAGTGCAGTAGGAGCTTTATTAAGTGCTTTGGACTGTGATTGATACACACAACCTGTGTTGAATAAAGGCAGCATGCACTTTCAGCAGCACTTCCTTGGACTGTTTTTAGGGACAGATTGGCTATGCTGAAGCATCAAAGTGCCATCAGTTTAATTTTAAGGAGCACTGGATTAATGGTTCAGTCAATGAGGCTGCATTAGTTGAGCTGACTATGAAGGATTCGTCAATCTTCAGAGGTGTGTTCACAACATCATGGGCAATTACACCCCTGTGGTTAATGAGATGATTACTGTCCACAATCATGGTGCTGCATGGAGAGTGATGAGGTACTGAGGAAGTCTGTTTACTTTGTGCTCTCATTTTTTATTTTTATCATATTTTATTTTAGTAAGCTTCATTAAAAGAAATGTTTACATTGGGAAACTGAATTAAACTCAAGAGTCTATTCAAGCCATCAGTTTTCATAGGGAATCTTTTTTTCTACACTTATTTTCTACCCATTTATTGAATGGATAGAACTGCAAGCAGGGTTTGATGACGTCCACACTCTTGTCGGGACTGCAAATTTTGTAAAATTACCTCCCCAAAGGACAAAACATAGAATTCAAAGAAATCAAAATCAATGTTCCGTTGATACTGTATACACTTCTTTGGTTGGTCCTCCTATAAGGTGTACTAATAAGACTAACACCTTAACTTACTCTCAGTGAGCATGGTGTGAATAATAATTTTGAGTTCAAATTTGGATAGTTAGAATCCTATTTTTGAAGAAAGCTCTGAATGTTGCCACTCTGATTTGTGTGGAGGAAAAGTAGAAGAGGTTCATTTCGCAAAGCCCTTTTGAGCAAAGCTCCCATGTAATCCTGAACCTTAGACCAGAGGACCCAGGTTTGTTCAGAGACTGTGCTGACTGAGCTGATCAAGCTGATCATAGCCTGACAGCAAATGTAGCTCAAATATTGAGAGTCACAGTTGTCCTCAGTACCTTTTGGTTAGGAAAGGAGCAGCATATTAATATCCAGTTGCCCCTTGCTTGGAAATGCCTGTGTGTCGAGAGCAGAGGAGAGTAGGATGTGACTCAGCAGTGATCCTCATCAAAGTCGAATAGCAAACAGACACTCACTTCCTAGACTCACATGAAGAATGACCACTTAGGTAAGGCAGTGAAAGACTTCTGGGGCTTGTTCAACAAGACCCTAGCAAAGATTGAACACAATTAGGAGAGGAGGGGACCTTTTTTAAAATAATTGCTCTAAATGTCCAAATTCCAATCATTTGGACAATTTCAATACAATTCCTTAAAAAAACCTGAACCATCGTACAAACCTGCTCCGAATTAACAATACAGGGTCATTTTACAAGTTTGTGCTCTTAGCTTGGATACTTACTCATTAAGAATGTACATCTCATAATTATCCACCATTAAAAGCACTGAATGGAAAATAGTGGGAATTGCGACCCCAAGTTCCTATATTCCCGTGGCTGAGACTCTATACTAGAGATTTGAATTTGTAAAATGATTCCCTACACTTACAATCTCACTCAGCAAACCCACATGAATGTTGGTGTGAAAGTGGAAATATCGCACTGGTCGGTGGTGGTGGTGGAGGGCTGGGAGTGCTCTTCTGTCATTCGGATTAAGGCATCTGAATTGGGTGGAGAAAAGGAATCATTAATCTGTATCTGATCGATGCTATGTCTGACCTGAGAGCACCTCATGCTCAAAGCTAACAACCCTCACCTTGTAACCCAAAATATGGGAGTAATTCTGGAGGCTGGAGTTTCACCTCAGGGCTGACATGACCAGTTATAAACTGACATGAGCTCGTATTTGTTTTAAATCAAAAGTTGATGTCAGTCCTGCCTTGTGACTTGTCACGCAGTCCAGTACGATATCACCAAGGTGTTTGAAAATCAGACTCAGGCATTTACAGATGATGTTTGGTAATATTTTATTTTGGAACATTGTTTTTCCTCAGTGATCACAAGAGGTGTGACTCTATAGACTGGTCTATGCCACCAGTGGCACCTTGTCCCATTCCGCACATCTGCTGGTGCCACCGTGCCTGCAAAACAGGCTGTTCTTTTTTCTGGAAACTATTATTTGTCTATTTCTGCTGTGATAAGACGGCTCAAACTCAGGCAATTGTCATTCTCGACATATTACCAAAATAAACAGATTAATCAAGTGACTGTGAGAAGCTGTCTATTTCAAGGACGGGAATTTGATTGCAGAATGATTTAATGTCTTTCTTCAGAGGAGTTATATGACCCCACTGCTTCTCCCTGTCCAGACAATTCATCTACAAGCTCAATGGTTACACAGAAGCTAAACCAGCTCAGAGAAAAAGCCTTCCCAGACAAATTGGACGTCGACCGCTGGTATTACCTCAGACACAGAGCAATTTCTTATCTAAGCCTTCAGCATCACTAGGCTTTTAGTGCAGACATGAACAGGCTGCTTCTGGGACTGTGTAAACTTACATAAATCTTCAGGGTACTATCTGATCTTTTTTTTTGTGATAGTGTTGAAATACTTTGCTGCAGGATACCTGGTGCAAGATCATTTTCATGTTGCCAAATTGATTGCAACGATCATTCAACCCTCTTTTTCCCCTAGCAGTGCTGGGTTTAATGCCCTGTGAGGGTGGGACAGGGCAGTAGGATGGATTGTGTTGTGGTGCATCAAACACGACGGATGCCAGGTTATTCTGAAGTTGGTGTGCCATGGACTTTGCCCCAGGAGAGGAGGGGAAACTGATGAGACCACCTCGGATGTGCCAACACTGGCAAAGCCACATCTATCACTCATCCCTCGATTCCATGAGAAGGTGGTAGTGGGTTTTCTCCTTGAACTCTTATTGGTGTTTAACCTCTTACTTGCAAAATGAAGCAGTGGGCACTTATTAAACAAAATTTGGAGCAACAGAACGCTAGTAATGCTGGTGTGGGGTGGGGATGGGAGGGGTGCGAGAAATATCAGAATGGTGTGCGATGAATCAGTTTCCTTGTTCACAAATATAGATGGTGCTGGAAGAATATAGGTTGATGTAAATGACCATTTCAATATCCAAATGTCATTTCAATGTATCATGACTTGTTTTCCACCAGTGGCACAAAAGGTATTAGTGTTTTACTAGGGTACTAGTAACAGTGCCAATAAGATTCAGACTATATTCTTTCATTCAGCAAACATTCCATCTATCAGCATGTTTCCACACAGTAGGTTCATGGAATATTTCACACAATGGCGGATTGCTGCTGCGTTGAGATGCTGGAGACCCTCATGTGCTTTTTCTTGGAAGTTCGTGTGGAGTAGAAATACCATTAACAGTTTGGAAAAGCTCTGTTGCCATGCTGGCACAATATCTGTGGGAGATGCATGTGTAATGTGATTTAGCTCAGGGTGCAGTACCATCAATAATTCTTCACAGGGACAAACTGTGCCTTTGTAAACTGATCTTAACGTGCACTGAAAACCATTAGGCTTTATGATTCCAGTGCATGTATACGTGATACTGTGTTGTAAACAGCAACCATTTTGTCAATCAAATAAATGAAATTCAGTATAAATGTTAATCAAAGTATACAAGACTTTACAGTCTCCAGAGAGAATATAATTGGAGAGAATTAAATTTTACTTTTAAAAAATCTCCGTTTTAAGTCTCATTCCCTGCCGTGCACAGTTGCCTGACCGAAAGAATGGGCAACTGCTGCTGCTGTTGATTCACCCACTAGAATCTGCTTGAAAGTGAGATATCGTGGCTCATCCTTCATTTATTTTCCTTCCTTTTCTCGCAAAGTGAAAACACCTGATTTTTATTTCTGTTGATTTTAGTTTACTCTTTTCCTTTCTGATTACATAGTATTGTATAGAATTTTACAGAACATAAATAGGCCATTTGGCCCAACTGGTCTATGCTGGTGTTTATGCTCCACATGAACCTCCTCCCACCCTGATGAATAGCCCTGGACTGTGAACCTATACAGAGGCTCAGGAACACGTGCATGATTGTGTATATGTTTGTTTTAGTGCCTCAGCGTGGAGGGTTTTTTTGGAGCATCATTTATCTGTTGCCATTTTGTTTCTCCCGATCCAGAGGATGGGTAACAGCATTGACTGTGGTGTCTGCACGGTTTAATACCACATTCAAGTCACAGGAACGCCAGTTCTGAGGCATGGTAGAGGTGGCTGGGCAAGGACCGGTCAGTATGTGCACAACCTTAAAATGCTAACTTCAATTAGACAAACATATGAACTAGGAGCAGGAGTAGGCTATTCGGCCCCTTGAGCCTGCTCCACCATTCTATAAGATCATGGCTGATTTGTTTGTAGACTCAACTCCACTTTCCTGCCTACCCCCAATACCTTTTGCCTCCCTTGTTTGTCAGGAATCTGTCTATCTTTGCCTTAAAAACATTCAATGACCCTGCCTCCACAGCTCTCCGGGGAAGAGAGTTCCACAGACTCACGACCCTCTGGGAGAAAAATTTCTCCTCATCTTTCTCTTAAATTGGGAGACCCCTTATTTTTAAACTGTGCCCCCTAGTTTTAGTCTCTCCCACAAGGGGAAACATCCTTTCAACATCCACCCTGTCAAGTCCCCTCAGGACCTTATATGTTTCAATAAGATCACCCCTCATTCTTCTAAACTCCAATGAATACAGACCCAACTTGTCAAACCTTTCCTTATAAGATAACCCTCTCATCCCAGGAATCAGTCGAGTGAACTTCCCTGAGCTCACATGCAGAGAACTGTTGGCATAGGCCCAGCATCCTACCATTCTGTGGCACAGCCCCATGGCATACCAAGCTGCTGCTTCAACTCCAGGCAAGAACTTAAAAAAAACAGAACATTAGCTGGCAAGAGTTTTTCCTAAAACTTCACTTTGGAGTCTGGAAAGTTTATCCAGGGTTTGAAAAACTCCTTTTATATGTTTTAAATTACTGGCAAAAGATCATTCAGTTTCATTCAGTGCTACACAGATATAACATCAAGCTGAGAGGCCAGCAATGAAAACAGTGATTTTGCCCTGTACACAAGTTAGCTTGTTGAAAGCTCTTTGTGGATTTGTGCCAGCAGCAAGGTTTGACAGATATTATAACCTGAGGCAGTTTGAAATCTGCCTCCCTGGTTTCTATTTGAACAGTTACTTGTATAATATTAGTTTTATTTTACTTTGGAATCACAGTTTTATTCCATCTTCTATATTCTATTCAATTCCTTTCAGATTTTCAGCATTGTTAGATAACCTTTCAAGCTTTTGACTTTGTTCAATGAATGGATTCATTGAATGCTTTCAGGGGTATCTGCAACATGGCTATAAGGTCCATGTACCAGCCATTTCCAAATCATCGCCTTTTTAAAATTTATTCGTTCATGGGATATTAGCATCGTTGGCAAGGCCAGCATTTATTACCCATCCATAATTGCTCTTGAGAAGGCCTAATGAAGGGACACAGCAACCAATAGAATCCTTAGCCCCAAAACTATTTTGCCTGGAGCATTTTATCCCATGCCAAGATCTTGCTGCTGGTCCTAACCAGAAATTAGAAGTACCATATCAATAATGGCTACCAACTCGTCAGAACCATTAACTGAATAAATCTGCAGTGCAAAAATTTAACACTTAAAAAACAATTAAAGGTAACTCGACAGAAACAATAAAAGATAGCATTGCATGTTGAAAATGAAGTGATCATACTTATTCCAAAATATCAAAACCAAAAATTGAAATTCAAATCTAAAACCATTTGAAAAATAATAAAACATATTTACATTGAATAATTACAAATCAGCAACATACTGATCTGATTCTCCATTCAGAGATGCAAAGTGAACAAGAATTACCATTAAAGAGTCAAGGTTGACAATTAAAATCAAGCACCATATAGTGACTGTGGTGCACCTGTTCAAACAAATTCTCACTTGGATCAATTGGAAAGGGGGAGGAAGCAGACAGACTATGCTTCCAGAACATAAATTGTAAGAAAAGGTGATTTTATGATTTACTAAAGTGATTATTTAATAATTGCAGGGTTTGGTCTATTTTCTATTTCATTAATTTTTTTGTAAATGAATTGATTTCCCCATCCTATTCTAAAAACTATTGATTCCTTGCTGGGATATGGTTCCACAGGCACCCATTGCCTTCTGGGACCATATTCAAGTAACCATTATTCAGTTCAGCTATTTGATCATGGGGTGGAGGAACGGGAGTGGAGATTACAGCTGAACTTGCTCTGGACCCCAACCAATATCCTCACATCCGACATGGATTGCTGGATAGCAATCAGGAGCGGGACCCCTGACTAGGTCCCTCTCTGTAGGGAGATTCAAGCCAATTTCAGCACCTTGAGTAACATCCTAGCTGGACACATGTAGGTACTTGACCCCATGTGTTTTCCTGTTTTCTACAACTCAGCTCCTGCCTAGATCAAATAAGATAAGATAATAATGATTTGCAAATTATTTCCCCCTCTGTCCTTCTCTGCTGGAGCTGTTGAAACATGCAGGGCTATGTTTCCTTGAGTGACAGTAACCCTCCTGCAATGCTTTCACCTAATGTTCACACGTGCACATTGACCAGCAGAGATCATTAAATATTGATCAGAAAGAGGATCCCGTACCACGCTTTCCCTGTCTTAGCTCAAGGACATGGAGACCAGTTGTAGAAGCTCTCTCTCCTTCCCTCCCCTGTACATGGCAAAAAACCAAGCATGATCAAAATTTGAACCTGGGATGTTCTTGTTCCATATGGCTCAAAGCTACACTGCAAATTCTCATGTCTTATTGCCATCCTCTTGTTTTGAGTTTGGCAGCTCTGGAAGTTGCATTGGATCAAAAGCTGCCTCATGACCTGCTTCTTAGTGAATCATAGAAACATACAGCACAGAAGAGGCCATTCAGCTCGTCATGCCTGTGCTGACTCTTTGAAAGACCTGTCCAATTAGTCCACTCCCTTGCTCTTTCCCCACAGCCCTGCAAATGTTTCTTTTTCAAGTATATATCCAATTCCCTTTTGAAAATTACTATTGAATCTGTTCAGTATAGTTGAAGAGCCAATGTTCTGAACTATTCTTGATCTAAATGGACATTGTCAGCTTACTGGGGGTTTCTAGGCTTGGGTGAGATCCGAAAACAATCAGCAACAACCAGTTCTGAAATTATGATCAAATCCTACAGTGTTAATCATCAGCATAAGTTAATATGACAGCAGATTCTGTTTTTGCTGTAAGGTAAATACTTTTGCAAGTTGCTTTCAGCTTTTATTCCCCTTTCTTCTTTTTCCAAATAAAATATTTAATTGCAGTTGCTATCGTCAACAGTACCTATCACCAGGTCACAGATCATGTCATCACTCGCTCCTCTGCGTGCAAACATGGGCAACACCTTCCACCATGGCAACAAAAAGCCTGAATCATTTTGTCTTATATTATTGTGGTGTCTGGTTGCTCTTTGGACTTTCTTTAACCATCAGGAGATGCTCTTTTACTGCATAGTATTCATAATACTCAGAACACACTGAAAACCACTTTCAGCACTGAGTGCGCTAAGGTGAAATGAAAGGCCTGACACATCGCATCATTCTATGCTGACCAAGATCGCTAGACAGCTAAACATTACCAGCACTCTTTGCTATTTTTAAACTTGAATCCTAAGAGACAATGTATTTAAACTCAATGCTGATGGTTGGATTGATGGGGATGATGTAGTGAATAGTACTCTTATTTCCCCACATTATCTACTTGCTTCTTGGTTTTAATGGCCCCCAGTGCCCTTTAAACATGTATGTGGGGTTATAAAATACTTTAATAAAAGGGTACATTGGTCAAAATTCATATTGGATACGTTGCTTGCTTTCCAGGAAATTTTCACTTTTTTGTACAAGGTTGATTCTTCTCAAAAATAAGTTTGTTTGAAAAGTTTTCTGACTTCAGTTCTGTGATGCTGGTCCCTCCCATCTCTCAAATTTGAGAGCAGCAAAAAGGCAAGGATAATTTAAATGTGAAAATAGATGAAAATCATCAGTGCTAAAGGGAAAATTTTAAGCAGATTCTCACCTCATATATGGGCTTGACAGATTGCAGGACTGGTACACAAGCCATAGCAAAGAAGGAGCAGACAAGCAAGAAATAAACAATATTTGAATCTCATTTATACAAACATGCTTCTGGATGCAAAGCAAGTAGCATCAGCAGCAGGTACCAACTTCCTGAGGGAGTTTGGAGCCTTCAAACAAAGGAGCTGGCAAGAGCCAACAGTGGTTGCCTGGTTCAGCATTACTAAAATGGCGACTATATAGGCCTAGAAATTGGACATTTCAGCACATGCCCAGCAATGCACTTTGGCTGTTTGTTTAGGAAGTCCGGGAAGAGCAGAGTTTTTACTCACCATTAAATTTTGCTCCAGAAAACATTCTGCACAAAATCTTTTAACAAGTTGAAAAGCAGTCCTTTGTGGCACCAAATAAAACAAGTGTTAATGCTACTGCATTAGAGAGTGTAATGTAATATATTTTTGCTCATTACTAATTCAGCTGGCTAGTGGAAATACATGGGCACTTCTAGGTACTACAAAGTTTCCAAAATAGTTCTATGTACAACATACAGAGGTCTGTGGTGCATGCTTTTTAATGGGGAAAATTGACCAGTTAGGAAGATCTATGTACACACAGTTTATGTCTCTAGCGAGTAATTAATACGGGAGCCAGGAAAGCTAAGAAAGTCTTCAAAAGTATTCCCAAAGGCCTCTTTTTTTTGAAAATGTCTGATGTGCTTGCGGAGGTTGTCAAAGATCGTAGCTGCTTCCAGCCCCAGTGGCTTTCTACTATACTTCGATATTTTCATTCTGTTTCGACAGGTCACAAGAGCATGACACTTTCCTGCTTGTCTGCTTTTTGATTTTCCTCAATGCCCTGGATGCAAAAGGGATTCTTTTCCATTACTTCAAGCATCATAATTCCCAATACCATCCAAAAATTTGGTGAAGATTTGGTGAAGAGGCTGCTGGTTGTCTTAAGGGAGAAATCTCCTAATTGTTCCAAAGCCTTCCATAGCACTGGAGGGAAGCAAGATATAACAGGAGAGCTGGAGGCCTGGCACCCAGGGAAGGGCTCCCTCTTGCTTCATCGATGTGACCCAAATGTAATGTTGGAGGCCTTGAGGGAGACGAGGGAGGTCCTTTTCCCAGAGGGTTGCAGGAGGAGGGCTGTAGCTGAAACTAAAGAGGTTTGGGTTCAGATTGCTGCTGCCGTGAACGGCAGAAAAAAGATTAGAAGAATATGGATTCAATTCTGTAACAGCCTCATACATTCTGGCAAGTGCAAAGTGCAACCCCCAACCCACAAGACAGATCTCAGGGATTACACCCTCCAGCAGACATACCACCTGAGGAGGCTCAGGGTGCAGGCTGCTCCTGAGCATGGGAGGGTTGTGTTCCCAGGCCACTTACTCACCCCTCAGAATGGCTCAAAGCTATAACACTGCTGAGGACCTGTCACCATTGAGACATGCAACTCCTAATGGATAGGGACAGATGATACTGGCCACAGAGGACAGCAATGCCTTATATCGCTCTCTTCTCTCCGTGCAGGAGAAACAGGCACACGATGTCCACGAGAGGACCCAGACAGGGTGTTGGCTGCTGTTCTTCTTCTGCATCAACCCAATGGAGCAGGCTGCAATGGAGATGGCCAGGATAGTGGAAGAGGAGGAAGTCAGCCCTAGCAAGTTTGGTGTTCATGGTGGACCTGGTGATCACAGAGGACAAAGTGGTCATTGATGGGGTGCAGTGCACTCCACTCCATCTGACAGCGTGTTGAGCACTGAGCACTGCACCGGCTTCTATTCTCCTAGGCTAGGTCTCACCATCCCAAATGTGCAGATGTCCAACTCACAGCACCGTCTCTCCCTCCCTGCACCAGCCCAGAGGAGCAAGAAGGAGATAAAGAAGCACTGTCACACCTTACGAGCTCACTGCCCACTAGCGCAGATACACTCACCTTGGTGGGTCCTCACCCGCGTGTAGGTAGGGTGGCACAGGGTGATGATCACGGGACTAGTGGGAAGAAGGATGTGCCAGAGGCAGAGGGAGCTGTAGTCTGTTTCCCTCGGAGGAGGGAGGACAGATGCAGCCCTGCTCAGCTGGGCACAGTGCATTGCCTCAGGAGTCACAGGAAAAGAGGCTCTACCTCGAACATCAGCAGGAGATGTGCTCCCACATGTCGGAGTTCCCTGAGGCAGTGCAGGGTCTTGGGCAGAGAATAGGGGTGTCCATGCAACCTGGGTGTCACAATGATTTGGGGATATGAGCGCATGAGCTCCTCTACAGAGAGAGTGGCTGACCCCTTGGAGAGCCACTTGTTGTATCACTCAGAGTGCATGCAGGAAGTGTGCACTGACATCCGCAGGATGCATGAGATGCTGGGTAGCGTAGACTGGTCATCGGCGCTGCAGGCACAGAGATCTTTGTAGGGGATACCAGCTGTGCCCTAGCTAGCATCCTCCTCTGGGCATCTGGAGCACCCAGCAAGGGCTGAGGATGAGGGTACCATACCTCAGGGGGCACCCTCATCATCCTCGGCCTCCTTGCCCCTCTGACTGAGGGACTATCTGTGCAACAGAGCCAAGTGATGGAGGCTGCACCTGCAATGATGTGGGTGCAGCAGCCTCTGGAGATACCCCCATGGACATTTTCATGATGAGGACGACCGCCACGTGGAACTCAGCTGCAAGCCGAGACGAGTTGGCAGGCTGCCTCCACCTCCTTCGAGGCCACAAGGGTAGCACAGTGTAGCAGTGGCAGAGTGCAGAGGCCACTGCATCGTTTGGAGCACTATGTGAGTCACGGGGGAGAAGGTGTTCTTACTTTCTCCTGTCTACTGTTTTCCTTTCTTTTGCACTATATAAATTATGTCACTTTAAGCTGCATGTCCGGGACTCCCTTTATTGCTGCAGTGACAGGAAAAGTGTGAGGTGGTAAAAGAGATAACGGGATCCTTCATAGTGAGGGCAAAGTCTTTGGGCAGATGTGCTTCCTTCATTGGTGGTAGGTGATTAGATGTTCCACGATGCGTCATCCATGGATGTGTTAGCACCGGTATCTCAGAGTCCCTTCCATGCCATACGCCTCATCCTGGCACAGAGGAACTGAGGTAAAATGTTCCTCAATCAGATGATCCCTGACATTCAAAGAATCTTGACGAGCCCTTTGTGACCCGAGCCATGTTTGGTCACCTCTGTGCAGTCAGGGCAGCTCTCTGTTCAGTGCCATCTCCCTCTACCTCCACTTTCTCCTCCTCTCTCACCTCCTCTTCCCCCGATGAGCTGTCTCTTTCTAGCGCCTCACTCTCATCAAGGTCCACACCTCTCTGGAAGGCCATTTATGGAGAGCGAAACAAACCACCACAATGACCAAGACCCTCGCAGGAGGGTATTTGAGGGCACCACCTGATAGGTCCAGGCACCGGAAACGCATCTTCAGAAGACCAATGGTTGTCTTTGTGTGCATTGGTTGTATCGCCTTTGTGCCTCTGTCTGGGGCTCCCGCAGAAGAGCCAGTCGCCACGTCTTCAAGGAAACCCCTTGCCTCCAGGATCCATCCATGTACTCTGGGGGTTGGAGTGAAGATCTGAGGCAGCCTGGACTGCTGGAGGATGAAGGAGCCATGGCAGCTGCCGGGAAAGTGAATGCACATGGAGGAAGCTCTTGTGGTCACAGACCAGTTGGATGTTGAGGGAGTGGAAGCCCTTCCTGTTGATGAATCTGACTGGCCAATCACTGGGTGCCTTGATAGCCACATGGGTGCAATCGATGATGCCCTGCACCTGGGGGAATCTAGCAATGCCACTGAAACCCACAGCCCTCTGTCCCTGCAAAGCTGCATCTGTTGTGAAATGAATGTACTGTTCAGCTCTGGCAGAGGGCATTGGTGACCTGCACAATGCAGTGGTGTATGGCCGTTTGCAAGATGCCATTAAGATCTGCAGCTGATCCTTAGAAGGAACCAGAAGCAAAGAAGTTCGAGGTCACAGCTACTTTGACGGCTATTGGCAGGGCATGGCGACCAGTGCTGCGAGGTGCGAGGTCTGCAGCGACGAGATCACAACTGTCTGTGATCCAAAATCTGAGTGTCAATGCCCCGATTGCGAGCTGCAGCCTTCCTTGTGGATATGTGGCTGCCCTATTGTGATTGGCAGCCTCACCTCCTGCTCTTCTGCCTCCATGATTTTAGGGAAGTGATGACCTTCTTCAATGCCTGAGTGCTGACTGCTCACTCTCCAGCCACCAAACGTCGAGTCCCTCTTCTGTACTGTTGACCCTGTTATGGGGGTGGAGGTAATTCCCTGGGGCAGCCATGACAGGCTCCCCACTGCGTATTCGCTTTCCTTCAGCTGGTCAGCACCAGACAGAACACGCAACCTTTGTGCTCCATGAAAATTTGAACCTCGCCCTTTAACAAGCTCATAATGAGCTCTTAAGCAAAGTTACTTGACCTTTATCGGGAGACGGACTCGATCGCTATCCTGCCATTCCCCCGCCCTGGTGAACATTGCTGACACTGGGAATGGTGTTTCATTACTGACATGCCATCCTGTGCTGGTATTTTTGGGCCCCGTGTGCCTCCGTTCCCGCCCTTGGCTGGGCCTGAAAATTCAGCCCATGGTATCAGCAAGCAGACTTTTTATAGGCAATGCAAGTTACTTGGTGAAATATTAATATATTCCTAGGTGCATTACAAAAAGCTTAGACCTAAAACATCAAAGGTTGTGAGTACAGGTTTCCTCTTATGTTGTTTAGCTATAGCATCTTATAATCTTAGGCCTATTTAAGCAAATGAACGTGGTACATACATCACCTCAGATGTTCAAGAATGTTATTTTTGTAACATTTTCCAGTTCTCTGAGAGCTCTCCATTCCTCCAATTCTGGCATCCCTGACTTTCATCACTCCATTGTTGGCGGCTGTGGCTTCAAATGCCCAGGCCCTATGCATGGGAATTTCCTCCTTAAATCTCTCCTCCTCTCTACCCCCCCACCCCCTTTCCTCCTTTAATTCGCTTTATAAAACATATCCCTTTGACCAGGCTTTTGGATAACCTGTTCTAATATCTGTTTATGTGGCTCGGTATCAAATGTTGTCTGATAATGCTTGCTTGAAGTGCATTGGTATGTTAAAAGTGCTATATAAATGCAAGTTATTGTTGTTGCTGTGTAGGACATGATTTATTCAGTTAGCCAAGATAAGAGTGGGAAGGTGTTTTACTTCTTCAATCAATAAAGCCTATTTTAGCTTTGTAGCCCTGTTGCTTTATTATGGTCCTATTGGTGCCCTGGAAGGCAAACAAGGGGCTACAATTTTCTGGGAAAATGATGGATTGAAGTTCTCTCCATATTATACTCCCTGCTGTATGATTACTGGTGAAATATTAGATACTGTCTACTGAAAATTGGCAGTTTTGCTCTTTGGAATATTTTTTAGTGATACACAACATAGTTATATAAAATATTTTAAAATGCATTAACTGTTACCCAGTGGAATTGCTCATCGTGCATTGGAAGATTTGAGGGATGATTTCAACTCAATCTTCCTGGTGGAAATGGGGCAGTAGCAGGGTTAAAAATTTATGTGTGTCACATACTGCCCAGTTACTGCTCTGTTGCCATAGTTACTGGGGCGTTCTTCAGGCAACCCAAGTGCCCACCGTAATCAAATGACAGTCTCTACTGTAGGCAAATAACATTCCTATAACATACATAGGACACCAATGCAATTGAGCAGGACAACTGGACTAAATTGTGTCAAGCACATCTTGCTCAGTAGAACTGGGCAGTGTAAAGGAACACCCCCAAAAACGCACGAGATAATTGTTTTTGAGATAGCCAGGAAGACCAGGAGTACTGTTAAGGTTAATTGAGGCCACTCCTGCCCCAGGCCTGCCCCCTCAGTGTTCGGCTCCTTCCCCAGTCCTACCTGCCAGATGACTCAGAGGTCGCCTTTTGGGCCACCCAATATTAGACTAGGCCAGAGTCAGCAAGTTGCAGCAGGATTGTTCTTTTCCCTTTCTGATTTTTTTTCAATATAGTGTGACACACAAATTTGCACATTTGATAAAAATGGGACACATAAAGTACAGCAGCTGCACTTTAAAACTTTTATTTTTATCAGCGATAGATTAATCTTACTCTTTGTCTCCCACTCTCTGCAATATCTTAAAGTCAGCCAGACGGCAGCAAATTTATTTCTCTGTCACAATCACCATTACTTGTCACAACACAGTATATATTTTATTGCAAGGGGGATGGAGTATATAAGTAGGAAATTCTTGCTACAACTGTACAGGGCATTGGTGAGACTGCACCTAGAGTACTGTGTACAGTTTTGGACAACTTATTTAAGGAGGGATATACTTGCATTGGAAGCAGTTCAGCGAAGGTTCACTAGGCTGATTCCTGGGTTGAGGGGTTTGTCTTATGAGGAAAGGTTGAGCAGGTTGGACATATACTCACCGGAGTTTATAAGATTGAGAGGTGATCTTACTGAAAGGTATAAGATTCTGAGGGGGCTTGACAGGGTAGATGCTGAGAGGATGTTTCCCCTCATTGGGGAATGTAGAACTAGGGGCACAGTTTCAAATTAAGGGGTCTCCCATTTAAGATGGAGATGAGGAGGAATTTCTTCTCTAAGGGTCATTAGTGTTTGGAATTCTCTTCCCCAGCGAGCAGTGGAGGCTGGGTCATTGAATATATTCAGGGCTGAGTTAAACACATTTTTTATTGACAAGGGAGTCAAGGGTTATGGGGGGGCAGGCAGGAAAATGGAGTTAAGTCCATAATCAGATCAGCCATGATCTTATTGAATGGCAGAGCAGGCTTGAGGCGATGAATGGCCTACTCCTGCTCCTATTTCCTATGTTCTTATGTTCCTATAATTGGAGAAAGTTAGCCACAACTACCATCATAGTCTTTCTTCCTCTCTTGTGACATGAAAATGACCCTCCCCCCACTCCCGTCTTTAGTAGCCAAAAGCAATAATGCCATTATTTTTAGCCAATGTCTGTGGTTAATGTTGCATTTTACAGTTGTAATAGGGCATTGCAGCTTTGAAGTTAAAAAAAGTACAAGGAACCAAATGGCTTCTTAATGCATCCTGGTCCATTCTTACTTTGGTAGATATAGAGACAGGTAAGCTATATATTTAATAAGAATGTGTTCCATTAGTTGAAATCGGACTGTGAAGGTGATTGGAAGGTCTCGGTGTTTTGAAGCCAAAACAATGAGCAAACATCAGAAGATGAAAATGCTTACCCCGATTTTAACCTAACCTGCCCAAGACAATGGGCCAGGTTTGAGCTGTATGCCTGATTTACACCTGACCCGATTCTGCATACCATTTGGTATGTTAGGTTAAAATTGGGGTATTGTAACTTCATTTTACTCAAGGTACTCAAGTATTGATATGTCATGGATGTAATTTTAACCTAACTCATAGGGTGGGAAACCCATGGGATCAGATGGAATGGTGGTTTTATGCCAATATTACTCTGCGTTGTCTTCATACAATCGGAGCAACTCACTATGATTGAATGCCAATGGTGCCATGTAAATTTACTATCCTATTATGAGATGAGATTCATTTTTGTTGATAATTTAATGGAAGGTCCCCATGATAATGAGGAATCCCTCCTAGTGATGGTAGCATAAAAGTTCTGCAGGTTAAATTGACTCAGATGACATCAGAATTCCAAATTGCATGTGAAACGTCTAAGGGAACAATATTCAAGCCGTGCTGAGGCATAAGCTTTATAGGGAGTTAACAATTATTTGGTATAAAGAATTAAACTGAGCTTCTGGAAGAGACTTTAATGAAAGAGAAGATATGAGAATTCCACTCAATGTCAGAGGGATAGTGAAGTCAAAGATTCCAGCAGATGAAGAATAGTAAGGGTGGAACTAAGTCGGTAAATGTTGGCTGAAGTTATTTTTTTTAATTTTAGAGATACAGCACTGAAACAGGCCCTTCGGCCCACCGAGTCTGTGCCGACCAACAACCACCCATTTATACTAACCCTACAGTTATCCCATATTCCCTATCACCTACCTATACTAGGGGCAATTTACAACGGCCAATTTACCTATCACCTGCAAGTCTTTTGGATGTGGGAGGAAACCGGAGCACCTGGCGAAAACCCACGCAGACACAGGGAGAACTTGCAAACTCCACACAGGCAGTACCCAGAATCGAACCCGGGTTCCTGGAGCTGTGAGGCTGCGGTGCTAACCACTGCACCACTGTGTAGTAAGTTGTAAGAGATTTACAGAAATTTTCCCTAAAGAATTGAATAAGATAACAAGAATTGCCCCATTTAAGAGTATGGAGAATATCAGGATCATAATCATGAAAAACTGAATAGGCTGGGGCTTTTTTCTCTGGAAAAGAGAAGGCTGAGGGGTGGGGGGGCAATTGAGGTCTTTAAAATTATGAAGGGATTTGATAGGTAGACATAGAGAAGAGGTTTCTACCTTGTGAGGAGTCTGAAACTCGAGGACCCACATACAAGATAGTTGCTAATAAATTCAATAAGGAATTCAAGTGAAATTTCTTTACCCACAGAGTAGTCAGAATGTGGACTTGCTACCATAAGGAGACACCAAGGCAAATAACAGAAGAATTTAATAGGCAGCTAGGTAAATGCATAAGGTAGAAAGGAGTAGAAAGTTATGCTGATGGGGTTAGATGCAGTAGGATAAGAAGAGGCTCATGAGGTGCATAAACACCAGCATAGACCATTTGGGGCAACTGCCCCATTTCTCGAATATAAAAGCAAAATACTGCAGATGTTGGAAATCTGAAACAAAAACAAAAAGTGCTGGAAATACTCAGCAGGTCTGGCAGCATCCGTGGAGAGAGAAACAGAGCTAACGTTTCAGGTCACAGACCTGCTGAGTATTTCCAGCACTTCTTGTTTTTACCCCATTTCTCTGTTGTAAATACTATGTAATGATGCAGTGATATAGACGTTGCACTGCGAAAGGACTGTGAGGGCAGACATGCATCTTAACCGGTAGAGGAATTGGCTGAGACACGCAAGCCATACGATAATAAACATGAGTGAATTGCCAGTTTTGACCAAGTATGCCTTTTCCCTACTCAGCATAGTTTACAACATATTTGAGTACAGAAGATGACTAGCTATTAATATCCAGGTTCAGTCATCCAGTGTGAGATACTGAGCCTGTTGATGACACTCAGGAATGAAGAAAATATATATTTTGTCTGATGGTAGCACATATGTGAAAACCTGATAGAGGCAAACAAATGACACAACTTCATTTTTTTTTAAACCACCAAGATGAGAATAATTTTAGAAATTGATTGCTCAATCTCTGCCTCATAAATAATACACAGACTGATTAAATCAGAATACAATTTCACTTTGATGTCAAGCTGCAGGATATTAAAGGAAATAGCTCTATCTGTTCTGACACAACAGTTTGTTTCGCTGTTGCTGTAAAACCACATTGACCACATAAAGAATCGGGCCAGATGCAAACATTATTGCCCAGAAATCCTATGGACTACAAATGTCCAATATTCTGTTGATAGAAGTTGTAGAAATTTACATTTATTATGATCTTGGGGTAGAATTGAGCACAAAGTGTGAGCAGCATTCAGTTCACTCCAGTCGAGGTTTTGATTAATACTTGCATCTCTCGATTGACTTCAAAGTTTCTAGAACCACAATTGCTGGTGGCCAGACATTCAAATTTGATGCATGTTCCTGATAAGTACTTGGCAGCATTGAGTAATGGCAATGGGCAGGTAGTTTAATACCTCCCTGTTCAGCAAAGACTTAGAACAATCTATGCTGTTGTGCATGTGCATGTGTGTGTGTGTGTATGTGTGTGTATGTGTGTGTGTGTGTGTGTGTGTGTGTGTGGGGAGGAGGGTGGAGGATGGCTGGAGAGGAAGAAAGCAGGGCTGGGAGAAATGGGCTCACGGCTTGAACTGCATAAGATCCTTATTATAAATTTGCTTTTGACACTAAAAATGGATAGCATACAATGGTGACAAAAAGGACACCAAACCAAACCGAAATAAACACACCAATTTTGCTTTCAAACTTTTCCAGAAACAACAAAAAAAAACTAAATATGAGTATATTAGAACTTTGTATTCAGCACAAAATGTCACTTTATTGATAGGGCAGATTCATTTCAATTTTGCCATTGATAGTATTTGAGTGTTGTAACCCTTTTTGGATGAGTGGTGCCATGAGACATCTTCACTGTAAATGAAGGGGGTGGGGCGCAAGTCAGCAGGATAACTTTTCCTGCATCCTGGAACAGCAACGCCTGTCAGTTAGCACAGAGCAGCATAGGCGGGAGCCATGGGAAAACGCTTCATCTTGAGGTGAGGGGAGAATGACAGGGGAGTGGAAATGCAACAATAGGGGACAAAGAGGTCGAAACTAAAACAGAAGTATGTTCACTATATTTTGTGATGGGGATCTAAGAATATGTTCTGTATATTTTAGTCAACAAGCCGTTAGGGAAAGCTTGCTCACCAATCATAAAAATGAGATGCACCCTTTACTCTGCTTAAGCTTGTATATAAAATTAAATAAAATTACAAGAATGCCATGACATTAGAGTCTGGAAATGAGTTAATATTCTCCAATTCTGAAACTAATATCTTAGTGGGAGCACCATCACTGTATGGAGGAGGCCTGCCAGCAACTTGGGCAATCTCTTTTTTTAATTCATTCATGGGATATGGGCATCACTGGCTATGCCAGCATTTATTGCCCATCCCTAATTGCCCTTGAGAAGGTGGTGGTGAGCTGCCTTCTTGAACCACTGCAGTCCATGTGAGGTAGATATACACACAGTGCTGTTAGGAAGGGAGTTCCAGGATTTTGACCCAGCGACAATGAAGGAATGCTGATATAGTTCCAAGTCAGGATGGTGTGTGACTTGGATGGGAACTTGCAGGTGGTGGTGTTCCCATGCATCTGCTGCTTTTGTCCTTTGAAGTGGTAGAGGTCGCAGGTTTGGAAGGTGCTGTCGAAGGAGCCTTGGTGCGTTGCTGCAGTGCATCTTGTAGATGGTACACACTGCTGCCACTGTGCGTTGATGGTGGAGGGAGTGAATTTTTGTGGATGGTGTGCCAATCAAGTGGGCTGCTTTGTACTGGATGGTGTCGAGCTTCTTGAGTGTTGTTGGAGCTACATCCATCCAGGCAAGTGGAGAGTATTCCATCACACTCCTGACTTGTGCCTTGTAGATCGTGGACAGGCTTTGGGGAGTCAGGAGGTGAGTTACTCGCCGCAGAATTCCTCGCCTCTGACCTTCCCTTGTAGCCACATTTATATGACTACTCCAGTTCAGTTTCTGGTCAAAGGTAGCCCTAGGATGTTGATAGTAGGGGATTCAGTGATGGTAATGCCATTGAATGTCAAGGGGAGATGGTTAAATTCTCTCTTGTTGGAGATGGTCATTGCCTGGCACTTGTGTGGCGCAAATGTTACTTGCCACTTATCAGCCCAAGCCTGGATATTGTCCAGGTCTTGCTGCATTTCTACACGGACTGCTTCAGTATTTGAGGAGTTGCGAATGGTGCTGAACATTGTGCAATCATCAGCGAACATCCCCCATTCTGACCTGATGATTGAAGGAAGGTCATTGATGAAGCAGCTGAAGATGGTTGGGCCGAGGACACTACCCTGAGGAACTCCTGCAGTGATGTCCTGGAGCTCAGATGATTGACCTCCAACAACCACAACCATCTTCCTTTGTGCTAGGTATGACTCCAACCAGCAGAGAGTTTTCCCCCTGATTCCCATTGACTCCAGTTTTGCTGGGGCTCCTTGATGCCATACTCAGTCAAATGCTGCCTTGATGTTAAGGGCAGTCACTCTCACCTCACCTCTTGAGTTCAGCTCTTTTGTCCATGTTTGGACCAAGGCTGTAATGAGGTCAGGAGCTGAGTGGCCCTGGCAGAACCTAAACTGAGCATCACTGAGCAGGTTATTGCTAAGCCAGTGCTGCTTGATGGCACTGTTGATGACACCTTCCATCTCTTTACTGATGATTGAGAGTAGACTGATGGGACGGTAATTGGCCGGGTTGGACTTGTCCTGCTTTTTGTGTACAGGACATGCCTGGGCAATTTTCCACATTGGAGGGTAGATGCCAGTGTTATAGGTATACTGGAACAGCTTGGCTAGGTGTGCGGCAAGTTTTGGAGCACAGGTCTTCAGGACTATTGCTGGAATATTGTCAGGACCCATAGACTTTGCAGTATCCAGTGCCTTCAGTCGTTTCTTGATATCACGCAGAGTGAATCGAATTGGCTGAAGTCTGGCATCTGTAATGCTGGGGACTTCAGGAGGAGGCTGAGATGGATCATCAACTCGGCACTTCTGGCTGAAGATTGTTGCAAATGCTTCTACCATATCTTTCGCACTGATGTGCTGGGCTCCCCCATCATTGAGGATGGGGATATTTGTGGAGACACCTCCTCCAGTTAGTTGTTTAATTGTCCACCACCATTCACGACTGGATGTGGCAGGACTGCAGAGCTTAGATCTGATCCGTTGGTTATGGGATCGCTTAGCTCTGTGTATTGCATGCTGCTTATGCAGTTTGGCATGCAAGTAGTCCTGGGTTGTAGCTTCACCAGGTTGACACCTCATTTTGAGATATGCCTGGTGCTGCTCCTGGCATGCCCTCCTGCACTCTTCAGTGAACCAGGGTTTGTCTCCTGGCTTGATGGTAATGGTAGAGTGGAGGATATGTCGGGCCATGAGGCTACAGATTGTGGTTGAGTACAATTCTGCTGCTACTGTTGGCCCACAGCACCTCATGGATGCCCAGTTTTGCATTGCTAGATCTGTTCAACATCTATCCCATTTAGCACGGTGATAGTGCCATACAACATGATGGAGGGTATCCTTAATGTGAAGGCGGGACTTCGTCTCCGCAAGGACTGTGCGGTCATCACTTCTACCAATACAGTCATGGACAGAAGCATTTGCGGCAGGCAGTTTGGTGAGGACAAGGTCAAGTATGTTTTTCCCTCGTGTTGGTTCACCCACCACCTGCCGCAGACCCAGTCGAGCAGCTATGTCCTTTAGTACTCGGCCAGCTTGGTCAGTTGTGGTGCTACCGAGCCTTTCTTCGTGATAGACATTGAAGTCCCCCACCCAGAGTACAGTTGGCATCCTTGCCACCCTCAGTGCTTCCTCCAGCTGGTGATCAACATGGAGGAGTACTGACTCATCAGCTGAGGGAGGGTGGTAGGTGGTAATCAGCAAGAGGTTTCCTTCCCCATGCTTGACCTGATGCCATGAGACTTCATGGGGTCCGGAGTCGATGTTGAGGACTCCCAGGGCAACTCCCTCCCTACTGTAGACCACTGTCCCGTCACCTCTGCTGGTGGGACAGGACATACCCAGGGATAATGATTGCAGTGTCTGGGACATTGTCTGTAAGGTATGATTCCGTGAGTATGACTATGTCAGGCTGTTGCTTGACTAGTCTGTGGAACAGCTCTCCCAACTTTGGCACAAGCCCCCAGATGTTAGTAAGGAGGACTTTGCAGGGTCGACAGGGCTGGGTTTGCCGTTGTCGTTTCCGTGCCGAGGTCGATGCCGGGTGGTCCGTCCGGTTTCATTCCTTTTCATTGACTTCGTAGCGGTTAGGTACAACTGAGTTGCTTGCTAGGCCATTTCAGAGGGCATGTAAGAGTTAACCACATTGCTGTGGGTCTGGAGTCACATGTAGGCCAGACCAGGTCAGGACAGCAGATTTCCTTCCCTAAAGGACATTAGTGAACCAGATGGGTTTTTACAACAATCGACAATAGTTTCATGGCCATCATTCGACTAGCTTTTAATTCCAGATTTATTAATTAAATTCAAATTCCACCTTCTGCTGTGGTGGGATTCGAAGCCATGTCTCCAGATCAATACCCTGGGTCTTTGGGTTACTAGTCCAGTGATAATACCACTACGCCACCGCCTCCCCATGGGAGGTCCTGCCAGCATTGTGCAAATCCCGAGAATGAATAAAAAGACTGCTTGTGATGGCAGATGAATAGTGTGATATTCTGCTATTTTAATGCAGGTGTAAGCCTGTATATTTTACATGGATTATCATCTCTAAAGGAAATGGCAGAGCAATGTCATATGAATGCCATCAACGTTCTCCACTAATATTGGCAACGGTAATTTCTAGTCTTTAATAATTACTCCATTTATTGTTATTCATGCATAGTTCAAAAGAAAGAAGTGATTGCCTTCATATAACACCTCCAATCATTCAAATTCTTACACGATTTACATTGCAAATTAATTCTGGAGGGCAGTGGATGCCGTTATCTAGGCAAACACAGCAGCTATTCTGTACCAGCATTAGCCCACAATCAGCAATGAGGTGAACGTCCAATTCATCTAACATTTGTTAATACATTTTTCACAAGGCAGGATAATCGATTTTGTGGGGCCCAAATGGAAACGCCCTTATAAGTTAAGATGACAGATTTTTAATGGACTGAATGCAATAGATTCAAGAAAACTTTATCCATGGTTCATTGGAACCATGATGAACTTAATTTACAGTCACATAAGAGTCATGGAGTCATTATGGCACAGAAGGAGGCCATTCGGCCTATCGAGTCCATGCCAGCTCTATGTAGAGCAATCCAATCAGTCCCATTCTCCTGCTTTATCCCCGGAGCCCTGCAGGTTTATTTCCCTCAAGTGCCCATCCAATTTCCTTTTAAAATTGTTCATTATCTCTGCTTTCACCACCCTTGTGGGCAGCGAGTTCCAGGTCATTACCACTCGCTACGTAAAAATGTTCTTCCACACGTCCCCGGCACCTCTTGCCCCAAAACCTTAAATCTGTGTCCCATAGTCCTTGTACCATCAGCTAATGGGAACAGTTTTTCTTTGTCTACCTCATCTAAACCTGTAATAATATTGTACACCTTTATCAAATCTCCCTTTAATCTCTTTTGTTCCAAGGAGAACAAACCCAGCTTCTCCAACCGAAGCTGCAGCTAAAATCCCTCATTCCTAGAACCATTCTGGGAAATCTCCTCTGTGCCTTTTCAAGGGCTGTCACGTCCTTCCTAAAGTGTTATGACCAGAACTGGATGCAATACTCCAATTGTAGCCTAACCAGAGCTTCATAAAGGTTCAGCATAACTTCCCTGCTTTTGCACTCTACCACTATTTATGAATCCCAAGATCCCATATGCTTTTCTAACTACTCTCTCAATATGTCCTGCCACCTTCAAAGCTCTATGGATATGAACACCCATAAAAAAGAGAGCGAGAGGCAGGAGAGGGAGAAAGAGCCTTCCAGAAGGAACGTGAAGAGAGAGAAAGACAGGAGAAGGAACCGGAGAGAGAAGAGAGGGAGAGAGAGAAAGAACATTCTGGAAAGAATGCGAAGAAGGAAAGCTGAAGCAGCTTGGGTTAACTCGGGGGCGACAGAGTAACCTCAGTGAAAGCATGGCCAATTCGGAGGAGTGTAATTCAGGGCTGGGTACAGAATTATTAAAACTAGCTCAATTAATTCTAAAATTCAATGAGGAAGATGTAGAAGAATTTTTGTGCCCTTTGAGAAACTGGCAAGGCAGCTAAAATTGCCAGCTGAGACCTGGCCTCTTTTATTACAAAGCAAGCTAACTGGAAAAGCCCATGAGGTTTATTCCCTGTTGCCTGTTGAGAGTTCATCAAATTATGAACTGACAAAAAATGCTATCCTCAGGGCATATGAATTAGTCCCCGAAGCCTATCGCCAAAAGTTTAGAATCCTCAAGAAGCAAGCTAATCAAACTTATCTGGAGTTTGAAAGAAGTAAGCAGCTGGCTTTTGACCAATGGCTGAGGGCTGTTAAAGTACAGCTAGCTATGAGATTCTCAGAGAAGTAATTCTGATAGAGGAATTTAAAAACTCTCTCCCACTGTCCATAAAGACCTATGTAGAGGAACAGCGGGTCCAGAGAGCCCGACAAGCGGCTGTTCTGGCTGATGAGTTTGCTTTAATTTATGTTGGTCTCCCAGGGGAGAACCTTTCCTAGTCACCCCCACAAATCCGAAAAGGACAAAGGGTGGGACAGTGATCGGAGCTCAAGCAGTCCTGGGAGAGAAAGGAAATCAGGAGACACAGGGGGCCCTCCTCTAGCCAAAAAGGAAGGTGCTGTGAACAAGAGTGAGACCTGGAGACCTGTGTGCTTCCATTGTAATAAAGCAGGGCATTTAAAAGCTGACTGCTGAAACAAAAAGGAAAACTGGTAGAGTTAATCAGGGCACATTCGCTCAGTGAAAATGGGAACCTGATGGAAAGCACGGCAGAACAAGCTGCGGCTTCATTTATTTATTTATTTTATTTTTATTTAGA
Organism: Heterodontus francisci; assembly: GCF_036365525.1. Classification (NCBI taxonomy): domain Eukaryota; kingdom Metazoa; phylum Chordata; class Chondrichthyes; order Heterodontiformes; family Heterodontidae; genus Heterodontus; species Heterodontus francisci. The sequence continues at coordinate 35,224,758 of NC_090396.1, read as the reverse complement.
GATACAGCACTGAAACAGGCCCTTCGGCCCACCGAGTCTGTGCTGACCATCAACCACCCATTTATACTAATCCTACACTAATCCCACATTCCCACCTGTCCCTATATTCCCCTACCACCTACCTATACTAGAGGAAATTTATAATGGCCAATTTACCTATCAACATGCAAGTCTTTGGTGGTGGGAGAAAACCGGAGCACCCGGCGAAAACCCACGCAGACACGGGGAGAACTTGCAAACTCCACACAGGCAGTACCCAGAATCGAACCCGGGTTGCTGGAGCTGTGAGGCTGCAGTGTTAACCACTGCACCACTGTGCAGTAAGAGTGAGGCCCAGGAAGCTTATGGCTGCAAGTGCAGGAAAATCTAATAGAAGGTTATCAGGGTTTTGTGTGTGAAGGGAAAGAAACCCCATGCCCCTCAAGTGGGCAAGCAAGCCCATAGTTAATCTCAGGGACACAGGGGCTACTAAATCCCTTTTACTGTGAAAAGGCCTGACCTTTTCCCCAGACAGCGCAGTGAACACCAGAATGGTGGTGAATGTTATTGGAGGGCAGTGTATGCCTGTACCTGTACATCGGGTGCACCTGGAGTCTGACCAAGTTTTGGGACCGCTGACTGTAGGGATTGTCCCTAGTTTGCCTGTGGACGGGGTTGGCTTGCTCCTAGGTAATGATTTGGCAGGGATCAAGGTGGTAACCCCCCCAGTAGTGAAAGAAAGACCTCAGGAGATCAGAGAGACAGGGCAGTGGTGGGAGCCTGACCCCTGCAGTTTCTCTGAATGTGTAGTGGATCAGGCCATGATCAAACCAGCTCTCCCAGAGGAGACTGAATTAGCACTGCAGGCAGATGACCAGGTCTGTCTGTCTGAGACTTTCTTTGGAAAGCTAGGAGACTCAGGAAATGAATTAAATGAATCTTCCCGAGCTGAGGCTCAGCAAGCCGACCCAGTATTGCGAGAGTTAGCTCAGGCTGCCCAGTATGAAAGCGAAGTCGAGGGAGTCTCTGATTGCTACTATTTAAAGAATGAGGAACTGATGAGGAAATGGAGTTCTCCTCACAGACCTGAGAGCACGGAGTGGGCAGTCGTTCACCAGTTGGTGGTGCCACAGAGGTACCAGGGAGAAATATTAAGAAGGGCCCACGAGACTACAGTGGCTGTACATGCCAGTATACGAAAGACCAAAGCCCGCATAAGACAGCAGTTTGACTGGCCAAAACTCCACAAAGATGTGGTGAAGTACTGCAGGAATTGCCACATGCGCCAGGTTGAGGGGAAACCCCAACCTACAGTGAAACCTGCACTCCTAGGGTCCTGTACTAGTGTTAGGAGGATCCTCCAGCAGAGGGCTGGTAAACTGTAAGGGACCCCCCTCCGAGAACAAAAGGCTGGCAAAAGGTAGGAAAGGGAAGGGGGAAAAGCGACCAAGGGGGCAGGTTAAAGGAAATCTGGGAGGAATCCTGATGAAAACCTCTACTGTCCGGTCAGCCAAACCCATAAAATGTGAAAAGTTAGACCCCACATCATCCTACGTAAATGCATACACTAGAAGCAACCCACCAAAGTTGCTAACAGCATTTACAGGAACCTACAGCGACAAAGAAAGACCTCTAGGGAGCACAGAAACCATGAGGGTGATGCCTCACCTAGTTGAAGTGCCACAGGGGCGTGCAGTAGAGTCTGCACAAATACCTGCAGGCAGGAGTGTCCCAAAGGACACAGGGGAGATTAGCAAAGAATCCTCCCCCACAGTCAAGAAAAAGAAAACTACCCTTCCCACTAAAGTCAAAAGCCTTTGCATTACTCAGCAAAGCACTGAAGGTGAGTTCAGGATAGACCTACCCACTACTGACTCTCCTGAAAAAAAAAAATTCTAACTCAGGGCTAATTAAACCAAACCATCTCAAAGACCCTAGGCAGCCATGGAAATGGACAAACTGAAGAAAACCTTCCCCAAAGAGCCACATGTTTATTGGGATGCCAAAAAAGGGGCAATTAAAGCAGCACTGGCAGCAAGAAAAGACAGGCTGTAATAAGTTTTAGGACTTGTGAATGAATGGGAATGAATGAGAGAAATGCATGTTTTTGTTCTGTATCTTATATTTTCTCTTGACCCTTTTAATAAAATGCGCCCTTTCTCAAATCGCATTTCATTCCATTGGGTGTGGAGGTGTCATGCTGGGCCCCCAACTGCCAAGAATGAGGCATATTAATTTTGCCATATGGACATTAAGTTTCAAATTGTTGCTGGGAAGAAGAGAACACCTGTCACATGGGCTGCCAGACTTGGATGGATGACGTTTACATACCAATAGGGACAAGAGAGGTTACTTCCATTATCCAGTTTAACCCACAATGGACTTTGAGCACCAGACATTGAAGGTGAGGTAGCTCAAATTTCAGGATGACTGCTGGGATAGCCAAACCCACAAACAGACGTGGTCAGACCAGCTGGTCACATGTCAAGCTTGCTTGGCAACCTGTTTTTTCTGAATTGTACAAACAGTTTGAACTGAGAAAGATTGTTTGCTCCTGGACTGAGAAGATCTCTCCTGTCTGCTCCCATCTCTTTCTCATAAGCCTCTGAATCCACTGAAGACATATGAACCCCAAGAGAGAAAAGTCACCTACTGCAAACAAGGTTTAAGAAGAATACTGGGCTCCAACAAAAAGCAAGATCTACCTACAATCAAGGATTCTGCAGTGAGCTCGAAAAACCGTAAGAAAAACTCTTCACATATAGCCTCAAACTTTTCCACTTTATTTTTCTTCTGCTCTTTTCTGTCTCAATTTGCATGTGTGTATCATGTATAAATGCTAGTGTGGGTGCGTTGTGTTACCTTAGGCGTCAACCGAATTAGAGTTTAAGTTCAAGTTTAATAAATTTCAACTTTTCTTCTTTAAACCTAAGAAAGCCTATTTGTGCTGGTTTCTTTGCCTTATAATTGGAAAGTGGTGAACAAGGATTCACCAAGGGCAGCTAAAAAAACACAGTATTTTAAAAAATTAAACCCTGTTACGGTAAGACCAGGTGAAGGCTGAGAGGGAACCCTAGACCCCTTTCTCACCTGGTTGTAACAGGAAGGATCATATCCATTATTATTTTTTCAGTAAATCCCTGCATCTCAGATAAGTAAGTTCAGCCAATGAATATAGAGACCAGGAATGTCCCAGGCAGTGTAGAATCAGCTGATCTTTGCCAAGGAAGCAAAGTGATGATATAAATATGTTCAGCATCTCCAGTTTGAGAGGGTAGGGAGAGTTGCATGTCATCCAGTGTACCTGTTCCTAATCGATTCTTAGTGAGACCTGCTGGAAAATGTGGATGTGAGGTGAAGACAGGATTGGGCCTTGGCATACTGCTTACACAGTCAGTTAACCTGCAGGACCAATAAAAGCACAGACAAATGTGATGTCCTCAGGACTGGAGTGAGGTTTAGCCGAGTTTAGTATAAGATATGTAAGACAGCGACTGCAGGCTGTTGAACATAATGGGATCTTCTCCATTCTGTTTTACGTTCATTTTCCCTTTGCTAGCATGTGTATTCTACAGCAGCTCCAAATGTACAAAATGCACAGTGCAATTGCAATTTCAAAACACTACAACATGAGCACAGGGCATGGTACCAGAGTACAAGTGGCAACTGCAGAACTATACCCGAATGTGAATCAGTGTCATGAGGGAACAGCAGAAAAATTAGCAAAGAAATCTTGATAAGAAAAAAAAAAATCAAAATGAAGTGTTCCCGGAAGTTAAAAAAAAAATCTTAATTTGTTCCTGACATTCCTGTGATACAACCAGCCCTGTTGCTATGCAGAAGTTTGATTTAGGGGAGACAGTGGCATCGTGGTAATGTCACTGGACTAGCCATCCAGAGGCCCAGGCTAATACAGTTGATGGAATTTAAATTCAATGAATTAATGAATTCGATTAACTAATAAAAATCTGGAATTGAAAACTAGTCTTGGTAATGGTGCCATGAAATTATCATCAATTGCTGTAAAAAACCATCTGGTTCACTAATGTCCTTTCGGGAAAGAAATCTGCCGTCCTTACCTGGTCTGGCCTACAAGTGACTCCAGACCCACAGCAATGTGGTTGATTCTTCATTGCCCTCTGAAATAGCCTAGAAAGCCGCTCAGTTGTCAAGGGCAAGTAGAGATGAGCAACAGATGCTGGCTTGTCAGCGATGCCCACATCACATGAAAGAATAAAAATAAAGCAACTTTTAAAAATCCCATCACTGGATTCAATTGACCAAAGGTGACAGCAATATAAAGGTAGAATCTTTTTCGTTATAATTCCAAGACTAAAGTTCGGTCTAGGACCATCTGACAGTAGAGGCTATGGATTCACTGTGATTGCCTGGACTCACACATGGAATGACCATTTGGGAAATGCTACAGGTGCCCATGGAATTATCCCAGCAAGAGTTAGCGCCTTTGGAGGAGGGGTGGGGAAACAAAGAAAATGTGACGGCATTGAATATTGTATATTGTTCAAATAATGCAAACTCCTGCGTTTAGTAATCATGTACAGTCCAAACTGTGAGAGAGCTGATGTATTATTAGTTCTTAGCTACATTTGAACACCTTAGTGTCACCTCATTGAGTAATAGGTCAAATCACTTCATTTATTTTACCCAGGGTTCCAGCTGGTTTCTTAATGTCGGGAAGACAGTCATGACTGAACCGGGACAGAATACGACCATGTAAATTCCTGGTGCCGTCCATGACAAGCTTCCTTTCAAATATCAAATGCTGAATAAACACTAAATGTAAAGGTTGTCACGACAGTTCTGGATTTGTTCCTAAAAAAGTTCATGTTCCCACTGGGTGCTGACAAATCTAGTTCATTTTGCTTCAATGTTTAGTTTTCTTTTGGCTATAACTAACTGCAATCTCTTAAGTACACACAAAATGTATGCTGTTAGCACATAGTTAGTAATCTGATGTCTCTCCCTTTGTAAATAGAATTGTGGAATCCTACAGCACAGAAACAAGCCATTCTCCCACTACATTTTTCTCCACATGAGCCAACTAATCTGATGTCCCTTTCCTTGCTTCTATTACCCCTCAATATTCCTCTTTTTCCAGCAAGTATGGAATTCCCTTTTGAAAGAATTCACAGACTCTGCTTTAACAGCAGTTTGTGGCAAAGCCACACAGTCTGATCGCCCTCTCAGAATTTTGTTTGCCAATCTTTCCTTTAATTCTTGTTGTGATTATCTTAAATTTGTGCCGACCAACCAATGGAAACAATCTATCACTATTAAACAATTATCACGTAGCCCTTCACAATATAGAACACGTTTCTAGGTAACTCCATGAAAAACTTCTGAAGTCTCTCTTCATAACTGTCCCCTGCATCCTTGGTACCATTCTAATGAAGCTTTGCTGCACCTTCCTATGTTGGGGTGTCCAAAACTGAACATCATACGCTAACTGTGAGCTAATTATAGTCTTATACAATATCAACATGAACTCCTTTTTCTATTCATGAATTATATCTATATGTAAACCAAAGGTTTCTGTTTGCCTTGCCTACTTTGCTATTACCTTTAAAGACCTCTGTTCCCCGAGAAAATGTTAAATTTGGGGGTATTTTTTAGGGAGCACATTTTTTGAGGAATATTTCCTTTCTCTATTCCTTGTTCCAAAACGTCTCTGCCACCTCTCTGTTTAGCTAGCTAATTTTTCCCATTTCTACTAAAGGTACTGATAATCAGGCTTCTTTGACAAGTTCTGCCCAGTGACCCAGTATGAAACCTAGCCCTACAAACCAGGAAAGATCATCAAGGTTTGAGTCCGGGATTATGCTAAATTGACTGAATGGTACGAGGCAACGGTAAAGGCCTTGACATTAGTTTCAATGTCACTGGACTGGGGAGGGACTATAATATGTAATGTTTCCACTCCTGATAGCTATTCAGTCATCACTGTTGAAAAATGCACATGTATGGTTGCCACATGAGGACATAATTGGCCAGCTTATATGCTCCCAATGGCCAAAAAGCCTGCTAACACTTAACATCTGGATTTACACATGAAAAATATCCACTTGGGAAAAAGGTACTGGAAACTGGCACCCATAGACTTGTACCCCAGCGAGAGTTAGAGCCTTGAGGTAAGAATCACTGGAAAAAAAAGTTTATCAGGGATAGTAATGAGGGAGGATGAGCTCAAAAATCATTTCCAAAATCTGAATTGGCCCAATTCAGATCACTTTGAGCAGTTCAGCAAACAGCATCTTTCACACAGCACTGGAAGCAACTAACAGTGAAGGAGCACAAGCCTGAAGTTCCGATCCGAAAGTTTGAGAAGGAGCACAGATTAAATTGGAGTTCAAATCTTACTCTATCTAACTGTGTGTATCTCTTGCTTTGAGCGGCTACCTCTATATATTTAACTTGCAATTAAAGCTAGATTGCTATTCCATAAGTTACTAGAATGGCTCATTACAGGAAAAGGATGTCATCATCTATTTGTGGCAGGGTAGGACAAAACACAGATGTACTCTTGCAATCCACTCTGTTAAGCCATCCTTCATCCATTTAGCATGCATCTAAATTCCTTTGTCTTATATTAACATGGTTTCCTTTTAAATAAACCAATTACTTCTACAGCTGTTCTATAAAACTTTTACACAGTGAAGTCAGAAATCTGTAGGCCTTTGCTAATGACTGCGAATGACAGAAAATGAAAACACTTTAGTGTGTCGCAGTTAACAGCTGGGGAAACTTCATCTGCATTGCTTTCATTGGGTTTAAATTGTAAAAGATTAAGCACAGTTTATGGAGTGCAGAAATGTTAAATGAAATTAATGGGGTGATCCACGCAGCTGTGTTTTGATCTAAAGCAAGTATAAAAAAAAAATGAAGTTAAAATGTTTATGATTAATGGCCATGGCATCAATAATTACCCATGTAACAGAAAATGAGTTTGGCAAACCTTTGCAGTAGTGGTTTTAATGGAATCTCTCTTGGATGTTAATATCTGATGGCTTTTATAAGCATGACAGTAACATGAATGTTATATACAGATTGGCCTCCAAGTTTTATATTAAACTTTTGATATCTTTATGGCTGCGGAAATGTCTTTCAGGGTGTGGAGTAAAATAAACAAACACCTTTCCCCATCTTCTCTGCTCCCTAACACTGAGGTGCACATTACATTGTTTATTTTGGTCTGGGTCTATTTTAGACTTGGTGCTGCTTGCTGGAACCAAGAGGATGGGTACAAATTGGTCCTTGGGCTTCATTAGCACACATGGCCTGAGCTGCCAGTGCTGGTCACGCCTCGACAGGCAGCTCGCCTGAGCCAAGACATCAATGTCAGGCTGCTTGCCTCACTGGCAGTGGCTCTCAGGTAACTCCCAGGGTAGGGGTTGTGTGGTGGGGGGGGAATTGGAGCGGGCTACCTGGTTGGCGGGACGGGGTTGATTGCGGCTTCTGTGGGATCAGGGGAAGGGCTCCTGCTCTTCCAGCCACCATGCAAACTTTTGTTGAGAAAAGAGTTTGACTTCATCATTATTGCCATCCTCAGGGACTGCTGAAGAATCTTGAACAGGATTCGCTCATCCTGCTCATCAGCAGCAAATTTAGAAAAGGGGTCCAAAACAGGCATTAGGTCCCTAATTAAACAACCAAGCAGACCAATGCTTGCTTTCTGCATCCACTCAAGATGCCTAAAAATGGGCACCACAAATTTAGCAATGCCTGTGCAGATTAGTTGCAGGCTCTCCTGCTGCCAAATTGATAAATTTTGCACTTGTATTAAGCCTTAAGAATGAGTGCAATAGGTATCAATTTCTACCCTGCACTGGAATGGTTCCTAGATTCAGGGGAACCTGCAATTTGTCTGACTGCAATCTTAATTGATGTAAATTCAGACACTTTGCATCAATCCAGGCTTCAGATGGCATGGGCTAGCTGGTTCAATCTTTTGAATCCAACTACCAGGATTTAAAAGAAGCTGGAAAATAATTGCAATGTGAAGAACCAGAGTTGGGACTTGTGAACCTTCCACCCTCACTTCATAAATTCATGTCACAAATCTGAATATGAACTATGATTCATATAACTGTGCCTGTGTCACTTGCACAATGCTGCCATTGAATGTATGTACGCATGTGCTAAGGAGTTTAAGACATTTATTCATGGAGAATAAGAATTGTTACAAGCACATAATCTGGTCATGTTTGCTGCAAATGTTAGCTCTTGTGAGTTGGCCAGAGGGACCAGCCCCTCTCAGTGTGGGAGACAGACTAACTACTTTGTAAATTGACTATTCTTTTAAGCATTCTAACAGATGGGTCATCTGATTAATCTCCACCTGCCATTTTACCTGAAGCCATTCTTCAGTTGTACAGAGATGGCAATACCAGCACAAAGTAAATCTATGTTCGTATCACTTTCAATTCTCAAGTGCACCTGATTAACAGAGCACATCATCTGTTTTAGGATGAAGGAGATTTTCTTTAAATTCAATTGACTGCAGTTGTCTCACTGAGAGTCTATCGCATCGTACATACATATAATGGAAAACCCTGCTGCAGTTAAGGGATTGTTCAATAGATAGTTTGAATTCTGTGAGTTATTTTGTGATTTCATCATGATCCTATATGCCTGAATACTGAATTGTTTCTTGATATTAAAAATATGTTTGCATTTGACAACAGTACTCAGCCTTCATTGATTTGAGTCTGTATCGCAGCATTTAGTAAGATATTATCTATTGAAAATCAATGCATGAAATCAAGCCTTCAATGCAGTTTTACATGGGGCTTCATAGGGACCAGTTTCATATTTCCCTAGACCAGCACAGTAAAGATCTTATTATATTTGCTGTGTTCAGATTTGAAGGGGTTAGATTTCTGCAAGGGTTTCCCTCATCAGATGCCATTTAATGCCATTTCTCTGGGGCTTCTGCACATCTTCCACCGAGGTTACGGTGGATAATCAGGAGAAGCCATGTAGAAATTCAATCCTGCCATTATTACCTGTTACTTCTGATTTGATGGAATACACACAATTGTCTAGATGGATGCAGCAGCAACAACACTCGAAGCTCAGTGCTATCCATGACAAAGCAGCCCGCTTGATCAACACGCCATTCGCTAGCTGAAACATCCATCCCCTTCACCACCCATGCAACATGGCTGCTGTGCAAACTAGCTACAGCATGTACTGCAGCAATTTGCCAAGGCGTCTCCACTAGCAGCTCTCAAACCCATGACCTCCACCACCTACAAGTACAAGGGCGACATGTGTATGGGAATAGCATCAGCTCCAAATCCCCCTCCAAGTCAGACATCATCCCGACTTGGACATATATTGTCGGGCCTTCATTGTCATTTGGTGAAAATTCTGCAATACTATAGTTACAGCATTGTGAGAGTGTCTTCACTACACAGGCTGTAATGGTTCAAGATGAAGGCCCATCACCATCTTCTCAAGGGCAACTAGTGATGAGTTATAAATGCTGACATTAAATATTGTACCCAGTCTCATTGTTATATTTTATATACATTCCTTCTTAAATTTAGGGAAAATATGGGTTCTTGTAAGTGAGTTAGGATCGTGGATTGTTCATGCACAGCAGCAGATATTTAAAATTTTCGATGTTGGTGGGCTACACTTCATGGGAGGGTTGGGCAAGCCTCCCTTCCTGTTTTGCTGACACTGTTCTTTATTTTGGCCAGTATAATGACTGAATACCAGCAGTGACATTTTAAATATTTAAACCATGAGCTTACTGCTGGCAGTGGGAAACAATGAAGTTAATGCTTTTCTGGCAGCAGTAAGCCAATACCCCACTCCCAGAGGAGTCTCCAGCCCATAATGCACACGAGAAAATATGCAGGAAAACACTAGCAATATCTAGTTTTGAAGGAGTTTTGTTTTCTACTGAAATGAATGGAAAATAGAATTGATTGAGCAGCCTGGCCTGCAAGAATTGTCTGGATTGTTGACTAATTATTGTAAAGATGTCTCCATTAAAGTAATTCTTCAGTTTCTGTGTAATATTTCAATCCAAGTTGCAAACATTTTAGATTTTTGAAAGCATTGCAGTGTGGGAGAAGTGTGACTGGACTTGGGATCAATACTGGTGTGTTGCCCTTGGTGAAGGTGAATATTTGGGTCCATGGCTCAAGATTAACTGGTTGACGCCAAATATTTCATGATTCCTGACAGCCAAGTGTTCACCTCAAGACACCTAATTGCAGTGTTGACTAACTGTACCAATGATCCTCTCCCCCTACCCAAATTATGATTTATCGTCTGCTTTGGAGTAACTAATTTTTATTGTCACAAAATTGAAAGACTAATACAAAGAAAAGGAATTATATTTTGTTCAAACTTATGCAAAGAACCATACCTTCACCGAGTATGGGCTAAGTAGGACCCAAATTATTTCCCGCCCTGCAAAAAACTCACTGGGATTGTTAGACTGAACAGTGCCAAACAGATTTCAGAAAAATTGTTTTAATGTTAATAGGGACAATAATTGCCAGTTCTTTAGTCTTTTACAGACTGACATTAACATTTGAAATGTGACCTGAAATTGATTCCATTGATGAATTTGCAGCCTTAAACAGCCATTGCATGAGCAGTTTGTAACTTGGCAGCCAAAAATCACAGTTACTAAACATACCACCAGTTGACACTATCCAAAATGACAGCAGACTATAAATGTGCTGCTATCTCTTTCCTTTCCAACCTTTTCAATAATGTGTTCTTCATACTTCATATTACCAAGAACAATAATGCCTTCATTATCACTGACAGCTTTGGTTCCACACACTGCTCAATGGACTGATGTAGACCCTTTAAACATTGTGTCTGGGGAAAAAAAATCATGGTACCATGTTAACATTGTACAGAGGTTTAGGCCAGTGGTAACCAAAAATGATGAGATGGTTCCAATGTAGAATTTTAAAATGTAGAAAAATGTTAACTGAAAGGAATCCCTTAAATCATCCAGATCTTCCAATAAGTTTTGTTTGGTGCCTGAATCTCCTGAAAGGCAACAAATCATTTACAGTTTGAATAATATGGTGTTCAGATGAACTCTCTCAGATCTCTGGACGTCTGGACGTAACTCTGGATGTCGATTCAAAACAATCTAACAGATAAAGAAGAGTTTAAGCTGAGCAGCTCTGTCCTACAAAATGTAAAAAGAGTAAAAAGAAAGATCTTGCTTTTATGTAGTGCATTTCACAAACTCAGGACATCCCAAAATGTTTCGCAGCATATTAAATACTTTTTGAAGTGTAGTCACTGTTATAATGTAGGAAACACGACAATTTGTGTACAGCAAGGTTGCACAAATAGCAATCCAATAATCACCAGATAATCTGTTTTAGTGATGTTGGTTGAGGGATAAATACCTAGGTTCTCTTTTATAATTTATACAGCCATACTGTATTAAACTGTTTGCTTTATTAACATCTATGATTACACTTTATGGGGTTGTATTCTCCTTTAAGGACAATGGCAGGATCTTGTTCAACAAAATAAAAATGTAACTGATATTTAATATTTTTAGATTCAGAGAGGACTGTAAATGGAAACGCTGTGGTTCCATATGTTGATTTAATTCTAATGCTCAGACATCTAGAGTTACAAACTCAGCTTTGTTAATGTTACAGTAAAAAAACTAAATACAGATTTTAAGTTAGCAAGGAAATTCAGTACTTGGGGGATGGGGGAGTAGATGTTCCGATAGCGCAGTCAGGTGAAAAACTAAATGGGTCACATGAGAGCTTTTGTTTCCATCTAATGAATGACTTTCACATGTGTTGTGGAAACCCAGCCACTTCCTGACTGCAAACACATGACCTCCATGTCAGATCACATGACAAGAAGAGGGTCACGGAGACCTGATACTATATATGTAAAGCCAGCCAATAAGCAGCTGCAGTAACAATCATAGAGAGCATGCTGGGATGAGCAGGTGTTAGCAGTGTGAAAGGTCAAAGTGACAAACAATTGGTCATAACTGTCAAAACTGTGATGGAGTTCCATTTGCCTAGAGCCACTGTCACTCATTATATCAGTTTCAAAATCCAATAGTGCTGATAAATTTTAGTAAAGAAAAGTAGCAAAGGTGACAAATTAGGATTTGTACTGTATTATTACACAGCTCTAATCTCAGCAAGAGGCCCTTTCTGGGATGCTGTGGTAGCTAACATTAAACTCATTATTAACAATGGCAAACTTTCTTCAATGATGCCATGTTTAATATTTCCCAAGATCTTATTGGTAAGATCTTGCCCATTTGCAAGCTAAAAATAAATCCTTATACAATCCCTGCAAATGTACAAAATGCAAAGCAGTTTCTTTGGTGCATCAATATAATGATTTTTCGATTTAAATATATTAATGGGGCTCCCGCCTATTTTGGGTGGGATTGCTGCCTACTTAAATCGCGACCTATTCAAAAATCACACTTCAGGTGGTGAAATTCATCAGGGGCAACCGTGAGACAGAAATTACCCCCATTTCTCTGTTTAATAAATATAATCATATAGCAGAACGTATGGTTATCACCAGTGATATTGGCTTAGGCTTTGCAATCATAGTACTTTGGGAATTGTCTCCATGTTGAATTATTCGGTCATCTTATTTCTCACCCTTCCCTTGTGCAGTAGAGTGTAATACTTGTTTGTGTAATGGTACTTGTTCCATCGCACAGTGTTAAATGAAGTAAACAGAAGATATAGAATGTGACAGGAATATGAAAATACTTCATGAATGAATGACTTCATATTTTATTAGTTGTTCAGGCACGAAATTTTAACATGGCCCACTCTGAAATGTATTCTATTCATGCCATATCTTGTTCAATCATTGAATGATTTTCAAGCCTTTAAAAGAATGAATACAAAATAAATTTAAAGGGCTACTTACTTGTACAGGAGGCTTTATACTGCAGAATGATGCCATGTTGCCTCTCATATACAGCAGAGAACTCATGTAGCAGTGGGTTTTCTCCAGAGGCAGACCTGGGCTTGTCATCTATTTTTCATGGAGTAAAGTGTGCTTTTATTGTGCAGCTCTGTGGCAAAAAACAATCTTTGTAGAATTCGCCTTTAGCTCTGATGTATTTTTAGAAATTGTTTCCTGTGTCTGAGATTATGGTAATGCCATTGTGCACTGAAGTTGAGTTGGCAATTGATTGGTTATTGGTTGCTATGGCTACTGCTGGGGGAAATGTATAGTGAGGAGCAGGAGTAGCATTAACGTATGTTGGGGAAATTAGTTAACATAGCATGAACCAGATGCTTTGACCTCATCCTTGTGGCCTACTTCTTTTGTAGTTGAATGGTAAGTGCCAATTTAGATTGTTAATCGTTCATGTTATTCCACTCATTGTGGGACTGGAGACAGCATAAAGTCAGGAGAAGGATTGCCTATCGACACATTATGTGATTTCACAAATCATAGGATGTGTTTGCAATACTAAGTAATTCAAAGCCAAAATCTTTCATTTATACTAGTAAATCTCCTATGGCATTGCTCTTGGGTAGTCTCTGGCTTGGAATTTGATGTGATATTACTGTTCCAAGCAAATCTAGATAATCTTAGTAACTCATAAATTACTAGTCAATCAGATTTCCTGTAATTTCAACCTCCAGGGAAATCATTTATTCTTTTTAATGGTGGTTTTACATCTGTAATGAAGTGTGATATTTGGGGCTGGATTTTCCCATGGGATTCGGGGCCCCGATGTTGGGACCAAATGGGGGACTCAAGGCAGCACTTGCTAGCAGCGAGACTGGCAGCACAAACTTCAGGGAGGCGGCTTCCTAATTGGCTGCCTCCAGGCTCGCCGTCCTCAATGCGGGCTCCCGATGCTGCCGGTCTAATCAGAGGACCAGCACCTCTGGATCCTCGGCAGTCCCACAGGGAGAGGTGTGCACAGCTGAGGCAGGTTGGGGACCATGAGGATGCCTCAACATGGAGACACCCTGGTAGGCATGGATGGAAATGAAATATTATCAGGGTTGAAGTGGGTAGGCCCCTTGGAGTGGAAGGGAAAGCCCTCCAGAGGGTTCGTTTGGGCTGCAGCTGCGGCCTTGCCTGCCCGTGGTCCCATCAATGGGCATGGAGTCTCTGGCTCTGGTGGGCCCCCAGTCTGCCTCAGGGAGGCCACTTCCATTGAGCTGGTGACCCAGCTGCAAAATTGCCCCTAATTAGGGCCTTGACAATATCAATTGGCTGCCCATCGCCATGAAGTGGGCAGCCAATCTACTTCCCTGCCTGCCTCTGGGAAAGCTCCCCTCTGGCAGGAAAGCATCAGGGAGCATCCTTACATGGCTATCCCCCTATTTTCCCAGCACCCCTGTCTCCAAACATACCACCAAAGGACTGGGAAAATTCACTCCCTGATGTGTGCTACCATATCTGCATCTATACTTTGATAGATATTCACATTATTCATCATGCAGCTATCATTATATCCCCATCAAGTTAGTCCTTAAATCCATAATCAGGAAGGTAGAATGATCCAATGACAAACATTTACATGGATGTTACAAAGGTTGAGTCTGCAGTTAACCCATCATGCAATATGCTTGAGTAGGTTTCTCTCTAATCATCCTCCTTTCAGATCTAGCTCAATGGTCACACTCTCACCTCTGAATTAGACGATCATGGGTTCAAGTCCCACACAAGACATTTAAGCACATAATCTATACGGACATTTTAGTGTCTGTCAGATGAGACATTAAACCAAACTCAGATGGAGGTAAAAGGTCCAGAATTGCTTTCCTAGTGTCTTGAGCGACAATTAGCAAGATTTTCTAGTCATTTGTCTGATTACTTTTTGTGTCACCTTGCTATGTTCAAATTGACTCATATTTTCCTACATTTACAACAGTGACTACACTTCAAAAAGACTTCATTGACTGTGAAGTACTTTGGGACACCCAGAGGTCATGAAATGCAATATATAAATGTAAGACCTTTCTTCCTTCTCTTTCTTTTCATTGATCCCAAAATTATAACTATACTAACTGAGAGAAGACATAACTTCAGCTGAAGATCAGTTGTTATGGTAGATGATGGACATAAGGTCGTTTAAGGGGTGTAGCTGAAGGATTGGGGTCACTACCCTTGTACAATGATGAGAATTTGGTAACTCACAGCTCTCTGGGCAAGGAAAATAAAAGTTTTGCATTTGCATACTTGAAATGCAAATAAAAGTTTAGTGATAAACAGATGATGGAAATGTTGATTATCTATTGAGATTAAATAGGTTAAACAAATCTAAAATGTTCCTAAGCAGGCCTTGCAAGTGTAAATAGATGATTCATTCTCGAGTTGCTGTTGTGTCTGCTATCTAAATTTGATTTAGGTGGCTTCATACCCAACTTACATTACACATAATGTAAAAAGCCCAAACTATTTCACCTTTCAAACCTTCTTTAAAAAACAGCAGTCACAGGCAATTGCAAGTGAGGTCTGAGAGTGAGTGATAGTGATGTACTGTTGCAGAAAATAGCTTCTTTAAGTGAAATAACAGCCCTTGGAAATATATTGACCATTTCTATTACTGTAACCATTAGGCACTTGGAATTTAATTTCCACTGGAAATTATATTCATATTGTAAATGTCCCTACTTAATTTATTTGAAATGAAAATCACTCAAGAGACACTGCAGAATCAGGGCCACCATCAAATGAAATAATAATGTAAGAAGTTAAATAATGAATAAAAATGAATTCAGAGGTTTAGCCTTTATGAACTCTACCATCAAGGTCATTGTGCTCTGTATGCTAAATTCTCTTACCACACTGCAGATCATGGCTCTCCAGTTATATTGGAGTTTTGGTACACTATTTTTTTAATTCACATTATTCAAAAAAATGACATTTTTGAAATAGATGTGCTCACTAAAAGAACAGAGAGTGGAATTTCAGATGATTGTGTTGAACATTCCTATGCGAGTATCCCACAATGTTACTTCAGGGCCTTAATGCTCTATCTCTAGGAGGAGGGCAGAAGAGATATACAGCTCACTCACTGGCATTACCCTGAGTCAGGCAGTAGGCCCTTTCAATATACAAATCGGTGTCCTATGCCAGTCATAAGACCTCTATTGCCATATTAAGACTCAACTGGGTGGAGTGTGCAGCATGCTCAGTTATTGCTTAAAATAGTGCATCCAATTTATCACTATTTTGCTTGTGATGTAAATTGTGCGCACCTTGCTAAGTCTTGCAGTTGGTAACTAGCAAGAAGTCCAACTTATTGGTTGAGTTAGTATGATACTAGCTGAATTTTCAGTGATGCTGCTTGTTGATTTGCTCTATATTTTAAGCAAGATGAACAATTTGTAACTACATGAGCAATATTAGGATTTATTCTGGACCTGCACATGATCTCATTTCTATAGTTTCAATGTACTTCAACGTCTGAAGAGCAATCTTACTTTACTTGTGGCCTTCCTTCCATTACATTTTTTAAGGATCCTAAAGATTTCATTCCTTCTGTCTCAATCCAAATGAGCTTAATCTTCTGGTTATATACTGGCATAGTCATAATAATCATGTTAATGTAAGTTTCAAGAAGTTCATCCAATTTTACGTTAGATCTTGCATTCTGGTCCACTGTTCTTGATGGTGCATCAGCAATGTAGACACCCTCAGGTCATAATCCTTAATCTGATCATCATGCTTTGTATTCACATGGATAATCATTCACAAATTTCACAAGTAGGAACATTGAAGCAGGACTAGGCCATTTAACTCTTGAGCCTGTTCTGCCATTCACTGTGAGATCAAGGCTGATCTGCAACATAACTCCATATACCCACATTTGCCCCACATCTCTCAATACCTTTGGTTGACAAAAATCTATCAATCTCAGATTTAAAATTAACTATTGATCTAGCATTAATTGCCATTTGTGGAAGAGAGTTCCAAACTTTTGCCAACCTTCGCATGTAGAAGTGTTTTCTAACTTCACTCCTGAAAGGCCTGGCTCTAACCTTTAGACTATGGCCTGAGCCCCAGACTCCCCAACCAGCAAAAATAGTTCCTCCATCTACTCTATTAGTTCCCCTTACTATCTTAAAAACTTTGATCAAATCACCCCTTAACCTTCTAAATTGCAGTGAATACAACCCGAGTTATATTCTCCTCATGTTTTAACCCCTGGAGTTCAGGTATCATTCTAGTAAATCTACACTGCACTCCTTCCAAAGCCAATATAACCTTTCCTAAGCTGTGGTGCCCAAAACCACTCACAGTACTCCAGGTATGGCCTAACCAGGGCTTTGTATAGTTGTAGCATCACTCTATCCCCTCGTATTGTAATCCTCTAGATCTAAAGGCCAGAATTCCATTAGCCTTTTTAATTATTTTCTGTACCTACCTTTAACAGTTTAATGATCCGCGTATATGGACCCCCAAGTCTCTTTGAACCTCCACTGTTTCTAGCTTTTCATCATTTAGAAGGCATCCTGTTTTCTCCTTTTCAAGTTGCCCCAGTTTTGCCCATATGCTTAATGTTCTGCTTTTACTGTTTCCAGTTACACTGTTTAAAGTACATCAATTAGTGACAGCACTAATGATGCAGCCGTGCATAAACTGATTGAAACCTTTGCAAGCAAATTGAATTGCTTAACATATCTGGACACACCTTGTCTATGCATTGATGACTGTATTGCCAATCATCATACCTTTGAAGCAACATGGTACCTAGTGGTATCTCCGATATATCAACTGAAATTTTTATTGGCCATTGAATGCCCAAACAGATTCTGGCTTGAGCAGCCATTTTAAATTTCTTTCTCTCTGGGATTCCACATCCATTCAATTGTCTTTCTAATTATTTCAAAGTGGTGATTGTTTCTTCCAGAGAATTTGGGCTGGATTTAGTGGAGCCGTCGGGGCTCCCGGCATTAGGCCGAAAAGGGATTGGGAACCCTGCCTCGGCCATTTGGAGCCCTCCCCCTGCTCTATTTAATGGTGCCAGGCCAATTAGCAGCCCAGCGCCGGGATCCCCATCCATTAAAGATGGGGATCCCGCCTCCAAGAGCTGCTGACCAATCAGAGGGCCATCAGCTCATCGGTATCAGCAGTGTCACTGGGGCTCATTGACAGTATTACAGGAGGCCTTAGAACCAGGCCCAGTGTTGGAGATCTGGAGATCAGGCAAGTAAGGCAGGGTCGCTGGACCTAGACTCGGCGATGGGGGGAGGGAGGATGGGTGTTGTGCGGGGGAGGGTTTTCAGGGAGGTGGGTGGTTTTCCACTGGCGGCCCTCCATGGGCCACAGATTGTCCACAGAGGAAGCCCCTGTTGCACCCCCCTCCCCACCACAGGCCGCAGGGAGGTCATCTCATTTTTACTGGGAGGCCCTCCCCCCACCACTGACATATTTCCAGTGGTGGAGAGAAGAAGCCCTTAAGTGGCAAATAGACCTCTTAAGGTCCTCAATTGGCCTCTGTGTGGGAAGGCCGTCTTTGGCCTATCCTGCCCCTGACTAAATTCCAGTTCGACTGGAAGGCAATAGGCCCTCCACTCTCTGCACACCCCTGCCTCCCATTGCGATTCTATGGGGCCCCTACCTCCTAGCCCATCTCCTGGGGACCCATTAAATTCAGCCCTTTTGTATGCTTGCCTAGATAATTCCTTACACCTAGGAGTTCCTTGCCATATATATTTCTTGTGCTGTTTATGTGGCATGTGCTTGATACCTTTGACTTTTGCATGATTAAGTTAATGCCTTATCTAATGATGAGATCACGAACAAATGTCAGTTTAGTGACTCCAGATACACATTTGTATTTTTGAAGTTTCAGGCTGACTCTTCCAGCAGCCTCAAGTATTTTCCACATTCAAACAACATGTTACTCTTTGGGACCAACCCACATTATTATGTCATCCATCAAAGTGTTAATGCCATAAATATGCCTTTCTAGCACATGGATTATTTTGTGATCTACCTCTGCAGCTGAAACAATGCCAAGCAAAGATATAAAAAAACTGAACCTTCCATAAAGAATATTGCGGATACACAACTTGGACCTTGCTTCATTCAGCTTTAATTGTCAGAAACCTGAGGACACACATAACTTGCTAAAATGTTTAATATTAGTAAACTATGCCCCAATTTTCTCATGAGTCAGATGTCTGAAAATTTCTGTTTTCATAGCTCAATTTAGAAACATAAAGAAATACAGGATTATACAGCCCTCTGGGCTGGCCAAAAAACAAATATGCCTCAATTACCTTCAAATATCCATTTAGTTCTCCCTTAGATTTTTCCACACTAATTGCCTTTACTGCTTCCTGAGAAATCTTATTCTTTCATCGTATATTTGCATGCTTCTGACCTTTGCCTTCCCTGCAGATATGGATGGAGTCTACTTGCACACTAGGTCAGATGACAAGCTCTACAATCTATCAAGGCTGAAAGCAAAGACAAAAAACACATCACATCCTGATCAGAGAACTCCTCTATGCTGGTAATGCTGCGCTAATCGCTCACATGGAAACTCAACTACAAAGATTCATGGACTGTCTGTCCATGCCTGTAACTTGTTCTCCTTGACGATAAGCATCAAGAAAACTGTGCTCATGGGACAAGGTTTTACATCTTCACCCTGATCACATTAAATAACACCCCATTGGAAGTGATTAGCAAATTCTGCTACCTTGGATCCACGATGAGTGACAATTTGTCCCTTGATGCAGAGCTAAATATACACATAGGGGACGCAGCTACCATCTTTGCCCAACTCGCAAAATGCACATAGGATAACATCAAGCTGACCTTTAGGACCATGCTGATGGTTTATAAGGCCTGTGTTCTCATCACCTTGCTGTATGGCTATGAAACATGGGCAACTTACAGCTATCAGGAAAAGAAGCTCAATAGTTACCATCTTCACTGTCTGTGTCGCATTATAGGTATATCCTGGCAGGACAAAATCACAAATGTGGCAGCCCTCTCAAAGGCAGAGCTCCCAATTGTGTTGGCACTAATCAAACAGAGGCGGTGTTGGTGGATCGGACAAGCAGGATGGAAGATGGTTGCATACCCAAAAACCTTCTGTATGGAGGTAGCCAGAGCCAGACGACCAGTGGGATCCAAAAGTTCCACTTCAAGGATGCTTATGATATTGCTTCTGTATTTTTTGTGAAGTATTGTTTTTGAGGACGCATGTATTTTAGAATTATAGACATTGTTTTATTTGGGAATACGGAAAAGGATTCCATGGATGTGTTTTTCACTGAGGTCATCGGAAGGTCTTTTAGACTTGTAAACAACCCATACTAGAAGTCACCTGTCTTCAGATAAATACCCATCAGGGGCTTTTTGACTTGGGAGAGATGTTTACAGAGAAGTGACAGGTCAAGATGTATACGGTTGAGGAGGCTTGACTCTTGAGATTGTTTTTGGTTTTGCTTTGGTCAGTCAGTTGGGGTTTCGACAGTGTTTTGAAAGGAGTTTGCAATCAACCTGCCAAGGACAAAACCCCAACTCAACCTGTTCCATCTCTTTGAAAAGCCTGCCAGCTTTATCATCTTTTTGAGAAGCTCTTAGAAGCTAATGTAAGAACTAGAGAAATTGATGCTGCATTCCACTTGAAAGGCCTGCCAGAAACCCCTGTTGCCACATTTCTCCTGGAAAACCTGCCAAACTGGTCTTCAACGTTGCCTGAAAAGAACTGTTCTAGAAGAATATGTGCGTGTGTGAGGGGCTAGATAAAAGGGAACTTTCATATTTCACCCTGTGTGTTAATGCTTTGCTTCATTACTGGTTAAGTCTTGTTTTATAACAAACTGATAATTTTGTTGTTTATTAAAGAAACCTGGTTGGTGAATTTTATTCTGGGATAAAGAGTAGAGTATATGATTGACCACATTGGTAACTGGGTAAACATTTAAATGTATGCTGTGACCTGTGGAGAAGTGGAACTAGAAAAGACAGTGCACTCCTCCCACCTCAGTCGTAACACAAGTGTGATATGAAGGCCCTAAATGTCAACTGAGAGTCAATAGCTGACAAAAGGGAGAAATGGCAGCATATCCTGTGGACTGGTGTGCACTACCACGATGACAATTGTTACAGCAGCTTTGCAACAGGCGCCAACATCAAAAACAACAACTCACAGTGTCACTTGACAGCTCCACGTGCAGCAGTTGTGGTAGAACCTGTCTGTCAGGGATTGGCCTTCACAGCCATCAGCAAAGGTGCACCAAGAGAAGACATCCCACCTAAATGGATTGTTTGCTGCATGTTCATCATCTTTCATAGATGGAAGGATGCCAACCATTGTATATATAAAACATTTAAATTTAACTGTCTGTACTCCTGCTCCCTGCTAAGTTCGAACCTGTACCCACTGGTTTTAGAGTTTGTGCTGATTTTGAACATATTATAACGGTTCAATTTATCTATTCCCTTAAGGATCCTGAACACTTGAATAATATCTCCCTGAGCCTTCTCTTATTCAAAGTAAACAATTCCAGGCTGATCCTAACCTCTCCTCACAGCTCATATACATTATTCTAAGTATCAGTTTGGTTGCTTGTTTCTGCACTGTCCCCAATGCCTGGATGTCTCTGCTGTAGGACAGTGACCAGAACTGTTTGCAATATTCTTAATGAGGTCATACCAATGCCTTGTAAAGAATCAGTATCGGAATCCTGGGATTTGTGCTCTATCACTCTGAATATTCATCCCAAAATTCATCGTTTTCCTTGCTGCTGCGACACAATGTGCTGTTAGTTTCAGTAAGCTTGTTGTGTTTTGTAGTTTAAAATTTATGTTCTTATTATTTATTTCTCCTCCATACCTTTGTCCATTATTACTTCTGCATTATATGCAAAGTTATACAGTTTAGTTTCTGTCCTCAGCTTCAAATCATTTATCTACACAGCAAACACCAATGACTTCGATATCAATTCCCTCTAGCAGCTCACTAGTGACTGACTAGTTAATACAGTTTCATTCACAGCTGCATCTAAGATTTCATCTCAATGAGATCTGAATCTATTACATCCAGCATTTTCATTGTCAATGAGGCTTGCCACTTTCTCAAAGGAGTGCAGGAAATTTATTTGGCAAGAACTTACTCCCATAAATCCATGCTGTTTCTCTGGTACCATACCAAACCTATCTCAGTCTTTCATTATCCCCTCTTTCAAGAT
Organism: Heterodontus francisci; assembly: GCF_036365525.1. Classification (NCBI taxonomy): domain Eukaryota; kingdom Metazoa; phylum Chordata; class Chondrichthyes; order Heterodontiformes; family Heterodontidae; genus Heterodontus; species Heterodontus francisci. The sequence goes on along the minus strand of NC_090396.1, from coordinate 35,202,583 downwards.
ATCTTCTAATATTTTACCCACAACAGATGTTGGGTTTACTGCTTGTAGTTCTTTGTGTCCCTTTGTAAAGACTTTTTTTTTAGTGAGCCATTTTCCAGTCCTCAGGCACTATTCCAATTTCTAATGATTTCCTGATGTAGCTTCCAAGCAGATTTGCAACTTACCAACCCTTTTCTCAACAATTGCTATCAAGCGCATCCATTCTCTTGGTTTATCTGTTTCTATGTTTTTCATTCTATTCTGTTCCACTGTTATTTTCTCCTACAGTGCAAATGGTACTTTTCCTCAAGGGTGCATTAACAGACCAGCTTGTTTATCAATCATGGTATCAATCTGGTCTTCTGTAGTAAGCAGCAATTTCCTTAAAATAGTTTCTTGCATTCCAGTGTAAGCAATCCTCCTTTGGTGTTTTCAGCCTTTACTTTTTACCAAAGCATTTAGACCTAAAAAGTGGACAGACATCTTTTGGCCATAATGCAAAAAACAGCCTTGTACAGAGCCAGCAACACATTTTCCTTTCAATGGTATTACTGCTGCCAAGCTCTTGTTATAATCGCTTGTGGTCTCAGACAAGACAACCTCTTGTGTTCCTGTATTAATTTCAATGGTACAACTGCTCAATTCACAACTAATATCAGCATCCAGTCTCTTCCATTTGTTTGATTTGTAGCTATCGCTTCTACATATGGACTTTTTAAGTGACTTTACTTGCAATATGCACTTGAATTTGTCTGTACTTATTATTTTTGGAATATTTTATTCTTACTTTCACAGAGGCTGGCACACTGCCACGATCTACACTACACGCAGAATTTTCTATTTTCTTCCCTCACTCTCCCCTTCAGTTTTGATGGATTATATTTCAGATTTCACGTTTGACAATTTATTAATCATTCTTGCATACCTCCTGAATGGTTCCATTTTCCTCACCACATAGCACCTTGTCCTGATCCACATATGTGTATTCCAATGTTTAACATTAGATCTTTTTCCTTTGTCACAGGGAATTATTTGGAGTTGCACAAATTACTCAGCCCTTGTGACTGGTTCTGTCCATTGCCCAAATTCACAGGTTCTGCTGCAAGTTCTTAATTCAATTTCAAATAATTAATGGTTTGTCTTGTTTTCTGCACGCATGAAAAATCTCTGCCTTTCATATATCAGATTTTGTTTACTACCATAGAACCTCTCAATCTCATTCATTATGGGCTGAATTTTATTTCTGCGTGAGTTTAAAAGAAGGTGCGGCGCACACGTGACTTGCGCGCCGCTAAGCCGCTGCGATATTTCAAGCGGGGGCTCATTGAAATGGGGGGGGGGGGGGCGGAACGGGCACCCCCGATGATGTAAAAGGGGTAGCCGCTCCGTCCCCAGCAGTGGCATCCGGCGCCACCGTGCAGGCGCCAGTGCCATTTTTAAAGGGCTTCATGCCCTCAGGAAAAAATTGAATTTTTAAAGGTACATTTCTGTGCATGCTATTTAAAAAAATATTAAAAGCTGGAGGCCCTTTCCCTTCCTCTCCAATGTTTTTTAATTGGCCTGTATCTCGAAAATTTATTTTATTCCCAACGGTTTCCCCCCGTAACCTCGTCACATTTGCCCTTCAACCCTTCTCACCATCCCCACAGCCAATAAAAAGTGTTTTTCCCGCTCTACCCCTCCACGCTGATAATTTCACTCCTCCTTCCTCCCCCCCACCCCCCCACTCCACCAGTGTCTCGCCTTGAATACCCAAACGGGGTTCAGAAGGCGTGGGGCTTCCGGCCACCAACTGGAATATCGACGTGGGATGGCTGCCCGGTCCAGATCAGTTATTAACATTTCTTTGTATAAGTTTTAGTCAGCAAATGAAAGCGGGGCCGCACCAAGGCCTCGCTGCCACCACTAAAATGCGGTAGGGCCTTCTCAGCATCGGGGGTCGTGGTGGGCCCTCTCCTGGAAGAATTTTCCGGGCGCCCCCCCTGCCACAAACCCCGACGCGGGAGGCCTTGTTAAATTCAGCCCTATGACATCCGTACAAGATTTTCTTTCTCTTTAAAGTTGAAATTCATATTTAGTGCTTCTTCTTCAATAACATAAAAATGGATGATTTCCTCAACTCAGTCTTTTCATTTGCTCCAATAGCTACTATATACTTTTAATTGCTGTTTAACCTTTTACAATTTTCTGCAAGATTTTCATCCACCAGAAGGCTGAGTGAGAGTTGCGCTTTATCTGCAGTAATCTCTAAGTAACTTCACTACAGACTGTGATTCTTCACTCACAGACATAACATTCATGGAATTTTATGAAGAGAATTAAACCCTGTGTTCTTATACGAACCCATGACAAGGAAAAGCTTTCTGGTTTTTCCAGCCCATCCCACCCAAAAGCAATGTGAGCTCCCTGGAGAGGTGAAAAACCAGATAAAAACCTGGGACAATTTGAGGGAAAAAAATCTGGAAAAGTTTTCTCTGCCCTGACCCCCTTCGGCAATTGTAACTAGACTAGGAGACCACTCTGTTCCTGATTAATGTTATGCAGTACTTACCCCTTGCACAAGGTGATCTGCACCTAGCCAAAAACAGATTCTGCTCTTACATTATATTGGCCCGGATTTTGTGGTCCGCAACACAGCAACATTGCTCACCACTGACACCAAATAAATCTCCTACTGCAATCCTGGTGGCAAGAATTTTGGCATCGATGAGGGAGGATTGCTTCTCGGCTTGGGTTGCAGTGAGGCACAGCAGTGCAGGATTGTTCGGGCATATACGGCAGGCAGTTGCAGGGCGTGGATTACAGTCACTGCACCACAAAAGCTGAAAAAAAAAGGCTGCTGCATTGAAAAGGTCTTGGAAAATCACATTAAAAAAAGCAGTGGAAAATCATAGAAACATGGACTAGAATCATAGAATCGTTACAGCACAGAGGCAGGCCATTTGGCCCTTCGTGTCCGTGCCGGCTCTCCTAATTCACGTACTGCCAGTCCCCTTGCCCTCTCCCCACATCCTTGCACATTCCTCCTTTTCAGATATTTAGAATATTTAGAAAATGTAGGAATATTTATGGCACAGAAGGAGGCGCCGGCTGAAAAAAGCAAGCCACCCATCCTAATCACATTTTCCAGCATTCGACCCATATCCCTGCAGGTTATGGGACTTCAAGTGCACATCCAGACACCTTTTAAATGAGTTGAGAGTTTCTGCCTCTACTACCTTTTTAGGCAGTGAGTTTCAGACCCCTATCACCCTCTGGTGATTTTTTTTTCCTTATCTCCCCTCTATTCCTTCTACCAATCACTTTAAATCTATGCTCCCTAGTCACTGATGCCTCTGCTAATGGAAATAGGTCCTCCCCATCCACTCTATCCAGTCCCCTCACAACCTTGCAAGCCTCGATAAAATCTCGCTCAACCTCCTCTATTCCAAGGAGAACAACCCCAGTCTATCTAATCTTTCCTCATAGCTGCAATTTTCCAGTCCTGGCAACATCCTCATATATCTGAAACACAAACAAGAAATACTCAGATTTCCAGCATCTGCAGTATTTTGCTTTTATCCTCATATATCTCCTCTGTACCCTCTCAAGTCTATTTACATCTTTTCTCTAATGAGGTGACCAGAACTGCATACAGTACTCAAGTGTGGCCTAACTAGTCTTTTATATAGCTCCAGCATTACCTCCCTGCTCTTATATTCCATGCCTTGGCTAATAAAGGAAAGGATTCCATATGCCTTCTTAACCACTTTATCGACCTGTCCTGCTAGTTTCAGAGATCTGTGGCACTCACTCCAAGGTCCCTCCCTTCCCCTTCACCTCTCAGTATCCTCCTATTTATTGTGTATTCTTTTGCCTTGTTTGACCTTCTCAAATGCATCAGATTTTTAGTAGACACAATTCATTATAGAAAATTAAAAGTGTAAGCATATTTTTAAAAAGTACAATAATTTTGATCTGATAAATCATTTTGAAAAGTGGCATTTGTTAAACATTGTTAAAAGTTTCATGTTAAGAAATGTTTAATGTTTAAAATAGTGTGGACTTCCCAGTAGTATTTATGAATTGAGAGGAGGGCCCCTTGACCGTAAAATACAGGTGTAAGACTTAAAAGTGTAATTAATTCTTAATTAGTGGGCAATTAGCTCAAATACGCACTGATTCCTTACTTGGCGTTTGAAGTAATGAATCGTCGGGAGTAGTGTAGGTGGCCCACCGCAATTTTTGGATTAGTTCACTACAGTGCACTCTGGAAGTATGCAGGACCTCTCTGCTGAACATGTCACTGCTACTCCAAGGGACCTTGGGGTGGCACAGTGGCGCAGTGGTTAGCACCGCAGCCTCACAGCTCCAGCGACCTGGGTTCAATTCTGGGTACCGCCTGTGTGGAGTTTGCAAGTTCTCCCTGTGTCTGCGTGGGTTTCCGCCGGGTGCTCCGGTTTCCTCCCACTGCCAAAGACTTGCAGGTTGATAGGTAAATTGGCCATTGTAAATTGTCCCTAGTATTGGTAGGTGGTAGGAGAGTGGTGGGGATGTGGTAGAGAATATGGGGTTAATGTAGGATTAGTATAAATGGGTGGTCATTGGTCAGCACAGACTTGGTGGGCTGAAGGGCCTGTTTCAGTGCTGTATCTCTAAATAAATAAATAAATAAAATACTGGCACCACAAAATCCAATGTTTCAAATCCAACATTGCATAATAAAAGAACAACTGGATCTAAATGACTTTACATTCAGCAGTTCCAGCTAACAAACTTTATCTTAAAGATTTACTTGTTCATTAAGGATCCAACCAGTCATTCAGCACTAACTGAGGTTCTGGAACAGGTCTAAATGCTCATGCTCAGAATGATATATCATTTAAGGAAGAGAAAGGGGTGGTTTGAATCCTTCCATTCCGGCTACTGCTCTTTCCACAGCAGCAAAACAGCCCTAACCAAATTCACCAACAACATTCTCTCTGGTTGTGACCATGGTGCATTATCCTTCCTTATCCTGTCTGCAGCCTTCAATAAGGTTGACTACAATCCATCTCCAACACTTATCCATCACTGTTCAACTCATTGGGATTGCTTTCACTTGCTTCTATGCTTGCCAATCCAATCACAGCAAAAACATCTCTAGCAATGGCTTTTTGGCCCAACCCATTACTGTCACCTCTGGAGTCCTTTGTCGATCCACCTTGACACTCTCCTCTTCCTCATCTACCTATAACCTCCTGGCAACATCATCTGAACACATGGGCCAACTTCCACATGTATGCTTATGACACCCAGCTCTACATCTCCATGAATCATTCTCGACTCCACTGCTGCAAGCTGTAAGACTGCTTATCCAACATCTTGTCTTGAAAGAGTCTTAACTTCATCCAGCTAAGCACTGGAAAGATCAAAGCCATCAACATCAGTCCTGATCACGACCTCCGAACTGAAGATTGTCCTGGCAAAATCTCAGCTGTTAGTTTTTTTTGTGGGTTGCCTCTGTGTCTAGGCACCATTTGGCTGCAAGCACTGGACATTAAGGTAGAAGGGCCAAGGTGCATGTCTGCTGTGAGGAAGCGGGATGCGGTAGTGCCACAATGGGTGACCCACAGCAGCACCAGAAGTAAATTTAAAGGTGCAGAAGTGCTTCAGATATCTGAAGCTTCATCTTAGTTTAGGCCTAGGACTGAGCCAAGATCTAAACAATGTTTGTATTCAGGGCCTGACGAGAGGGAGAGGTTCCCACCACTGGGTTTTCTCCTTAGCACAGGGGCTTCAGCAGGCATTCTATTGACACCTCAGAATCTATCAGCAGCCTTCTCCTGGCTGTTAGCAGAATTGACAGTAGTAGCAGCGCAAGACAGAGTAATCCAGAGCTAATAGGGCTCTGCTTTTCTACCATCATTTATGTGTGGTGGGTCAGGCAAGGCAAGCATTGCCAAGCTCCCTTGATGGATGAGGGAGGGAAATTTAGAGTGATGCTGGGACATGGTGGAATGTTAGGATGTGGCGTTGGCTTCCCACCAAATCTCTCTGGAGCTTTCTCCATTACATTGCCCAATTTCAGGACAATCTAGCAATTGCATCTATTATCCTACAGCATGATTCCAAGGACCAGTCTGCTGCATGCACAAAGTAAGAATACCAGGACTATAAGTATTGATACGAAAATGTAATGGGTTAAAATATGAGGACAGGTTCCATAAACTTGTTTGGAAGATTGAGGGGTGAACTAATCTAGCTGTTTAAAATATTAAAAGGTGTCATTAGGGGATATACAGGAAAACTATTTCTTTTGGTAGAGGATTCAAAAACAAGAAGACATGATCTTAAAGTTAAAGCCGGGTCATTCAAGAGTGAAATCAGGAAGCACTTCTTTACACAAAGGCAGTGGAAATCTGGATTATCTTGCCTAAAAGGCTGTGGAGGCTAGGTCAATTGGAATTTCCAAGACTGAGATTGACAAATTTTTATTAGGCAAGGCATCAAGGGATCTGGTTCAAAGGTCAGTAAATGGAGTTGAGGTACAGATTAGCTATGATCTAATAGCCTACTCCCGTCCCTGTGCTCCTAACCCATCTACAGTCGATTATTTAACAAACTTACCCTAACTGTAGGAACTGCTTAATATTACATCTTTAAGCTCTCATCATAAAATTTTTTAATAAAAGATGTGCAATAGTATTGAATTTTCAAAGAGATCACAATTCAAGTAGTGTCTTAAAGGAGGGGAGAAAGCTGGAGAGGTGAAGAGTTTGAAAAGGAACTTCAGGGCTTCCGAGAAGGCTGAAAGTACAGCTACCAAAGGTTGGGTGATCGAAATCGGGGAAGCACAAGAGGCCTGAGTTGGAGGAATGCAAATTTGTCAGAGGATTGTAGGGCTGGACAAGGTTACAGAGATAGAGAAGAGTGAGGCCATGGAGGGATTTGAAGACCAATATTTTGACACAGATCCACTTCATGATGCTGTATTGCTCAGGACGATAACCAGATAGACCACTGTTGCCAATGAAAGCTGAAATGTTCTGGGTTAGTTATTCTGAGGTTTGTTAAGACCACTTCTACATGAGCAATATCCTGGTTTAAGAGCAGGTCAGTACCATCAGAACCAAAGGTAAGATTTTAAGTCAGTTTTGCATTGGAATAAGATTTCTGTCAGGTTTTATCTTTTATTCCTAAAGTGGTGTTTAGCCTGGAATAAAACATCTGGCGTAAACCTGAGCAGCATTCCATAGCCACATAAATTGTTCACTTATCTAGGGTTCCAGCAGATTCCCAGCTAATTAAAATCATCCTTTACAAATATCCACAATCTGTATTTTCTTATGCATCACACTAAGTGGCTCAGGCAAGTCCCTTTTCATTTGAGATTTAGCTTTCAGAATGTAACCTGCTTTGCTGTGCATTGCTATTATGGGCTGAAGTATTGTACACAAAGCTCTCCTTCAAGCAGTGCCAGCAGTTTTAATAATTAAACTGTTCTTTTGACTTTTCAATTTCAAATTCCCTGAGCTTGAGAATAGATTGAAGTGGAGAGAACAGCTGTAAATCATTAATAATCTACCCATACGCTGTTGGCCCAAACCACAATCTTACAAACATGAACACATTAACTATATATACAAGAAACCATTGTATTTCACCAAAAGCAGTTGGGTTAACTCTGAGAGCTTCAGTACTGCATTGTTATAGACTTCAAACGGACAAACTGACGCATGTTCAGTGACAATCTGAAAAACAGCACAGTGCAATAAAGAAAAGTTCTAACTATAAGCCATCTTGTTAAATGACTGCTCTTTCAAAGAAAGGGCTCAGGCACAATGGGTCAAATGGTCTCCTCTGCTGTAAGATCTTATGATTCTTGACCTGTTTTGGTGGTAGAGTGCAGAATACTTTCAGGAGTTTGGAACAGAGGAATCTTCAAAACAAGGCTACATTATTAATATACCATCACCATAAATAATAAGTGTTCATTATCTAATGAAATGTTTTAATTTTCATGTTGAGAAATACTGACAATTTGCCTTTTAAGTCCAGCTCATCAAGTCTCAATAATGATTGTAGACTCACTACACTTACTCATGCCAAGGTCAGACCATTTCCAAGTATATTATGTACGTTAGATTAAACTCAGTGCCATTAGAATCACATATTTATTTCCTTTATTCATATTAAGACTAAGGTTAGAGGGAGAAAAGTGAGAAGAATTGTGTATTACTTTCACTGCAATAAAATATTAGGTGCAAGTGATGAGATGATGCGACACAATTTTCCCAAAGCAATTTTCATCAAGGTTTGAACACAGGTGGAATGTGTTTGCTGAACATTTATTCAAGACTGCTTTCCTTTGCTATAAAAATGATTCCAAACATAACTCCTGGAGCTACAGTGAAAAGAAGTGGAGGGGCTGAATTTCATTAGTCCTCTAGGGACAGGCAATGTGGCTTGGGGGCCCATAAAATAATAAGTGAAGGTAGGGCGTAAAGTGCCCATTGCCTTCCTGTGCCAATCAATTTAGTTAGGGGTGAGGAAGGCCAATTGAGGCCCTTAAGTAGCGCAATTAATGGCCACTTAAGGGCCTCATCCCACCACCGCTGGTAAGGGGGCCCTCTGCCACCTCTGGAGGCCACCCAGTAACATCAGGTGGCCTCCGTGTGGGTGGGGAGGCCTCCTGCTTGTGCAATCTGTGGCCCACAGAGGGCGCCCAGTGGCAAAGGCTGCCCCAGTGCCAACACCCCACCTTCTGCCCTCAACAAACCACTCGCAACCCTTTACCAGGGGCTGCATGACTGGCCCCAGTGAGCCTGCCCCAGTTACCTCCTCTCTGAAGCTCCAGCACTGCTCCTGGTCCCGGGCCTAATGCAGTTCCAGCAATGGCCACTGCTCCACTGCTGAGCTGCTGGCCCACTGCTTGGCCAACAATTGCTGGAGGCAGGACCCCCATCCTTCAAGTGACGGGTACCCCAGCACAGGGCAGTTAATTGCCCATGGTCCATTAATTCAGCAGTGGTGGTCCCCCAAACTGCCAAGGCAGGGTTCTCCTTGCTTTTCTGGCCTGGCGTCAGGACCCCTGGCAGCTGCGTAAAATTCAGCCTGAGGCATCTGTTGCCGATGCTCACATTAACATTTGAGTATGCCAGAATATCCAATTGCTATCAGGTACTTTCTTATATTCGTTACCTTGAGTAGGGATTTGGCTTTTTGTAATGGTGAAAATTGGGATGATAGGCAGCTTCAGTCACTCCAGACTGTAAGACCAATTGATGCGCTTCACAAAATTGAGCTGCTGTTTGTCATTCAAGTTGATCAAATTAATTGCTCTGGAGCGAGTACAGAGCAGATTTACAAGAATGTTGCCAGGGCGTGAAAGTTGCAGCTATGAGGAAAGATTGGATAGACTAGGGTTGTTTTCCTTAGAACAGAGGAGGCTGAGGGGTGACTTAATAGAGGTGTACAAAACTATGAGGAGCCTAGATCGAGTAGACAGGAAGGACCTGCTTCCCCTAGCGGAGAGGTCAATTACCAGGGGGTATAGATTTAAGGTGATTGGTAGAATGATTAGAGGGAACATGAGGAGAAACTTTTTCACCCAGAGAGTGGTGGGTGTCTGGAATTCACTGCCAGGAATGGTGGTGGAGGCAGAAACCCTCAATTCTTTTAAAAGGTACCTGGACATGCACCTGAAGTGCTGTAACCGGCAAGGCTATGGACCAGGTGCTGGAAGGTGGGCTAGCACAGACACGACTGACTGAATGGCCTCCTTCTGTGCTGTAATTTTCCTATGGTTCTAAGTGGAATTCAGTAAAGAGGAAAAATTGAGTCAACCTGGTTCAGTTCTTATCAGACCGGACCTCGAGAATGAACCTGTTTACAAAGGTGAGCGGATTTGGTATTTTTGCCTCCAAAGTCAGTACTTTTAAAGGCCAAAAGGAGGTGAATGTACTCACAGGACCAGTGCCTGACCAGCTAGCCACTTGTCTCAAGGTGTCAATGCAGTAAGGTTGAACCAGCACATTTCCATCACAGCAATAAGTTCATCCGCTTCACAAGAACTAAAAATAAATGGCAAAGCATCTTATTTGAATGACATTAATTCTTAAAATTTAAATTGCTTCTGAGTTGCCCCAAGTTCCAAGGGGGCAATTTCTGTTGGTGACTTTCCAATCAGGTTTGCCTATTCAAAACCAATTGGAAATTGGCAGATGTTTAAAGTGCCAGATTTCCACCCACTTGGTGCATTGTGTTCCCTTCCAGGAAAATAAGGGTAGGGAGTGGCAGGCTCAAACAGGTGTGAGCTTCATTTAAATATTAACATGGGGGTGAGAAAAGAATGCCCTCCATACAATTTCCTGATGCTCATGCACATCGGACACTCTACATCCAAGAATATTTGGTGGCCGAGGTTGCTGTAAGCACAAGCTCCTTTCAAGATCATATTCAGAAAATTAATTCATTAGTTTTAAAGCTTTCCCAACATTAATTTTCTTCTCTTACATTTCTTTTCTGCTGTCATTGTGTTTTTGAGGGGTCTTTGTTACAATGGTTCTTCTGCTGCTTGTCCTATTGCTGTTTAGCTCCATTACTGCCAGTTATGGGTTTCCCAATGGAAATCTCCCACCTCAGCTTTGCATGGAAAAAAATGAAGTGACAGAGGGGAACATGAAGGTGCTGGTGTCCCCATGCACCTGCTGCCCTTGTCCTTGTGGGTGGTGGAGGTCGTGGGTTTAGGAAATCTTAGTGACTTGATGTGGTGCATTCTGCAGATGGTACACACACCATTCGTAGTATGCTGGTGGTGGAGTGAATAGATTTTGTGCTGGCTGAGCATTGACAAATAGCACACTGCTCTTCCACTAAGCTTTACAATTATACCTTATAATTTATGAGTGATCTGTATCCATATTGGAACATCAACCCTCCTGCCTCAGCCATAAAGAGGAGCAAGGATCCAGGTTCGATCCTGAGTATGTGCTGTGTTATTCAGTCTCAGCTGGGATAGCAGTAGGGAGCATTGCAGTTGACAGTTGGACCCTTGGTTAGAGAGGGGAAAAACAGCCATGGTTCCTGTTCTTGATAACTGTATCATTACCCCTCCTGTAAGTGTACTGGTGTAGATGTTGATAACTGTGATGCTCTGCACAGTCGAGGCCACTTAATGGCCACTTCAGTGAAGTATTAGAAAGGAACAGTATTCCAGGGAGCAAGTTAACACCTTCCAGGAAATTGGGGAAGAGGAGAAATTGGAGGGAGAACAAATTTGGATAGCATTGCTGGCTTTCTTTGCATTAATATGATATGAATAGAAAACCCATGCAATACAAATTGCATTCCCCTCATGCAGAAGATCTTTATAAATCCCTTACAGAATGAAATCTGGATTTGAACTGTGTTCTAAAAAAAGTATTGCACATAAAGCACTGACTCTCAGTGATAACAAACATAGCATCATTTTGTTGGAATTATAGCCTCGGGCATTCATTACACCTTCTTCCAATGCTTGGGCACATAATGGACATCGTCACAGATGATGACAGTCTAAGTGTTGATTTGCAGAGCTGTCAGCTACTAAGTATTAGTCCTGGTTATGACACAATCACTGCAGAGCCACAGTTAAATGAGTATTATGCAGATTGACTCAATGTGAGTTCCTTCAGATGTCATTTTGTACTTTTTATTTCCTGAATTGTAAAACCCCTCACTGAATATTTATATTTTTCAAAAATGCTTTCTGCTCTCTGTTAATATATGCCTCCCATCATAGTAAGGAAAATACATTTATAAAAATATACTTGAATTTGACTTAAGTTTTTTATGATGCAATAGACTTTGTGCTCTGATTGCTGTGCTTGTATGAATTATTAATAAGATAGAAAGGAAAATTGAAAATGCTGGAAATAAAACAGAACTGCACAGCCAATCAGTTGGTATCTCAAATAGATAAGCAAGTTAATATTTGGGTGGACCGCTTCATCAGGACCAGCATGGATAAGCTGTAAACCCTTAACGGGACAGATCACGGTCAGGAGAAATAGTTATAACCATTGTGAACTATTTTCTGTTGGTTATTATTTCTCTTTATTTTAACTTCCTTGTGCCAGACACCATTCTCTAGTTAAGCATCTTCCAGTCAGTATGTTAAAATCTGGCAAGTTCATTAACAACAATAACTTGAAATTATATAGTACCTTTAATGCACTATATACTGTATATAATATATACACTATATAATTATGTAGTACCTTTAATGGAGGGTTCTCAAACAAGATTTGAGATGCACCACATGAGGAGATATTATAAGGAGCTGATATAGGTCAATGAGCACAGGAATGATGGGTGCGAGGGATTTGGTGCAAGTTAGGATGCAATCAGCAGAGTTTTAGATGAGTTCAAGTTTACGAAGGGTGAATGGTGTGAACTCAGTCAGGAAGACATTGGAATAGTCAAGTCGAGAGGTAACAAAGGCATGGATGACAGTTTCAGCAGCAAATGAGCTGAGGAAGGACAGAAGCAGGTGATGTTATGGAGGTGGAATTATGCGGTGTTGGTGAAGGAGTGGATATGTGGTCGGAAGTTTGTCTCAGGAGCAAATAGTATGTCAAGATTGAGAACAGTCTGGTTCAGCTTCAGACAGTTGTCAAGGAGAGGGATGGAAACAGTGGCTAGGAAATGGAGTTTGTGGCAGGGACCAAAGCCGATGACTTTGGTCTTCTCAATATTAAGTTACATGCAGCCCCTCGCCAACATCATCTGAAAGCATATCAGGTTTCACATGAACGATAATGACACTTAGCTCCACCTCATCATTATCTCTCTCAACCCCTCCACTGCCTTTGATTTCCCAGACTGCTTGTACGACATCCAGTACTGGATGAGCTGAAGTTTCCTCCTAGGTGAGAAATAGAAGGGGGGGACTAAGGATAAATCCTTGAGGGAACTCCATAGGTAACTTACCAACTGAGCAATACATTCGAGGACACATTTTTACTCAAACCTGATGTCCATTGAGCAAACTGCACATAGACAAAGTTTTTGAGGTGATCTGTTATACTGACCATTACAATGGGGTCTGAAAAGCTATGATTTGCACCATCCATGTACATGAATGTACACACACGGCACATGACTGATGAGATTTACATCATAATTCAGCCGCCTGGTCTGAGATAGTGTTAATATTAGTTACAGCCACAGCAGACCTGTAAACCATTAGGAGTAGTAATATGTCGGAAAAGTTAATCTAAGAGACGAATAAATTTATGTTTAAAATGAGGGCAGTCCAGCGTAGCATAGCAATAGACATTACATTGATTGTGATTATTACCTCAGGAGCTTGCAGGATAGGTCACTAGTAAATTTTTGAAAGTTCATTCAACAGCCTCTTCTCCACTTAAAGGAAAATTGTCTTTTTTGATTACATTGATAATTTTTCACTCCCTTGCAGGAAGGTACAGTCATCGGTTTCTGAAAGCTAATTTGACAGATTGCCAAGGCTCCCCCGTTTATCAGATGGGATTTCTTAAAGCTTTGGTCTTGTTTCATGATCAGCCAACTTCTAAAATTCTCATAGGTGCATAATTCATCTGGATGCAGCATACCATCTGCTGAAACTTCTTAACATGTGTTCACAGAGAATATTGAACCAACTGACATTGCTTCAATTGATCTGCATGTAAAACAGTGTGTCATTTAAGAAAAATTCCACATTCCCACTGCTGCATTACTTGGTTGCATATATGAAATCAACTGCGATCAAAGAAAATGTTTGGTGGGGGGCTGCGGGGGAGTGGGGGGGGGGTGGTGCAGCATGGCTGGAATAGGACAATTCCCCATACCACCATCCACACACCGACAGATTGATGGACTATTAAACCGGGGAGACATCACAATCAAGTTAGATTATATCTTCACAAGAGTCAGGTGGGGGAATCTTGCTCAGTTTTACCTCCCTTACCCTGACCTCATCACACCAACGGGGGAGGCAATGGTGTAATGATAATGTCACTGGACTAGTAATCTAGAGCCCAGGCTAATACTCTGGGGACATAGGTTCGAATCCCACTAGGGCAGATGGTGAAATTTGAATTCAATTAATTAATCTAATCTAGTCTAATGGTAACCATGAAACCATTGTCGATTGTTGCAAAAATCCATCTGGTTCACTAATGCCCTTCAGGGAAGGAAATCTGCAATCCTTACCTGGTCTGGCCTACATGTGACTCCAGACCCACAGCAATGTGGTTGACTCTTAAATGCCCTCTGAAATGGCCTAGCAAGCCACTCAGTTATATCAAACTGCTGGCACTGTGGGTGTACCCACACCCAAAGGACTGCAGCAGTTCAAGAAGGCAACTCACCACCACCTTCTGAAGGGCAATTAGGAATGGGCAATAAATGCTGGCCTAGCCAGGGAAGCCCACATTCCATGAACAACTAAAAAAAGCAGCACACCAGAATCCAAATCTGGGTTCAAATAGGTTTGCTATGCAGATATTTCATTTAAATCAGCACAGATAAATTTATGATAGTACCAGGATGGCATGGGTTATAGGAACTGTTTAGGGCCATGCTATAGAATGTCTCAAAGAAAGCATTGGGGTAGAAATCGGTTTGCATCGCACCTGGCTTTTGGCATAAAATGGATGCAAGGCATAACAATTTAGTGGGTTAGCTTGCACCCATTCTGTGCAGGCATTAATCCCACTGCCAAATTCGTAGAGGCCATTTTTAGGCATTAGACTTCTTAAGTATGTAAATTAGGCACTCTTGAAAGACCCTATTGAGAAATCAGTCAGCAATAAGCAGTGTAGGTGTTGGGCCTACCCTGCTCAGGGTTCTTCAGCAGTCCCCATGGACGTCAACAGCAGGAAGTTGGAAAAAATATTTTTTGTTAAAAAAACATAGAGTGGAGCTAGGAGGAGCAGGACTGCTCTCCCGATGCCGCAGGAGTTGAGATCAGGCCCCTGCCAACCGTATCCCACTTCAGCTCCCCCCGCCCAGCCTGTATCTGAGGCCAGCTGCCTGTGAGGAAGGCAGCCCACCATTGATGTCAATGTTCAGGTGAGCCATCTGTCAAGGCGCAACCAGCTCTGGCAGTTCATGGCGAGTATGTTAACGAGGATCGAGAACCGATTTTCATCAATCTTCAGGCCTCTCAGCTATTGTGTTCACTAATTATGCAGCATCGAGTCTGGGCCCAAGGGTGCACCAGGGCTAATTTCTACGCCTTTGATACAAGCCTGCAATGAAAAGCGTGTTTGAAAAGTAGAAGCTGGTATATTGCAGGAAACACATACTGAAGGAAACTCTTGGCCACAATAATAGCCAGTTAATGTAAACGTGAACCAGATCTAATGGTGTTTGAAACATACAACTGCAGTAAATCATGTCACATCATTCACTTGTGAGTGCACAACATTATAATGGCAAATCCTGAACCATTCATAAAATACTCCCCACTCAATTTTTTTGAATGCATATAGCACGTAGAACATGGTCAGTTTGCCAAGTCTGTCTGAGAGGCAGCCACATGTAATCACTATTGCGGGCAATCAATGCTTTTGGAAAGCATTTTGTTATTTTTGTTTGATTTTAAATTACTGAGTGCAAATTAAAGGGCTGTGGTACAAAGACTTGCAAATTTTTTTTTTAAATTTGGATTTTAGGAAATTCTGTTCTAACCATAGAATTTCTTGGCAAAGAAGTTATGAATTTGTCAGGATCAAGCTGAAATGAGTGCATTGTGTGAACAGTGAGGTCCCACCAGATTAAAGCCTTGTCCTTTAATTGGTCTATACATCAGGAGCAGATCAAAGATTGGCTCAGTTTGAAGAAATAAAGGGTAATTGCACATGGAGCTGTAACGGAATGGGAGAAGGTGATCGGGGGTTCCTTGGGCCATCATCTTTTACACTGGACATAAACGAGTTGGGAATTTGAGATGGAAACAAAGCTATCTTAAGTAATTGAGGGAGAGAGAAGCTGCACACAAGGAACAAATGGTCCAAATACAAAAGGAGGTAGAAAGATTGGGGGATTGGGCTTACAAGTGGCAGATGCCACTTATTGTGCACAGATTCAGGGGATGGGGAACAAGTAGTGGGAATGTAAGAGGGACTGTAACAAACTACAGGATACAACAGTTAGCAGTGAAAATGGAAATGCTTTGAGTATAATTGAGTATAATATTAAAGAAGGGAATTTGGAGATCCTGGTGCATAGACTTGATTTTAAAATTCTCAGCCTCATGTTCAAATGCCTGCACGTCTCGCCCTTCCTTATCTCTGTAACCTCGTGCAGCCCTACAACCCTCCCACAATTCTGCATTCTTCCACTTCTGGCCTCTTGTGCATTCCTGACTTTCTTGCTCCACCATTGGCAGCCATGCCTTCAGCCATCTAGGCCTTAAGTTCTGAAATTCCCTCCCTAAACCTCTCTGTCTGTCTATGTCTCTTTCCTCCTTTAAAACCCTCCTTAAAACCTTCCACTTAGACCAAGCTTTTGGTCACTTGTCCTAATCTCTCCTTTGGTTCAGTGTCAATTTTTATTTGTCTGATTACGTTCCTGTGAAGTGCCTTGGAATGAATAGTTTATTATTTTAAAGGTGCTATATAAATGCAAGTTGATGTTGGTAGTTCATTCAAACAATCAGTAATCAGCATAGCGTATAAGGAAACCAAACAAGGCACAAGAATGTAAACGCGAGTGGAGTAAATGAGATCAATTTTTCATTTTCCCTATAAATGTGAATCTTCAGTTAACAGGGTTATCATTATTACTGAACTGTTATTCAGTGTTGCTTCTGTTAAGTACAAACTTCTCAAAGACAGAATTTTGATTGATTGGGGGAAACAATCAACTTCAGCAAGGTGATAAAACGAGCAGTAGTGGATTGGCAGCTGTTAAACATCCTGTCGGATTTTACTGTCTATTGATTTGAAAGAGAAGGAAAATTGGGTGAGGGTTTAATGGGCAGCCATCTTGTCCCCCATTGAATTTTACTCTCATTGTTTCCAAACCGACATGATTTTAAAAAATATATATATATTTATGTTTCTGCAGGGGCCTGATGCCTAAAACACTGGATGGACAAATCACCATGGAGAAAACTCCCAGTTACTTTGTTACCAAGGAGGCAGCTGCCCGAATCTATGCAATGTCCAAGGATGCCAAGCTAATAGTGGTGGTTCGGGACCCTGTCACTCGGGCTATTTCTGACTACACGCAAACTCTCTCGAAAAAGCCCGATATCCCCAGCTTTGAGAGTTTGATCTTTAAAAACAGGACTACAGGCCTGATTGACACCTCATGGAGTGCTATTCAGATTGGCATCTATGCCAAGCATTTGGAGAATTGGCTTCTCTATTTCCCCATGGGCCAAATCCTATTTGTGAGTGGAGAGAGGCTGATCAGTGACCCAGCAGGAGAACTAGGCAAGGTACAAGACTTTCTGGGTCTGAAGAGGATCATCACAGACAAACATTTCTATTTCAACAAGACCAAGGGCTTCCCCTGCTTGAAGAAGCCAGAGGGCAGCAGCAAGCCCCAATGCCTGGGCAAAACAAAAGGCCGAATCCATCCCAACATTGACCCAGAGGTGGTTCAGAGGCTGAGAGACTTCTACCGGCCTTTCAACATGAAATTTTACCAAATGACGGGACAGAACTTTGGCTGGGATAACTGAAATACTAAATATGTAAAATATTCCCAATAAGACTATGTGAAGTAAAACAATAAGAAATATATTCTGAGTAAGTTTGGGCAGGAATCTGTTGGAAGCAAGGCTGCTTTATCCTTATGTTCAAAGATGCATTTTTTCCTGAATTATTTATTTAAACTATTAGCCACATATTAGGCAAGACTATAGAATGAGCAATCTAGCACATTTGCATTAGAGTCTAGTTTTACTTGGAATTTTTTAGAAGTTTTAGACACTTGTTATCTCAAAACTGCAAAACCTTTAGCAGGAATTGTTATTTTTACAGAGTTGCTAATTCTTTCCATTATTTTAATATTTTATTCACAGATTTCTTTAATTAACTGAGGGTGCTGTTTCTGTAAAGGGTAATTTCTTTTACCTCATTTATGAGTTTTTAAAAGCACACATTTAATAAAGGTTACGGGTATTTATAACAATATCATTTGTAATCAGGAATCACTACTTGCCTGTAAGGATGTGGTATATCATGTATTTTTTTTTAATTTTTACTGTATATTTGCCTTTTTTGTGTGAACAAAGGAAAACTTGAGAGTGAAGGAGATATTTCAGAATTAATGGGGGAAAAATTGGATTAGGACCGAAAACAAATGTGGGGATTGTGTTGTGTGATTAACCTGTGTCTATTTGTTGCAAAGGAGCTAGCATTCGAACTTTGTGCTGCCTGCTCATTACAATAATTGCAGAGTGTAGCCAGCAGTAAGTGTGCTGTTGAGTGCCTGGCTGCATGCCTGATCAGTGGGGTGGGGGGTGGAGGCGGGGGGAGGCAGGGAGCAGGGAGAGTTAGGAGGGGCGGGGAGGGATAAACTTGAGAGGCTAGCACGAGTTCCAGCTGGCCTGTACATTTAAAGCAAGCCTGCGCCTGTTAGAGGGAAGATGCATTTTGGCTTAAGCAGGTGCTGCAATTCATTGCAGAAGTGACTTGGATCTGGGAAAGGCAGAGGAATAGCACAACATGGCTGGGAGCTGGCTCCAAGGTTCGCCGACACAGCACTAGAGGCCTTAGTGCAGGAGGTGGAGAGGAGGAGAGAGGTCTTCTATTCACAGGGTGCCTGGAGGCCCTTCAGACAAACTCTGAGAAGGAAATGGGAGCAGATAGCCATGCAGGACAATGCCAGGAATGTAGACCCAAGGCGCTGGATGCAGTGCTGAATGATGTTCAATGACCTCACACGAGTAGTCAAGATTAGTGAATGCATCTTCAAATGCTATATCACACCAACTGCAACACTAGCCTCAGCACTGCTCAATGCATTACACCACCATCACTTACCTACCAACAATCTCTATTAATCACAACTCATAATGAACATTCATAGCTTCACCTCACCCCCACACATTTAGCACTGCTGTAAGCCCCACATCCGCATCTCACAACTTACTCAGATTGCCAGCTATCCAACCATGACAGCCACATCACCCAAACACATTGCACCACACCCTCTGAAACACTTCCTTCTGTCTTGCAGGACAAAGTGGCACATAACCAAAGGTAGCAGTAACTAACTGGCAGGGGACAGGCACGGCTGCATGTTCACATCCCTATGGAGGACTCATGCTTGCCATCATTGGAGCAGCTGTGACTGAGGCTGTGGTCAGTGGCGGCGCTGAAAGGATTGAAAATGATGATATGTTCCTCCTAATCCTCTTTCTCACATACTAATTTCTTCTGATTCTCAAGCTACACATGGTGCAAGCATGCGGCTCTTGTTTTCCTCCACTTCCCTCACTGCAACTCTGCATTTGTGCCTATCTCCTTATAGATACCCAAGAACTGTCATCTGGCCAGGCACTGGTCCATGTGTGAAAGGAAAAAGAGACTGATGATGATGAAACACCATCTCATACTTGATCTCTTATTCACAGCCATCAGTTCAGATATTGATACTCACTATACTTTAGAGAAAAGCTTCGAGGCAAGATCTGCACGTAGTGAGACACCAGGCATGAGTGGCCTGCAGCTGGGGCTGGCGCAGAGTGTTGTGGAGATGCCAGCTGCACAAAGGGTGAGGTCACCCACGAGTTCAGCTGGCAGTTACTCAGATGAGCACTTCAGTGGAGCTGATGGTCATGCACAATGAAAGGTTTGGTGCATTGATAGGCCTGCCAGAAATCCTGCTTTCCAGCACCAGCCTGGCACAGGGCCTTGCCCAGAGCTTGGAGCCCATCCTTTCCAGTGTGGAAATGGTGACAAACTCCATGAGACCATGTGCAGGCCCAGCCACAATGCAGCATCTGATGGCCAATGTCTCAGCTTCCATTGCAACACTAGCAGCAGCCACCTAATATCTGAGTGTTGCAGTAGAAGCTCAGACTGAGGCCATGCAAGCTCAGCTTGTTGCCATGCAGGCTCAAGCTGCAGTGATCATGGCAGTGGATACCTGTGCTCAAAGGGGCTTGCAGGGTGTCACAGCAGTTCAGAAATCTGTCCTCCAACAGATTACTGAGGCGCCGCCCATGAAGAATGGCAGTGGCTGCGTGGAGCAGGAATCTGCTGTCCGCCCAGCACTGTCAATCCTTCAGTACCCTGATGTTGACTGTCCACCAGCCAGTGCAGACTCTTCCATGTTGTGCCATTCCTCTGCCTTTCCTAGATCCAAGTCACTTCTGCAACGAATTGCAGCACCCGCTTATGCTGTGGTGGTGCAGTCCAAAGCTGGGCCATTAAGGCCCAGAGCTGCTTGAGGCTGTCCTGCAAGGCCATCTGCAGTCTCCCCCACTGAAAGTCAGCAACCTTCTATCACCCATGCTGCAGCCACTGGGATAGCACTAGATAGGAGCACTAGGTCAAGCAAAGGCATATGGAAGGAAGGCACTAAGCAAATGCACAAGGGTGATTTGTTGTCTTTTGTATGGAATATTGATTGTTTGATAAAATTGGTTTGTTATGGCCGCTTTGCCGTGACTTTTATTTCAAGCTAAGGTGTGAAACTGTTGGTGAATGGGGAATTGGGTAGGGTTCACTGGTAGTGCAGTCGGATGAGTCAATTACGGACAGCCCAGATGGAAAGGGGATATGTTGGTCGCCGTATACCTGGTGACAGGGGTGGTGTCCTCATGATGGTGAGGTTGTACAGGATACAGGGCTCTTCCAGACCAGTCCAAGCAACGGAAGCATTGCTTAAGCAGCCCAATGGTCTGCTTCCATTTGGCTTTCAATAGACGCATGATACCCACATGTACTTGGTTTGTGTACTGGAGTCTTGAGCCAAGCAGTCAGCGGATAGCCCTGGTCTCCCAGTAGCCACTCTCTGGTTCAACATGGTGGCTCAAATACTGATGGTACAGCAGATTGTCTCACAATAAAGGCATCATGACTGCTGCCAGGATACTGCTGAGCACACCCACTGCACTTTCAGAGAATGGAAGCCTTTGCTGTTGGCATACATCTCTGCATTTAGATTTGGCACTCGCAAAGCCATGTGTGTGCAATCAGTGGCACTCTGTACCATGGGGATGCCTGCTATCATGGCAAAGCCACGTGCACACTTCGCTTGCTTCTCTCTGGTCTACAGAGTGTCAGTCACCTGTCTCAATAGTGGGCAGCGAACTGGGAGATGTTACAGATGTACCCTGCTCCAGCCTGGAAGGATCCCAACACAAAGAAGTTCAGGTCCACGATCACCTTTACAGCCACCAGTGCTGCTGAGCTCACCCAGATCTGAGGTTGCAGTTCTGTCTGCAAGATGTGGCAGATTTCAGTGAGGACCTCCTTTGTAAAATCTCTGTGAGGTTCAGGTGATGGGTGGATAAGGCCTTGTGTCGTGAGCCATTCTCCCTCTTCTCCTCCACCCTGTATGAACAGCTTGTCCTCCTCTGCGTTGCTTCCTCTCGTTCTCTCTATCATGCTGCAGTGCTGCAGGCCAAGGGAAATAGAATCTACAGCAACAATGGCTGGGAGCAATTGCTCCGAGCAGAACACTTGAAGTGAGAACCAAGGCCTTCACCACGTGCCACACCATCTTCCTGTAGACTTCAGCAACTTTAAACAGAAACACAAAAAAAATCACGGCACCTCGATAAACTCAGCAGCAGCCAGTAGAGATCAATCAGCGACTAACCTGAAAGTAGTTCTTGATCCCTTTAAATGACACTAGTGAGTGTTCTTCCTATTGGTGAACACATGTTCAACTGTGCAAGGTTAAGAGAGGGCATTAGCTGAAGCACTGAGGTTGAAAATGGCACCACTGGCATCAAATCAGCATTGCACGCTGACTGACATCTCGATCTGCCTACTCTGCAAACTTCCTGCACACATTCCTAACATCTGCGCTAACGCCTTCATCAAAATGGCATTTGGCAGGGGCCACACTGAAATTGTGTGTGTGTGGCACCGATGCCATGTTGCATCCAAAACAACAAATGTAGCGTTGAAAACATGAGCCTACGGAGCTGAATCTTGCAATTAATACTTCTTTATTGAGATAAAATGAAAATACTCATTTGATTTTCAGCATATAAGTGTGCCCGAATGCAAAATGATTTCCAAATATATTTACTGATAAGCAAACTCCAAAAACATGCCTGCCCACCCACTGCATAAAATTTTAAAAGTGGATTTAAGATATACATAAAAATGAGGAAAGTCAGATAGACGTCTGCATAACAGAGTTGTGATGCAAAGAAATAAGTATTTTGGAGAGACAAAGGATTAAACAATGTGTGGAGAATTTGTTGATTCTGTTGGATTTTCTTCTATTTGCAAACAATCTGTGTTTTCAAATAGATTTATAGAATCATAGAGCGATTACAGCACAGAAGGAGGCCATTCACACTGTCGTGTCTGTGCCAGCTCTCTGCAAGAGAAACTCAGCTATTCCCACTCCCCTACCCTGTTCCCATAACCCTGCCTATTTTTTCTCTTCTGATAATTATCCAATTCCCTTTCGAAAGCCTCCACCACACTCTCAGGCAGTGCATTCCAGTTCCTAAGCTTACTCTGCGTAAAAATTTTTTCCTCAAGTCGCCTTTGTTTCTTTTGCCATTCACCTCAAGATCGGTGTCCCCTGGTTCTCAACCCTTCCACCAATGCAAACAGTTGCTCTCAATTTACTCTGAACAGACCCCTCAGGATTTTGAACACCTCTATCAAATCTCTTCTCAACCTTTTCTAAGGAGAACAGCTCCAGTTTCTCCAGTCTATCCATATAACTGAAGCCCCTCATCCCTGGAATCATTCTCATAAATCTTTTCTGTACCCTCCCCAATGCCTTCATATCCTTCCTAAGGTGTGGTGCCCAGAATTGGACACAATACTCCAGTGAATGTGAAACCAGTGTTATAAAGGTTCACAATAACTTCCTTGCTTTTCTACTCTATGGCTCTATTTATGAAGTCCAGCATCCCATATGCTTTGTTTACCACTTTCCCAACCTGCCCTGCCACCTTCAATGATTTGTGTACATATACCCCCAGGTCCCTCTGCTCCTACAGTCCCTTTTATAACTGTCTCAGCACTTCTAAACAGATACAGTTACCAGTACTTCAGGTACATTTCATCACACCTACCCCAGTATTGCCAGCTTATTTCTACTTTCACCACATACCTAACAGATGATCACAGCCAGATTGATGTAGTCACTTTACAATTGCTAGAATGAGAAGTTCCAGTTCCATGCAACATAAAAAATTGAAATGATGCCCTTTTGCAGAACATTTCATTTCCCAGTACTAGAAATCTACTCGTTGTAGTAAATGAAGACAAACTCCCAATATTTGGACCAAGTCTGTAAAACAATTACTGTTCATGTCCGCATGAATGGCTTCCAGAATTTCAAGGGAATATATGGAATTTTATAAGCAATCATACAAAACAAGGTCTTATAAGAACTGCAAGCATACCAATCCCAGAAAATTCGATGCTTGGTGAAAGGGGATAGAATAAGATATTGCTTTCAGCAACCACTAGACTGTACGTTATTAGCTGTTATCTGAAGGTTATTGAGTACACCATTAATTGCAGATGTAATGTAACAAGTTGAATAAGTTGCTTCTTCAAAAGAACATTGAAACTACTACTTATATTCTGGACAGTATTTCCCCACCCACTACCTCCCTTCTCCCTTCTTGTGCACCACCCCCCCCCCACCCCTCCCCACCATCTCTGCTGCCCCTCTGTCTCCAATATTGATATTTCACAGGGGTGAATACAAACATCCTATTATTCACTTGTAAAGATATCAATTGTGAACTATGCCACTTGCAATGTCATAAGATCAATTAATAGAAAAGAAGGCGGCAGATTCTCAGGCTGCTCCTCCTATGGTAATCATGGAAACTAATCGCTCATAAGTATCCAAGGGTAGATTTTCAGTTCACGGGCCAATCAACAATCCACGTGCAAATTGCACCCAACATTGTGCACGTTTGGAGAAGAATTTTCACACTCAGGTTTCTGCTCAAACTCATTTGTATGTCTCCAAATGCAAAATCTACTGTGAACCAGCAGTCAGACAGCGTTTTGGAACATAATTTTTTAAAACATTTTTGGTTTAAAAAATATCTCTTGGTGTATTCAAGAATGTTAGCCTGGTGCAATATGAATAATACAGCTGAAAATGGCTTTATCGCAAAAAATAAGCATTTTTAATCAGAGTGTCCAGTTCACCACCTGCGAGGAACTGGATTATAAATAACTGAAATGACTTAAAAAAATTATTCAGAACCAGTTAGTAGTTATGTTGGTGTACAGTAGTCAGTTTCTTCATAAACTAAAAAAAAATTATATTCAAATGCTTTTAAAATGTGTCTATTAGTATCCTGCGCCTACAAAAAAAGCAGAATTTTTAAAGCCTCCTTGAAGGCCCATAAATGAAAGCAATTAACAGAAACCCCCGATAGTGATTATTCACCTTGGGAGCATTGCCAGTTTTGTGGGCGGGGACAGCTTCTAATACAATGTTTTTTAAACTAGCGCAAAAGATTGCGGAAACTTGATTTATGCTGAATGTAACTTACACTTAAAATTCCGTGATCCTTTGCACTGTTTTGGCCTGTTTAGGGTGAATTGCACCAAAGGAAACAACACGACCTCTCGGAAACTCCAGGCCCTATATTTATTCAAAAACATGCTTACTTATAAAAGAAACAACTGCACAAAACTTTAATCTCCATGGAATGGTGCAATTATTTTAGTACGTATCTGGGTTTAATTTGTGAGAAAGAACTAATCGCCGTGACACTCGAAAGTTGAGTCTCCATGCTCCTGTAAGTAATGCACTGCAACTGCTGTGGTATCTTTAAAAAAAGGCAATCATTTTTGAAGGTTTATCCAATTTTGAATTAGTTGCATGATTTGCAATTGCTAGAAATTTGAAATATTAAATAAAATACTGGAAAGATACAGAAGAGGCAGCTCAAACCCTCAGGTGCTGAGGTTCAGTCTCACCAGACGAATTCACCGATCATTTCTACTTTCAGATACCTGCTGTACATTTCCAACATTTTCTGATTTCATTGTTTTGTTGAATGGATTCTTTAGCACATTTTAGAGGATAAATATTGTCCAAGAGCCATTATTTCAAATTGAAATGAAGAGAGGTATTCATCTACAAATTATGGCATAAATTAAATAAAGTGGGAGAGAGATGCCCTTAAATCTCCTGCCCCAGCACAGTTATATAAATACCTCTCACTGGCCAGATTATGTTGTGCATTTTGGAACAGGATTACAAGAAATTTGTTTCGCACAAAGCCCAGAATTTGCTGGGAAAATACCGGCGAGTTAAATCCACACACCGTTATTCGTGTGTAAACCATCCAGCAAGGAAGAGATACAACATGAGTTGCAAATTGCCACAGATTGCTGGACATTTGTGCTGCTCCCCAGGTAGACTCATGAAAACGGGAGCTCCATTAAACTCACCACAGAAAGTTAGGATGGTATTCAACAACGTAAAGATCCTTTTAATGCCACTGAACCTCTCTAGCCCAGAAAAGGAACAATTAAAACTGCAGGTAGTAAATTGTTCTTAGAAGTTTCTAAAATTCAAAATTCATTTTTCTTACTTTTCCTTTCAGCCACTTTTTCACTCTTTCTTTTCCTCTATTTATTTCTCTTGCTGCATTTAATTTGACTCTAATTCACTTGATTTCCTTCTCCATCATTCTGCTGTTTCTTTCTCTATCCTTAAATCTCATTGGTTAATGAGATAGACTGTTGATCCTGTCATTCAGCAAAGTCCCAGATACTCCTAACTGTCTGAAATGCAAAGCCCAAAGATTCCCAGATTTCAATACACATTTTCACAAAATTAACTGTAGCATTCACAGAAACAATTGTCACAATGGTGCAGTGAAGACATGGCCCCTAAATGTGGCTCCATTGTACTGATAGTTTCTGGTTCAGTAGCAAAATGGCATCCACGCCACCTCTCCCCACTTCTGGTGCAATCCATGCCAGACCCCTTCTTGGTGAGGGTGTTAATGTGGCCGTTATGTGCATGTGCTGGGAGTATCCAGAGTGGACAGACCAGAAGGTCAATTAGCGTTTAACACTAATTTGGCACCATACCTGTCATTTTGGGCCTCTCCGCTCCAGATAACGTCCTTTCATAAACATGCACGGCAGAGCCCCCACCAGCGCTATTTACAGGGATCATCAACAACTTGCTGATTAATTTCATTAGCTCTGTTTGAATTTATGGAAGCACTGGTGTATGCAGGAGCTGATAACAGTTGGTAAAGTCAGCAGAGGGTGGTGCTGCATGCAGGGAAGGCATTGGTTGCTACTGCAAGGGCTCTGGGCATGCCACTTTTTCCAAGTCGTGAGGGTTAA
The DNA here is from genome assembly GCF_036365525.1 of Heterodontus francisci. NCBI lineage: Eukaryota > Metazoa > Chordata > Chondrichthyes > Heterodontiformes > Heterodontidae > Heterodontus > Heterodontus francisci. Next base: position 35,176,133 of record NC_090396.1, on the reverse strand, counting down.
ATTAGCAGTCCCCCTTGGGCAGCAACATGAGAGGGAGATGATTCAGAGGCAGCAATGAGGAAAAGCTGCTCAAAGAGGGAGGAGGAGGAAGGGAAGAAGGGCTCACAACAAAAGGCCTTACCCACCTACCATCTTCCAGGATCACTTCTACCTCCAACTAAGTCAGCAGCAGTGTGTTCAACGTGTGTTCTTCACCAAGGAGGTGGTCACAGAACCAGATATGTGGCCTCAGAGCAGGGCATGGATGGCACTGCCAGTGGCTGTGAAGGTGACCATGGCCCTCAATTTATTTGTGATTGGATCCTTCCATGCTGGAATGTGTGACCTAGCTAACATCTCACAGTTCGCCATCCATTGCTGCATCAGAGGGATGACAGAGGCTCTGTATTGCAGGAGATGGGACTTCATTGTCTTCTCTCTGAACAGACAGAGGCAGGAGGAGCGCGCATGTAGCTTTACCAGGATAGCAGGGTGCCATCGACTGCACACACATGACTTTGCAGGCACCACATCTCAATCGTGAGATATACTGAAACTGCAAACAGCTATCACTCACTCAATGTACAGTTGGTTTGCAACTATACTCAGCACATTATGCTGGTGAATTCTCACTATCCTGGCAGCAGTCATGATGCGTTCATCTTGCGCCAGTCTTCTGTTCCAGCAGTCTTTCAGCCACCACATCAAACCAGAGGGTGACTGCTGGGTGACAAGGGTTATGCACTCTACATCTGGCTAATGATTCCCCCCACAAACCAGCATTCACATAATAAGAGCCATTCTGCCACAAGGAATGTCATTGAGCAGATGCTTGGGGTGCTGAAGTAATGGTTCTGTTGCCTCGACCAATCTGGAGGAGCCTCCAGTACTTGCTGGAGTGGGTGGCCCATATCCGTGGTCGTCTGTTGCTTCAATCACAACCGGGCCATCATGAGGGCACATCCCTTACCATCACAGATTTGGTAAGCACCTCAGGAAGAGGTCGAAAAGGAGAACGAGGAGGAACTTAGGAGTGACAATATTTCTTCCTCCTCAGTCCCGTCTTCATCTAGGTCTTCAACATCCCAAACCATTGTCTGGCCAGGCAACAGTTCTTGGGTATCTGAAAACATAAAGGCATTTAGAGAAGGGTTGGAGTGGATGAACTGGGGGAGAGCAAGAGGTGAATGGTTAGTCCATCTGCAGATCGTAAATCATAACACATTGTGGGATTAGAGTGAAGTGGGAATTGAGAAGGTGCATCAGGCAAGAACATACTGTCATCTTCGATAGTTTCAGTCACACCACTAGCCACAGCCTCAGTGATGGCTGCTCCAATTATTGCCAGCACTGTCTCCTCCATGGGGGTCAGCACATGAACCTATGCCTGCTCCTTGCCAGTGAGTTACTGCTGCTGTGTATTATGGGCCACCTTGTCCTGCAAAAGAGAGGGAAGTGTATCAGTGAGTGTGGTGTAATGTATCTGGGTGATGTGCCTGTCATGGTTGAATAGCTGGCAGTGTGTGCAAGCCATGAATTGTGAGTGTTGCTTGTAGCAGTGCTAAGTATATAAGGGTGAGGTGAAGCTATGAATGTGAGGAATGAGTCATGCTTAATTAGGATTGTTGATAGGTGAGTGATGGAGGGTGGTGATGGGAGCAGTGTGTGAGGCTAGTGTTGACGTTGGTAGGATATGGCATGTGAAGATGCATTCACTGACGTTGACCACTCGTATGAGGTGATTAAACTTCTTTCAGCAAGGGATCCAGGTCCTTGGGGCTAGACTGTTGGTACTGACTGCAATGGTTTGCTGCTCTCACTGTCTTCTCAGTATCTGGCTAGAGGGCTTCCTGGCCCCCTGAGGGAAGAGGACCTCTCTCCTCCTGTCCACTTCCTGCACCAAGTCCTCCAGTGCAGCATCCGAGAACCTTGGGGCATGCTCAGGCCCGTTGCACCATTTTTATAGCTTCTTCCTGGTCTTCCACAATTCTTTAACCAGGCTCAACCCCTGTTCAGCTAGAATGCACCTCACCTTTAAGAGGCACAATCTGACTTTAAATAGTGTAGTCTAGCTTTAAGTGGTGCTAGCCTCGCACGAACCTGGGCCCCCCGCTGAGGTGTGCAGTCACTCAACAGTGCATTCAGAACTGGGCTTTGCCTAATTGTGGAATATTGGGAGCATAAAGTAGAACGGTATCCTGTTCCTGAGCACTGGCATCTCTCACTTTAAAATAAGTGCACAAATCACAGATATAAACTGAAGTGAAACCTAGCATTAAAAGGATTCCGATTTCTTCATAAAATAATTAAAGGTATCAGATGCATTAGAGAAGATCTACGATGAAGACAAACTTAATTTTATTTCCTATTCCTCTACTTCCTCCACTAAAGTATCGTACAAGTCTACGGTTATCTGGTCTTTCAATGGTGACACTTTATATCCTTTGTAAAGGTTGAATCTTATTTGTCTATCATCCAGCTTAACATTTAAAACCAATTATTCCTATTCGTATTAAAGCACGTCCTTCAGGGCAGAGAGCACTGCTTTCCAAAACAAAATCTAGACATAGAATAGCAAAATACTGCAGATGCTGGAAATCGGAAATAAAAACAGAAAATGCTGGAAATACTCAGCAAGTCAGGCAGCATCTGTGGAGAAAGAAACAGAGTTAACCTGAAGAATTAACTCTGTTTCTCTATCCACAGATGCTGCCAGACCTTCTGAATATTTCCAGCATTTTGAGTTTTTATTTATTTTAGTGGTAGAATGGCACCTTTGTACAGAATAAGCCACAATATTAACATCTGTCTCATCAATGCATTCAATCACATTTCTTGTATTAATCACTTGTCATCTTTAATCTTGGAATAGACAATGCTCTAGGAACTAAGTATCTCTCAGATTACCTATCCATATTTGACAAAGTCACATCTCAGTTGCATGAATGTTCCTGAGTCCAGGCGTTCTAACCGCCTAAAGGCATGCTTACATTATTTACCAGAAAATAACGTACCTAAGATACTGCTTTGTTTTTCTCAGACAGGCCATGCAGATCTTCCACCTTCAGTGGTGTAGTTTGTGGCTGTTTCGAATCTGTCCCAAGTCATGATTTTAGAATTGGCCTGTCGCATAAATACAGGAAATAGTATGAAAAACTCATGATTTCTTTTCAATTGGACATAGGTTCTACCATGTTTGGAAAAATAGATCCTTCACTTTCTTTTTATGCAGTTTGTACTCGGGAAACTTTATTGTGATGATATTTGCATGTGCCAATGAATGCTAAGAGTGGAGTGTGTGTCTTTCAATTAAATATTTCCACGTTAACTGTATTTTGCACACCATGCAACACTCTTGTGTCCTCACCTCGTCTGTTTTCAGTTGGCTCCGACACCATTTAGGTAGTTACTTTGGCCAGAACACAGAAAAATACATGTGGCACGAAAGAACGGTATCAATTCGGTTTCTAAAATGTTCAATAAATAATTATTCCAGAAGGATTAATGGGCTAGATTTTATGGGTAGCAACAACGCAACAGAACTCGCTGCTGACCTTGAAGAAAACTGTCCACAAAGATCTAGCAATCTCTGTGATGCGGACCCTAACTGAGACAAAACTAGAATTAAACAAAAACTAGAATTAAACAAAAACTAGAATTGAAACAGAAACCAAAACTGAAAAAGCAACTTCAGGTTTCCAGCAAAACTGACACTGGTTAAAACCAGATAAAAGGAGACATAGTCCTTCCCAGACTAGGCAGACAAAGCAACTTAGGCAGGAGTGAAGCGGTGACAAGCAGAAGAAAGTGAAGACTAAATGCAAGAGCTGTTTCTATAACATAAAGTAGCCGACTAACTACAACAGTGAATGCTAACAGTTTTGATGCCATACTACTGCAAAGTCCAGGCTATTGTTTTTCCTGAAAATGTTGTCAAAGGAATTGGAAAATTGATTTTTTTTAGTTCAGGTAAAAGATCAGTTTTATTTGAATTTCTACAGCTCCACAACAGGAAAAGTTCAGCTTGATATATTTAATATTCACTCACCAGGTGGTGTAATTGGTAGGAGAAAGATGTTAAAAACTGAACAACAGTACTTTGCAGATGCAAGAGAAACAATAATCAAACAGTCTTCGAACACTATGGCACACATTGGATGATACATTAGCCTCGATTATAATGGTGGCATGAAGGAGCAAGGTGAGTGTCAAATGTATCTGGATGTGCCCAGTGGGAGGAAACAAGCACAAAGGAAAGTCTTTCGAGCAAAGGGGAAGCCAGAAGGTAGGTGCGCACAGTTAGGGGAGGGGGAAACCCAGAACAGGGAGGCACAAGGGTCTTTATGGGGTCCAGAAGAGTGCTCCTCTTGGCACAGAAAAAAACCATGAAACATAGTAAAAGAATCCTATTTTCGTGCTTTATGTCTCCCTTTTTGAATAAAGGATTTACATTTACTATTTTCCAATCTAATGGAATCTTCCCCAAATCGAGGGAATTTTGGAAAATTAAAACCAGTGCATCAACTATCTCAATAGTCACTTCTTTTAAGATCCTAGGATGAAGTCCATCAGGACCTGGAGATGTGCCAACCTGCAGCTCCAACAATTTGCTCACTTTCCTGGTGATTGTAATTTTCTTGAGTTCCTCCCTCCCTCCCATTTCATGATTTACAGCTATTTCTGGGCTTCAGCTTCTCTTATGGCCCTTGATGCCAGCAGGGTGATGACCCCCTGCACTGCCCGAGCGTTTGCTGACCACTTTCCCCACAACCTGCACTGACCCGATGGCACCTGTGTGCCAGTGGCGAGTCCCCCTCTGCACCGTTCAGCCTTTCATGGGGCCTGGGCTGGCCATAACTCTCATTTTTCCTTCTTTATTAATCCTTTTGTCATTCTTTGCTGTTTTTTATATTCTGTGTAATCTTCTGACCTGCCACCGATCTTTGCTCAATTTTCTCTCTAAGTGTGATACTATCTTTAACTTTTTTAGTTAACTACAGATGGCGGTCCGCCCTTTGGAATTTTTCTTTCTCATTGGAATGTATCTATTCTCTGTATTCCCACTGCGTGTCTACCTCCAAGCAGCTGGTCTGCCCGAGACAGCATGTGCAGCCTGTGCGCCCCTGTCAAATCTGAACATTCTGCTGAATGAGCTCTCAATGATCTCTTCAACAATCTTAATTGCCATGGTTAATTGATTGGGCAGGATCTTAGGTCCGCCCTTCCTAGGCCTGGTGAAACGCATCGGGAAACGGGCACACCGGCATACCACACTGATATTTTCATCCCCTGCCCACCTCCATTCCCACCCCTGGCCGGACCTGAAAATTCAACCCGAGTTATTTATGCTAAATGTTGATGTGATGTTTGAGTGACTGCATCTTAGTTTAATACAGGGTGTGGTTTCTGTGCCTGTATTAAGGGCAGTGAGCATTATTGTAAAGGCACAGTTTATGAGTCCAACACAAGAACTTCAAATTCAAGCACTATGATTTGAAAGAAAGTGGATGCCTAGTTTGATTGTTTTCACATGACAGTTTATGTGACTCTTGAATTAGCTCCTATAAAGCAGCTGGATATGTCCTTGCGGTCAATGAAACTTCAGACATGAATATATGGACAAAGATGGGTTTGTGGGATTCATGCAACTAGACCTTAACAGATCAGAATTGATTCAAACTAAGTCATGGGATTTTGAAAAATCAATAGTAAAAAATAAAAATACAGCAGCTTGAAGTATTTTGATTAAAGCATAGGATTTTAAACAAACTTTTCTTTAAAGTGTTATGACCAGGTGAGGAAGGAATCTCAGGCTCCCCTCTTGCCCCTTCTCTGATTTGGCCGTAACGAGGTTTATCTTTTAAAACACAGTGATTTTAGCTTACCACCTCAGTGAGCCCTTGCTCACTGCAGTCTCATTACAATTGCAAATGAACCAATCGGACAGTTTTTCTTAGGTTTAAACAAGAAAGATGTAAATTTATTAGCCTTATCATTCTAACCCGGTTAAAATTATTAAAATACGCAACGTAATCATGCTTGCATGCATAAGAGAGACACACACACGAGTAGATACAGAGGGAGAAGAAAGAATTGCAGGAGGGCGTTGAAGTAGAGTTGGCAATAAATGGAACACAGGTACTGCCTTTTGTGTCTTTGATGTAATGTCCTTGATTGAAGTGAAGGTCTGGGAATCCTCACTGGGACCACGTGCACAATTCCAAACTTATTTCTCTGGTACCATATGGCTGAAGGGAGGTTTCAATTGTCCAGATCCTTCTTCCCCTTCACTTCCCTCTGACCCCACCCCTTCTGATCTGACCCCTTGCCGTGTATTCACCATACCATCTGGCCTTCCCCTCTCTGACACTGAATGTTCTGTACTCAGCAAAGGACTCAGTTTTATCCCCTTACGCCCCCAACTCAATGAATTTTGCACTCGGCATGACGTTGAGCTCTTCTTCCGTCACCTTCGCCTCTGGGCTCACATCTTTGACCAGGAGTCGTCCCCCCGATCAGCAGACCCATTCACCCGCCTCCAGCATTCTCTCTCTACCTGGACCCCTCCCCTTGGCCAATTACCCACTCTTGATCTTTTAATTGAAAACTGTCGGCGAGACATCAGCAGTCTCAATTTCTCTGACCCCCTCACTCACTCTAGCCTGTTCCCTTCTGAACTTGCCACACTCTTTTCTCTCAGGTCTAACCCCGACATTGTCATCAAACCTGCAGACAAGGGTGGTGCTATTGTTGTCTGCGTACTGACCTCTACCTTGCAGAGGCTCAGCGCCAACTCTCAGACACTTCTTCTTACTTCCCCCTGGACCATGACCCCACCACCGAACATCAAGCTACTGTCCACAACGTGATCTCATCTCCTCTGGAGATCTTCCCTCTACAGCTTCCAACCTCATAGTCTCACAACCCCGGACAGCCTGCTTCTACCTCCTTCCTAAAATCCACAAACAGGACTGTCCTGGCAGACCCATTGTTTCAGCCTGTTCCTGCCCCACTGAACTTAGTTCTTCCTGTCTTGACTCTATCGTTTCTCCCCTGGCCGAGTCTCTTCCCACCTACATCCGTGACTCTTCTGATGCCCAAGTCATTTCGATAATTTCCAGTTTCCTGGCCCGAACCGCCTCCTCTTCACTATGGACGTCCAAACACGCTACACCACCATCCCCACCAGGACAGTTTGAGGGCTCTCCACTTCTTCCTTGAACAGAGGCCCAACCAGTCCCCATCCACCACCACCCTCCTCCGCCTGTCTGAACTTGTTCTCACATTGAACAACTTCTCCTTCAACTCCACTTACTTCCTTCAAGTAAAAGGTGTTGCCATGGGTACCCGCATGGGTCTTAGTTATGCCTCTCTTTTTGTTGGATATGTTGAAAATTCCTTGTTCCAGTCCTACTCAGGCCCCCTCCCCAACTCTTTTTCCGGTACATTGATGACTGTATCGGTTCTGTTTCCTGCTCCTGCCCAGAACTAGAAAACTTTATCAACTTTGCTTCTAATTTCCACCCTTCTCTCACCTTTACATGGTCCATCTCCGACACTTCCCTGCTCTTCCTAAAATTCTCTGTCTCCATCTCTGGGGATCGGCTGTCTACTAATATTCATTATAAGCCCACCGACTCCCACAGCTACCTCGACCACACTTCTTCACACCCTGCCTCCTGTAAGGACTCCATTCCATTCTCCCAGTTTCTCCTTCTCCGATGCATCTGCTCTGATGATGCTACCTTCCACTACAGCACCTCTGGTATGTGTTCCTTCTTCCTCAACCGAGGACTCCCCCCATTGTGGTTGACAGGGCCCTCAACCGTGTCCTGCCTATTTTCCGCACCTCTACCCTCACCCCTTCCCCTCCCTCCCAGAAGCGCGACAGGGTACCTCTTGTCCTCACTTTCCACCCCACCAGCCTCCGCATCCAAAGGATCATCCTCTGCTATTTCCGCTACGTCCAATGTGATGCCACCAAATGCATCTTCCCCTCCCCTCCCCTATTAGCATTCCAAAGGGATCGTTGCCTCCACGACACCCTGGTCCACTCCTCCATTACCCCCACCTCATCCCCTTCTTATGGCACCTTCCCCTGCAATCGCAGGAGGTGTAATACCTGTCCATTTACCTCCGCTCTCTTCACTATCCAAGGCCCCATACACTCCTTTCAGGTGAAGTTGCAATTTACTTGTACTTCTTTCAATTCAGTATACTGTGTTCACTGCTCACAATGTGGTCTCCTCTACACTGGGGAGAGCGGATGCAGATTGGGTGACTGCTTTGCAGAACACCTCCACTCTGTCCAAAAGCATGACCCCGAGCTTCGAGTTGCTGGCCATTTCAACACACCCTCTTGCTCTCATGCCCACATCTCTGTCCTGGGATTGCTGCAGTGTTCCAGTGAACGTCAATGCAAGCTCAAGGAACAGCACCTCATTTACCCATTAGGCACACTACAGCCTGTCGGACTGAACATTGAGTTCAATAATTTCAGAGCATGACGGGCCCCCCTTTTTATTTTTATTTTTAGTTATTTTTTATTTTTTATTTTATTTTAGCTTGTTTAGTTTGTTTCTACTGTGCCTATCCACTGCTTTTTTCATGTTTGTGCTTGGAGCCAGGGCTATTCGTTTGTCTGTCAATTAACACCCTCTCTGTACTAACGCTTTGTCTTTCACCACACCATTAACATACCATTTGCCTTTGCCCCATGACCTTCTGGTCAGTTATTCTCTGTGACCTTGTCCTATCAACACCTCTTTTGTTATCTCTTGCCCCACCCCCGCTTTACTTGCTTAAAGCCTATTATATTTCTAATATTTGCCAGTTCTGATGAAGGGTTGCTGACCTGAAACGCTAATTCTGCTTCTCTCTCCACAGATGCTGCCTGACCTGCTGAGTATTTCCAGCATTTCTTGTTTTTATTTCAATTGTCTTCTTGGTAGTCGCCAGTAAAGTTCTGTCGTTGAGGGTTAAGCTGCCACCGTGGTTCCCCTGCGACTTTGCTTCAGAGAGAGACACAGAGAGAGAGGGACTTTTTCTTCTGCCAGTCTGGTTGCAGTCTTTCTCCTTCCTGTCAGGCACAATTCAAAAAGCCCCAGTTGGGCCAGCAGGTAGGTCATGTGACCATTTCTTTGTTTGAAACAGCAGCTTCTTGGAGGGTTGATGGATTTCAAAGCTTTCCAGACACACTCAGTGGGGGGTGGAGTTCTGGCTGTTACACAGTCAAAGGACGTTGATCACTATTGACAAAACCCATCTTGTTAATTGAATCAGTGAGCACTCCCATTATTGCTCTAAGCAACGGTCTCTCGGCTAGTTCTGGTCTTTTCAGAATGCAAATGTGCAACCATGTTTTCAGCTGTTCAGTTGTTTTTTTAAACAAGTTATTTGCAATGTCCAATAAAAAAGTTTCAAGTAGTGTCCCATATGACAAAATTAATAATGCTTCCATTTGGCAGGTGTGATTTCCATCACAAAGGTAAATGCATTGAATATAATTTGCTTTAGGCCTTCCTGCTGGTTCTTAACACATCTGCTATGATCATATTACATGATTCACTTTAAAAGTCAAAGCATATATGTGATCACAATCATTCACATTTTCACTTTTGTTAATTGTTATAAGCAATGTATGAGACCATTGATGGCATGACAATAATAAATGTATATTAGTGGTGTTAAAGTAATTTTTCACTGGTAACAATTCTAGTGAGGCTGATTTAAGTTGAGAGAGATGTGTCTGAGCACTTCATTAACTATGGCGAACATAGGAATTGTTCTGTTTTATTAGAAAATTACTAATGTCACTCCATTGGTTAAGACAAAACTGGGACTGATAGATTTTTGAAGATAACGGTATTAAGAGATATGGAACCAAGGCAGATAAATGGAGTGAAAATACAGATCGGGCATGATCAAATTGGAAGGCAGAGCGGACTTGAGGGGCTGAATGGCCTATGTTATATGTGGCATATAAACATAATGATTTCAGAGTCAACAACTTTCACGTCACAATAAGGGGTACTAATGGCACTAATCAAATCAATGCATAACATAAGCGGGCTAAATTTTACCGCTTGACGTCGTGGGTCGTGGCGCAGGGGCCGGTAAACTCCTGTGGGGAGAGGCCAGCCCTGACCCGCAGCGTCAAGAAGGGCCTGCCGCAAATTACCGGTGACGGGGGGACCTCGGGGCTGCCCCCTGCCATTCGGCGGTGGCTCCCCAATTACCATATGTAAAACGGTACTTACCTCTGCAGATTATGCAGCCTGCCGCCTCGACATGGACACTTCCAAATTTTTCGTTGATTGGGCAGCTGTCATGTGCCGTTCCATTCCCGAACAGAAAAGCTGACGGGTCATCAGAGACAGAAGGTTCCGCTACGGATGGTAAGTTTTGTTTTTGGGGGTCTCACTCTGCATATTGGAAGGGAGGAGGGAGGGGGGGAATATTCAGGGGGTCTCACTAATAACTAAAAGGCTTGTAGACACAATGTTATCAAGAGTTGTGAAATCTCCAGAGTCATCTGCATCAATTAGCTACTTCTATTCCCAGAGGGCCACAGAGACCTGAAAAGCAGTTTAACACTGAAACAGCTAAGTGTTTACAGCTTACTCCAAAATGTTTTGCAAGATCGAGGTCTGTACCAAAACTCATGATGTAATTTATACAAGAGAAAGTATCTGTTTCATTTTAGAACACATGAAAATATAAGAATTATACACAGAACAAATAGGCCTAAACAATCAGGGAGCGGGATAATCAGAAACCACGACAGTGTAAACTTCACTCTCTCTTAAATCACACTCACGTGGCATTCCAGGTCGTAAATATGCAATCTATATAAGCATGTATGAACATTCCAGCCTGAAGCTATTATAAAATGATATTCTCAACACTGAAATCTCTTTCAAACTAATGTGTACTTCTTTATTGTTCGGTTTCACTTGCCTTTCCCCCAAGATTGAGGCCCAGCTTACTGAACATGTACTGCAATTTACTGATTGGCAGTGTGATGAAATTGGCAAAAACAGCCAGCTCAAGTTTAGTTTCACTACATAGTAAGCTTGAAGTTGCTTCATCCCTCCTAATAATTTAAAGACTGTAAACACCACATTCTATGGTTCTTCACATCAATCTAGTTGTCAGTGTAAGCTGCACATTAAAAGACAAAGATTACAGTCAACAGGCTATTTCTTGTAACGACACTGGAATGAATACTTTAAAAAATGGAATATTCCATTTACTCTGTTACTTATAATCTGGAGAGCTTCTGGTTTACAGGTGGATCTACAATGGAACTGCCTAATCAGAAAGTACTACAAATACAGCATGAGAAGAAAAGATCAAAATGAAGGCATTAATTTTCATTGATCTATGAGGTACTGCACATTACGGCCTGATTGACAGCAGCCCCACTCTTCAACAGTCAGGTAAGTATTTCTTTGACAGCTGTCAGGAAACAGGCGCTGGGGCGCTTTAAATAGGGCCCCAGCACCCTACACAGCTGTCAAATGGTTCCTCACTGTGCCAGATGTCCCGCCTCTCCCCATGTAATATGCGGGGGAGCGGCTCAGTGCAGTCATGCTAATGAGGCCCCGTGATATTACGCGCGGGTGCTCTGCGGCAGCCGCTGAATACGGGCACCCTGCTGAGTTCAAAGGGCGCCACTGCAGAGTGTGGCGCCTGAATAAAATTCAGCCCAATGTGTGCAGTAATGGTTATCTAGTTTGTAGTGCAGAACCTAATGGAGCTGTACAGCACCTGACCTGTTTCTATTGATTACTATATGGAAGTTAAGACCCAAATTAACATATTTTTGCAAAAAGAAACTAAAATGATATGAGAATTTGTTGAGCACTAACATTCCACTGCATTCTCTATATAAATAGAATAATGCCTGGCCATTAATGTGCTTCAGTGTTTTTATTTCAATAATATCAAGCAGCTCGTCTCAGTCATAAAAATACCACATCCTATCCAGTCATTGGTATTTTCTATTGCTATACTATATCTCATTCTTCATTACCCTAAAGACACAAGATGCAGATACAGATCTTTAACATGCTGTGAGAATGACTGCACTTTAAATTTTAAATTACAATGCCACTGAGAAGCCAGCCATTTCACACAGTTGGTGAACCACACGACTGTCAGTTCTTGCCCCTAGTTGGACTTCTACTATTATGTAGATTTTTGATAAGTACATGCCTACAGTAAAACAGAGAATAATGCAAGGCACAATAAGTTGCTCATAATTTGGTGGATCACTAACATATACAAGCAAAGAATAGTTCATCTTTAAAACATCTTCTGAAATAGCAGGAATGAAATAATGTTAACGGATGAGAAATGGGTGCAGACTGAACTGAAGACATACAGGGACCATCAGCTGGAAGCCTATAATTGAGGCGGGAGACTATACAAATAAAGACATAATTCTCATTTCATCAACGTCAATCCCACTTATCTCTTCCAATGGATGATGTTTTAAAAAAGTGTAATAGGCTGATTGGCTGAGGGCCTGGAATATCTCTCTGGAATATTATTTGTGGCAAATGATAACACAACCTCTGATATCTGTATGGAGTGCCCCTCTGGTGGATGTTGGTGAAATATTGTGATGTTTTGAAGCACAAGAAATGCAAGGGGGCAATGTTACCAGCCGGCGAGAACACACTAGGTTTTTGGAGCCTTTCACCTGACTTTTAAGGGCACATTCATTCTCGTGGGGTTGATCTAGTTTTCTATTATTTTCCCTTCTTTCCCTCATCGTCCTTTGCCAACCCTAACTGGGAGCTTCGGTCTCCTAGATGGACTGGGCGACGTTAATTCAGTTTTGTCTGTCTCCATTTGAGAGGTATGGCCTCCTTACTCAATTAGAAGCTTTCCTGTCCAATCACACATCACAAACATTAGGCTTTTAAATTTTACAGCAATAACAATAGATTGATCGTAAGGATGACACCGTCACGTAAATAGGAACATGATCATTTTTCCCATGGTACCACTCACCTTTTGTCAGCAGCAACTTCCTTATCTATGTAAACATTACTGTGGATATGATCCCAGCAATATTTCACAATCCTTTGCCCGTGACACCAGCTGTTCCTTATTTACCAACAGTCTTTTTACCATCATTTCTGTCAACAAGGCCCGTACATTTTTAACAAACAGAAAACAAAAACTGCCTGGATATCAAAGAAGCACAGGCTAATTCAAGAACAAAAGGAAATAATTGTCTCTGAATGAACCATTTTCCAGAGGAAAACTATAGTGGAACCACTTACCAGTGCTGTGCTAAATGTCCAATAAAAAGAATATATGAACCAGGCAAAAAAGGATCTTTGCTAACATAGCCAATAGAGTTGCTTCTGAAGACAAGTCCAGAATATACGAAAAAGGCTTCCAGCAGAAGTTTAAAATGTACAGGAAGTGCAAGGATATAACAAAATAAATATTTATTGAGCATTTAAGCTAAAAAGTACACCATTAAGCTTTGGGTACACAAATGAGCTGCAGCATGTGAAAATAGCAGCCTTTAGTTTTGGGTATTGTAACAAACTTTCAATTCATTTTAAAAACTTTGACTCTATAGCTCACATTAGTCCTGAACTGCAGCCAATGCTGGTTTAGAGACTGATAGAATACACGATTTCAGATATGCACTTCTTATGACAAAGAGATAAATCAAATCTTACTATCATTTATTGACTCGGTTTGACTACAGCACCTTCAGTTCATGCTAATAGAATGCAATTAAATGTCTGGAGGAATATACAATGTTTTCCTAGCACTGAAAAGTCAATTGGCTCAAATATCATTTAAACCAATTCCATTTCACAGTAACTGCTTTAGAAGCTGATAGCTAACATCACTATGTTACATTTTATTTTGTGCAATCTCATTATCCATTTTATGGTTGTGTTATGGCAATCAGTTACTAGTTTATTAAAGTCATTGTCTGTGAAATGCACTACATATATAACTTCCCCTACACTCTCATTAAAAAGAAAACACTATTTATTTTGACAAAGTTATTGTGATATTTTGTTGAGCAAAATCTGTCTTACGTGGTGCTAGAGGAAACAAATCGGATACAACCAGAACTGTCCAACCTTGCATTTTCCATTTTGTTATTTATTCAAAAAAACTTTTGATTAAAGCTCTTGTAAGGTTGCTAAACTATGACATTGAACAGTCGTAAAATAGTCTCATGAAGTAGAATCCTGATGGACTGGCTGTTTTTTTTTCTTGCCCATCATTGTGCACAGTAATGGAAATGATAAAAAGAAACATAGTCATTTAAAAAAAAATACAATTATTCTTAAAGACTGGACTTAGTCTATATTTAATATGAAAAACTTTTGAGGTCTGGCACACTTAGCTTAACACCAGGGAAAACACCATTGGAAAATTCATTGGACAGATATCCTATAGACTTGATGGTGAACCTGTATGAATATCTATTGCTGCTATTTATATCAGAAGTGAACCAAAGTGTTTTTTATTACTTTGTCCATCTAATATTAGGATTATTGGGCCATGCACACAAAGGAATTGAAGATATTGAACTTGTCAACTGGAATGATGTAGTGAACAAAAATGAAACTTATCCTCATTTAATCTATTAAACAACAATGTTTGCTACTAATAAACATGCTCAGCAAATTTTAGCTAATCTTTAAAAGCATCAAACATGATTTCAGTACCAATTAATTTTTTGGCAAACGAGTTGAGAAGATGATTGCTATTTGTTCATATAGCTGTAACTTGCAAACAGAACAAAACAAATGCCAGTTGTTACTGTCTTCTGGTCTGTCATCCAGTTAAACAACAATTTATGGCTGATAAATGTTGGCTGTTATAATTGGTTATTGAATAAGCTTTCCTGTGCAATCACACATCACAAAGGTTGGGCTTTTAAATTTTACAGCAGTAACAATAGATTGATTATAAGGATGACACCGTCACGTAAATAGGAACGTGGTCATTTTTCCCATGGTACCACTCATTTTTTGTCACCAGCAACTTCCTTATCTATGTAAACATTACTGTGGATATGATCCCAGCAATATTTCACAATCCTTTGCCTGTGACACCAGCCGTTCCTTATTTACCAACAGTCTTTTTACCATCATTTCTGTCAACAAGGCCAGTACATTTTTAACAAACAGAAAACAAAAATGAATAAAATTCCTTTGTTATATTATACAAAGTAACAGCTGGTCAGGGGATGATTTACAGATGTGCTTGGGTCCCTCATTAGTTTGAGGTTTGCATGTGCATTAATGGCTTTATCGTCCTCGCATATACTAGCTGCCAAATTAATCCATGATTTCATTTGGGTCTATAATTCATTCAATGACAATTTGCTACTTTATATTATTACATGTATCAGGATTACAGCTATGGTTTATGTTTGTTGGTTGATGCTGATCACATGACTCTTTACAAATCACTAAAATGTTTACCCATGCACTTTCTCCACCCTTACCGTATGGTATAAAACACAACCATGTTTGTTTCTATCCCTTTCTGTTGGCCATCTTGTCATTTGTTTATCTTTCTACCCTCCTAATGTTGCTGTTCTCTCTCTTTCTTCCAGAGGCTAATTGGTCCCTTGAAACAGAAACTAACATTCCAGAGAACTGCAAAAAGGCTATGTTACAAGATCCTTTAAATAGTACACCTGTTCAACAAAAACAGTGGTGTTTTTGCTTCGAGAGGAAACTGTCCATTTATGAGTGAACTGCAGTGCTGATCATTTTTAGTCTGCAGCTTGAATTCAGTTTTCTAGTTGAGGGTATTTATGCTGCAAATGACTAGGTATTTTGACTGGACAGGTCTGGAGATTGTTATGTAGTTAGGGTTCTTCAGAGGACTTCTAATAACAATAGACTTCATTAGGATTTGGAGACTGTCTCTAATTTTTTTTCTTCTTTTCTCATTTCCTAAAGGCATTGACTCATCCTGGTGTAGGCTCGCATTGGTACCAGCAGCTGTTTGGTACCTTGCCCCAGTAATTCTTTCTGTTCGAATCTAGTGTGTGTCGGCATGATTTTTGACCATGGGGAAAACCTCACAGCTCAGTCTAATCCTATAGCCACCAAAAAATCAAACGCATCCACCTTCCAGCAATATCCTGGCTGATTGTTTTTGCATTACTGCACATGGGATGTTGAGGTAAATTGCACTGTTCCGATGATTACTCCTGCGGGGAGTAATCTGCAACCTTTGCTTTGACCAAGGATAGAACTTGAGTTCTTGCTAATTTATATGGTTCAGAAACATTCTAATGAATAGATTGATCTATTGAGCCATCAGTTCGAGTGATTGTAAAATGTGCACTGCTGAAGAAAACTTGTTATACTGTTAATAGTGTGATTGGTCAACATATGCGACTGATTATTCGAACAAGGTATTTCAAACAGCAATGAAGATAGCTCCTTCCCTACTGAGATTTCTGGAGCATGTGGTACCTTTACCATGATCTTTATTGCAGATGAGAAGAGTTCTTTTACATTTTATTTTACATTTTACAAGACTGAAAATTGGAGCAATATTTTTAAGAGCTGCTGAAATTAAAAATCTCACCTCCTTAAGGCATGTGATTCCTACAGCACTGGTAGAAGCACAAAAAATTAGGAACCAATTGTGTAAGCCAATTTACACAAGTTTCTTGCAGAAATATTAAGGGGGGAGGGGGTTTCTGTTGTTTACTTCCTAGTTGAGTATTGGAATCTGGCTGAAAATTATTTCAATGTTATTTATAAACATTCTTGTAATGCCTAAATTTCAAACTAAGAAACGAGCTTTTGGGTAAAGCATACCTTAAACATGATCTTCACTGCATGGCAAATTCAAGAAAAATGCAGGGAACAACCCCAACCACTGTATATGGCCTTTTTTGACCTCACAGAAGTCTTTGACTCTGTTACCGCCAATGCTTATGGAGAATCCGCCTCAAATTTGGCAGCCCACAGAAAGTCCCCAGGGCCTGATGGGATCTACCCCAGAATACTGAGGGAGGCAAGGGAAGAAATTGCAGGGGCCTTGACAGAAATCTTTGCATCCTCATTGGCTACAGGTGAGGTCCCAGAGGACTGGAGAATAGCCAATGTTGTTCCTTTGTTTAAGAAGGGTAGCAAGGATAATCCAGGAAATTATAGGCCGGTGAGCCTTACGTCAGTGGTAAGGAAATTATTAGAGAGGATTCTTCGGGACAGGATTTACTCCCATTTGGAAACAAATAGACTTATTAGCGATAGACAGCATGGTTTTGTGAAGAGGAGGTCGTGCCTCACTAATTTGATTGAGTTTTTTGAGGAAGTGACGAAGATGATTAATGAAGGAAGGGCAGTGGATGTTATCTATATGGACTTCAGTAAAGCCTTTGACAAGGTCCCTCATGGTAGACTGATACAAAAGGTGAAGTCACATGGGATGAGAGGGGAGCTGGCGAGATGGATACAGAACTGGCTCGGTCATAGAAGATTGAGGGTAGCAGTGGAAGGGTGCTTTTCTGAATGGAGGGATGTGACTAGTGGTGTTCCGCAGGGATCAGTGATGGGACCTTTGCTCTTTGTAGTATATATAAATGATTTGGAGGAAAATGTAGCTGGTCTGATTAGTAAGTTTGCGGACAACACAAAGGTTGGTGGAGTTGCGGACAGTGATGAGGATTATCAGAGGATACAGCAGGATATAAATCGGTTGGAGACTTGGGCGGAGAAATGGCAGATGGAGTTTAATTCAGACAAATGTGAGATAATGCATTTTGGAAGGTCTAATGCGGGTGGGAAGTATACAGTAAATGACAGAACCCTTCGGAGTATTGACAGGCATAGAGATCTGGGCGTACAGGTCCACAGGTCACTGAAAGTGGCAAAGCAGGTGGATAAGGTAGTCAAGAAGGCATACGGCATGCTTGCCTTCATCAGTCGGGGCATAGAGTATAAAAATAGGCAAGTCATGCTGCAGCTGTACAGAACTTTAGTTAGGCCACACTTAGAATATTGCGTGCAATTCTGGTCGCCACACTACCAGAAGGACGTGGAGGCTTCGGAGAGGGTACAGAAGAGGTTTACCAGGATGTTGCCTGGTCTGGAGGGCATTAGCTATGAGGAGAGGTTGGATAAACTCGGATTGTTTTCACTGGAACGACGGAGGTGGAGGGGCGACATGATAGAGGTTTATAAAGTTATAAGCAGCATGGACAGAGTGGATAGTCAGAAGCTTTTTCCCAGGGTGGAAGAGTCAGTTACTAGGGGGCATAGGTTTAAGGTGAGAGGGGCAAAGTTTAGAGGGGATGTGTGAGGCAAATTCTTTACACAGAGGGTGGTGAGTGCATGGAACTTGTTGCCGGGGGAGGTGGTGGAAGCAGGTACCATAGAAACATTTAAGAGGCATCTTGACAAATACATGAATAGGATGGGAATAGAGGGATACGGACCCCGGAAGTGCAGAATGTTTTAGTTTAGGCAGGGATCAAGATCGGCGCAGGCTTGGAGGGCTGAATGGCCTGTTCCTGTGCTGTACTGTTCTTTGTTCTTTTGTTCTTTGTACTCCTTGATAACATGCAAGCCGCGATCCTCACCAACGGAAGCACCACAGACCCTATCTCAGTCAAGACTGGGGTCAAGCAAGGCTGTGTCATCGCACCAACCAGCTTCTCCACTTTCGTCACTGCAAATTTACACCTCACCTCCAGCAAACTACCTGCAAGTGTGGAGATAATCTAAGAACAGACTGGAAACTGTTCAACCTTCAAACCAAAATCAAAATCACTCCAACCTCAGTCTTTGAGCTTCAGTATGCAGATGTCGCTTGCATGTGTATTCACTCTGAATCGAAGCTCCACATGATTGTCGACTCCTTCTCTGAAGCATATGAGAAAATGGGTCTTTCACTAAACACTCAAAAAATGAAACTCTTCTTCCAACCAGCTCCTACAGCATAACACCTTCTCCCGTCAACTAAGATCAATGGCGAGATCCTGGAAAATGCAAACCATTTTCCGTATCTTGAGAGCCCCCTCCCAGTGAAGGCAGACATAGATGACGAGGTTCATCATTGCCCCCAATGTGCCAACTCAGCCTTTGGCTGACTGCAGAAATGAGTATTTGAGGATCATGATCTCTAACCCAAGACTAAGATCATGGTTTACCAGGCAGCAGTGATCCCTGTGCTCCTATAATTTTGGAGACTTTGGCAACCTACAGCAGGCACCTCAAAGCACTGGAGAAGTACGACAAGAGGTGCCTCCCCGTAATGATCCTCCAGATCTGGTGGCAAGAAATGTGGTTCAACAGCAGTGTCGTCTCCCAAGCCAACCTGCCTAACATTGGGGCACTAATCACCCAAACCAGCTCCACTGAGTGGGGCATGTCATTCACATGCCTGACACTAGACTCCCAAAGCAGCTGTTCTACTCAAAACCTGGTCGTGGCAGGAGAATCCCAGGAGGACAATGCAAATGCTTTAGAGATGTCCTCAAAGCATCCCTGAAGACATCAGATACCCCGTCGACTCGTGGGAGTCACTGGTTCTCTATCCTAGATAGAGAAAGCTCATTCGGGAAGGCATCGTCCACCTCGAGGGACTTCGTCGGGAACATGTGGAAGTGAAGTCGAGATGTCAGAGGGAGTGAACAAACCTCCAAACTATTCATCTATCTGAACCTTCAAGCACCACATGCTCCTCATATGGCAGAGTCTGCAGATCACACATTGGACTCATCAGCCATCTAAGAACCCATTGAACTGGAGTGGAAGCAAGACATCCTCGATCCTGAGGGACTGCCTAAGAAGAAGAGGCCTTAGATTCAAGAGAGGAAAAACAGGCAAGCAGCATCCAAAAACCATAAAAGGACAATTTGGGATCAGGGATTTTGAGTTGCAACTTGGTTTTTATATTAATTGTCAGTTCCAAAAGACGTATCGATGCAAAGATGCTGATTGTTCAAAATATGGAAAAGAAAGGGCATATTCAGCAATCAGCTCTCACTGCCAATGTCATTGAACAGGGTCATAAACCAAACTGCTAGGCATCCAAGTTAGTCTGTTCAGTTTGATATTAGTTGTAGCAAAAACAGAAGCTGTTGACATTTTGTCTTTGTTATTAATTCCAAAGATGGATGCATAATTAGTGATTCTGCTGCTCATAATTACTGTTTCTAGGCAATGGCTTACTGTTTTTGTTCCTTTGTTATTCATTAAATGTTGATCCTGTTTTAGCATGCCTTGGATTTGCTGCAGTTTAATAGCTTACCTCAATAGTTTGCTGCCTGGAAAATCAGTGAAATGACTATGTTTTACTTTTCATCCCTTTTCCCTTCAGGCCTTTGTTTTCAGATGATTCTGTTGACAGTTCGACATATAGAAACATAGAAAATAGGAGCAGGAGTCGGCCATTCGGCCCTTCAAGCCTGTTCTGTCATTCATTGTGATCATGGCTGATCATCCAACTCAGTAACCTGTTCCTGCTTTCGCCCCATACCCTTTGATCCCTTTAGATCCAAGAGCTATATCTAACTTCTTCTTAAAAACATACAATGCTTTGGCCTCAACTGCTTTCTGTGGTAGCGAATTCCACAGGCTCACCACTCTCTGGGTGAAGAAATTTCTCCTAATCTCAGTTCTGAAAGGTTTACCCCGTATCCTTAGACTATGACCCCTGGTTCTGGACTGCCCCACCATCGGGAACATCCTTCCTGCATCTACCCTGTCAAGTCCTCTTCGAATTTTATAGGTTTCTATGAGATCCACCTCACTCTTTTGAACTCCAGCGAATATAACCCTAACTGACTCAATCTCTCCTCATACGTCAGTCCCACCACCCCAGGAATCAGTCTGGTAAACCTACGCTGCATTCCCTCTATAGCAAGAACATCCTTCCTCAGATAAGGAGACCAAAGCTGCACACAATATTCCAGGTGTGGCCTCACCAAGGCCCTGTATAATTGCAGCAAGACATCCCTGCTCCTATTTTTGATGCCTTGAACCTTTATAGACCTCTGGTTGGGACTCAGTGTATTGTGTTCAATTCTGGGTACCATATTTTAGGAGATATGTCAGGGTCTTAAAAGAGATTTAATTGTGAATTTACTTGAATGATACAAAGAATGATTGACTTAATTTATGTGGGGAGACCAGAGAAATTGAGGTTGTTTTCCTCGGAGGAGGGAAGATTTAGGGGAGAATTAATTATAGAGGTGTTCAAAATTATGAAAGTTTTTGATAGAGTAGATAGAAATGAGCTATTTGCATTGGCAAGAGAGTCGGTAACCAAAAGACACAGTTTTTAGATAATTTGCAAAGGAAGATGAGGAGAATTCTTTTTATGCAGCGTTGTTATGATCTGAATGCAGTTCCTGAAAGAGTGGTGGAAGCAGATTCAATAATACTTTCAAAAGAGAATACTTGGAAAACAAACATTTGCATAGCTGTGGGGAGAGAACAGAAGATTAGGACTAATTGGCGAGCACTTTCAAAAAGCCAGCACAGACATGATGGGCTGAATGGCTTCCTTCTATGCTGTATGACTCTATGAGTAAGAGGGAGACAGTGGTGTAGTGGTAATGTCACTGATCTAGTGATCCAGAGGCCCAGGCTAATGCCTTGGCAACAAGGGTACCAATCCCACCATGGCAGCTGGTGGAATTTAAATTCAAGCAAGTAATAAAAATCTGGGTTGAAAGCTAGTCTCAGTAATGGTGCCATAAAACTATCATTGATTGTCGTAAAAACTCACCTGGTTCATTAACATCCTTTAGGGAAGGAAATCTGCCGTCCTTACCTGGTCTGGCCTACATGTGACTCCAGACCCACAGCAATGTGGTTGACTCTTAACTGCCCTCTGAAATGGCCCAGCAAGCCACTCAGTTGTCAAGGGGCAATTAGTGATGGGCAACAAATGTTTGCCTTGCCAACGATGCCCACATCCAATGAAAGAATAAAAAAGATACAGATGAATATTTTTAAAATTATGCTGTTTAACGACAGATGATGGCTAACTCTGTTTCAAATTTTAAAGATTTGATCAAGATGGAACTAACAAGTCTTGACTTCATTCCACAGGATGTTTGGAAATACAAACCATAGGAGATTTCCCTGGAGGGGTGGGGGGGGTGGGGGGGGGACGAAATGCTGATTCAACTTGGAGAGATGATTCAGCTGATAAGCTAAATAAATGGTTGTTGAAGTTCAGAGCAGGGATCAGCCAACTAACGTTCCAGAAAGGTAAGTGCCCTTCTGCCATTGTATATCCCAATCCATTTGACGAAAATGTATTTTGCTTTGGCAAAAGGTAATAGAGAATTATGCCTGATTGAAAAGCAGCATTTATATTTGTTTCCAAAAATTTTCATGACCGTTGATTTACTGTAATCATGGATCACAAAGCATTGGAGTGGCTTTTATGTATAAATGCTAAAATTCAAGATTAGCAGATTACAATAGCAAAATTGGGTGCAGATTTTATCTGCTTAATGATATGATATTCAATTCTGCTCAAATATGAAACACAACCCTCGCATATTTGCCTTTTATGACAATGATGTCAGAATCTTCAATATCAGTCAAGTTGTAGCATTGCCGTTTGATGCATGCATTCATCTTCAACCACAGAGAAACTGGTTTCTCTAAGCATCTTTTGCAGTTTGCACATGATGGATTATGGCCAGCTGATGGTGTCTACAAAGATGAAAACATATAATGAATTATCAATTCACAGTGGTTGTCTCTTCCCAGGAAATTCAATTTAGAGTTAATTCATATTTTAGAAGCATCTTTTGAATGAACTATCCATTTAGTAGGCGATTTCTTTAAAAAAGAGATTATTGCTGCAGTTCAGGTTTTCTCCCAATGCTTTAACTTTGCATTCACAGCAAAACACAGCTTCCATAAGTAGACTGAGTGTCCTACGAGCTGAAACCTGCGCTCAATGTAAGTGGGATAGCATGCCATGGAATTACCCCTTAATTATTGCATATTGCACCAGAAACTACAGGAGATGCTGTTCACTTTCTCCTACCTGCACCAAATGGTGTCAGATACCAAACTAATGGTCAGAATTATTACGAAGTACACTTTTACATGCAAGCATTAAGGTACAGGAAATTACCGGTGACATTTTCACTCTTGGTGGAGGGGGGAACTGATGGTGGATTGGCCACTTGTTTTAAATCCCTCCCGATCTTCCTTGCCATTGAAGTCAAAAGTGAAAATTATCCTACTTATAGTAAAAATATTGAGAAACCAATAAAGGTGGAATCAGCACCCAAGCTTAAAATAAGTTCGCTGGAATGTCTTTCTTTTTACATAGCTTTTATGCAATGAAGCTTTTGGATGAAACCATTTCTTATGGGCCTTCAAAATGAAATGCAATTCCTAAGTTGGTCCAGAGTCCACCTGTAAAATCGAGGAATTGAATTAAAGGTGTTAAGAAAAGTCTGGAGTATATATCCTGAATAAAAAAAACCCGCTGCATGAAGAGTTGTCAAACAACCAATCAAGTCACAAGGCACACTGGCAGGAGAAATGATGAAGTTGCTCAAATCATTCAATTGTGCAAGAACAAAATTTTAAAAGGAGGGAAAGAAGACTAAAAACTGAAGGCGCTGCTTTTCCGAGGATTTCTTTTAAAAACGTATTACCAAGCTGAATAAATGAAACCTTCATGCAAGATTCGAATGCTCATAAGTCCCGTTCATCCATCACCTTTATGCTTGTGATCTGTATTGACTTCTGGTCCCTTAATGCCTCAGATATAAAATTATGATCCGTATGTCCTTTCATGGCCTCATCCCTCCTTATTTTTGTAACCTCTTCCAGCTCTACAACCAACCGAAACTCTGCATTCCTCCAACTCTGGCCTGTTGTACGTCCTCACTTTATTCGCCCCACTGTTGGTCGTTGTGCCTTCAGTTTTACAGTCAGAATTTCCTCCATAAACCTCTCCTTTTCACCTTTTTTAAGACACTCCTTAAATCCTACCCCTTTGGCCAAACCTTTGGTCATCTGCCTTAATATCTCCTTATGTGTCTCGGTGTCATATTTTGTTTTATAATGCCTCTGTGAAGCACCTTGGGACATTTGATTATGTTAAAAGTGCTATATAAATACAAGTTGCTGTCATTGCTATTGTTCTTCACCTCCTATAAGACTGTTCTTAAAGCCCAGTTCTTTGAGCAAGTTTTTGGTCACTGTTCCGACATTCTTCTTCATTGACTCCGCATCCATCTTTGTTTGATTATGCTTCTGTGAAGTACCTCAAGATGTTTTCTATGTTAAAAGCACGATAGAAATGCAAGTTGTTTTATTGATATTAAATTTATTGGGATTAAATCTGATAGATTGCCTCACCCCTGGCTCCTTATTAAAGGGAAAGTTACTGGGTCTGCTGCAGGTGGTGAGGGAAACAACAAGAGGGTAAAACCTACTTGAGATCGTCCTCACTAATCTACCTGTCGCAGTTGCTTCTGTCAATGACGGTACTGGTAGGAGTGACCACCGGACAGCCCTTGTGGAGATGAAGTCCCGTCTTCCCATAAAGGATACCCTCCATCATGTTGCGTGGCACTACCACCATGCTAAATGGGTTAGATTTCGAACAGATCCAGCAACTCAAAACTGGGCATCCATGAGGCACTGTGGGCCATCAGCAGCAGCAGCAGAATTGTATTCAACCACAAGTTGTAACCTCATGGCCTGGATTATCCCTTAATACCATCATCACCATCAAGCAGGGGACCAACCCTGGTTCAATGAAAAGTGGAGGAGGGCATGTAAGGAGCAGCACCAAGTATACCTAAAAATGAGATGTCAGCCTGGTGAAGCTGCAACACAGGGCGACTTGCATGCCAAACAGTGGAAGCAGCATATGACAGGGCTAAGGGATCCCACACCCAATGGATCAGATCTAAGCTCTGCACTCCTGCCACATCCAGTCGTGCATGGTGGTGGACAATTAAACAACTAACAGGAGGAGGCTCCACAAATATCCCCATCCGCAATGATGGGGCAGCCCAGCATATCAGTGCAAAAGACAAGGCTGAAGCATTTGCATCCATCTTTAGCCTGTAGTGCCAAGTGGATGATTCATCTTGACCTCCTCCCGAGGTCCCTAGCATCACAAATGCCAATCTTCAGCCAATTCGATTCACTCCAAATGATATCAAAAAAGGGCTGAAGGCACAGGATACTGCAAAGGCTATGGGCCCTGACAACATTCTGGCAATAGTACTGAAAACATGTGCTCCAGAACAAGCCATGCCCTTAGCCAAGCTGTTCCAGTGCAGCTACAACACTGGCATCTACCTGGCAATGTGGAAAATTGTCCAGGTATGTCCTGTCCACAAAAAGCAGGACAAATCCAACCCGGCCAATTACCGCCCTATCAGTCTACTCTTGATCATCAGCAAAGTGATGGAAGGGGTTGTCAACAGTGCTATTAGGTGGCACTTGCTCAGCAATAACCTGCTCACTGATACACAGTTTGGGTTCCGCCAGGGCCACTCAGCCACTTAGCTCCTAAACCCATTACAGCTTTGGCCAAAAATGGACAAAAGAGCTGAATTCAAGAGTGAGTGAGAGTGACTGCCCTTGACATCAACGCATCATTTCACTGAGTATGGCCCGAGCAAAGCTGGAGTCAATGGGAATCAGGGGGAAAAATCTCCTCTGGTTGGAGTCATACCTAGCGCAAAGGAAGATGGTTGTGGTTGTTGGAGATCAGTCATCTCAATCCCAGGACATCACTGCAGGAGTTCCTCAGGGTAGTGTCCTAGGCCCAACCATCTTCAGCTGCTTCATCAATGACCTTCCCTCCATCATAAGGTCAGAAGTGGGGATGTTTGCTGATGATTGCACAATGTTCACCATTTGTGACTCCTCAGATACTGAAGCAGCCAACATCCAGATGCAGCAAGACTCGGACAACAATCAGGCTTGGGCTAATAAGTGGCAAGTAACATTCATGCCACACAAGTGCCAGGTGATGACCATCTCTAACAAGAGAGAATCCAAACAGCTCCCCTTGATGTTCAGTGGCATTATCATTGTTGAATCCCCCACTTTCAACATCTTGGGGGTTATCATTGACCAGGAACTGAACTGGACCAGCCACAGGCTGCTATGTGAGGCAAGGGAGGAAATTGCAGGGACTCTGACACAAATTTTCAAATCCTCTCTGGCCACAGGAGAAGTGCCGGAGGACTGGAGGACAGCGAATGTGGTACCATTATTCACGAAGGGTAGTAGAGATAAACCAGGCAATTGCAGGCCTGGTTTGCAGTGAATCGAACATCAGTGGTAGAGAGACTATTGGAAAAATTTCTGAGGGACAGGATTAATCTCCACTTGGAGAGGCAGGGATTAATCAAAGATAGTATGGCTTTGTCACGGGGAGATCATGTCGAACAAATTTGATTGAATTTTTCGAGTCAGTGACAAGGTGTGTAGATGAGGGTAAAGCAGTTGATGTAGCCTACATAGAATTCAGTAAGGCTTTTGATAAGGTCCCGCATGGGAGATTGGTCAAGAAGGTAAGGGCCCATGGATTCCAGGGCAATTTGGCAAATTGGATCCAAAATTGGCTTAATAGCAGGAGGCAGAGGGTGATGGTCGAGGGTTGTTTTTGCAATTGAAAACCAGTGGTGTACAGCAGGGATCAGTGCTGGGACCCTTGCTGTTTGTAGTGTACATTAATGATTTAGACGTGAATATAGGAGGTATGATCAGTAAGTTCGCAGATGACACGAAAATTGGTGGTGTTGTAAATAGTGAGAAGGAAAGCCTTAGATTACAGGATGATATAGATGGGCTGGTAAGATGGGCAGAGCAGTGGCAAATGGGATTTAATCCTGAGAAGTGTGAGGTAATGCATTTTGGGAGGACTAACAAGGCAAAGGAATATACAATGGATGATAGGATCCTAGGAAGTACAGAAGGTCAGAAGGACCTTGGTGTACTTGTCCATAGATCACTGAAGGCAGCAGCACAGGTAGATAAGGTGGTTAGGAAGGCATATGGGATACTTGTCTTTATTAGCCGAGGTATAGAATATAAGAGCAGGGAGGTTATGATGGAGCTATATAAAACACTAGTTAGGCTACAGCTGGAGTACTGTGTACAGTTCTGGTTGTCACACTATAGGAAGGATGTGATTGTACTGGAGAGGGTGCAGAGGAGATTCACCAGGATGTTGCCTGGGCTGGAGAATTTCAGCTATGAAGAGAGACTGGACAGGCTAGGGTTGTTTTCCTTAGAGCAGAGAAGGCTGAGGGGGGACCTGATTGAGGTATACAAAATTATGAGGGGCATAGATAGGTTAGATAGGAAGAAACTTTTTCCCTTAGCAGAGGTGTCAATAACCAGGGGGCATTGATTTAAGGTAAGGGGCAGGATGTTTAGAGGGGATTTGAGGAAAATATCTTGCACTCAGAGGGCAGTTGGAATCTGGAACACACTGCCTGAAGAGGTGATAGAAGCAGGAACCCTCACAACATTTAAGAAGTATTTAGATGAGCACTTGAAATGCCATAGCATACATGGCTATGGGCCAAGTGCTGGAAAATGGAATTAGAATAGATAGGCTTGATAGCTGGCATGGACACGGTGGGCCGAACAGCCTGTTTCTGTGCTGTATTACTCTATGACTCCACAACATAAATATAGTGCCTACAAGAGCAATTCAGAGGCTGCGAATTCTGCGGTGAGTAACTCACCTCCTGTTTCCCCAATGCCTGTCCACCATCTACAAGGCACAAGTCAGGAGTATCACGGAATACTCTCCACTTGCCTGGATGGGTGCAGCTCTGACATTGCTCAGGAAGCTCAACAGCATCCAGGACAAAGCAGCTCACTTGATTGGCACCCCATCCGCCACATTCGACATTCACTCTCTTCACCACTGAAGCACAGTGGCAGAATTGTGTCCCATCTACAAGATGCACTGCAGCAACTCACCAAGGATCCTTCGACAGCACCTTCCAAACCCGTGACCTCTACCACCTAGAAGGACTAGGGAAGCAGATGCATGGGAACACCATCACCTGCAAGTTCCCCTCCAAGCCACACACCATCCTGACTTCAAACTATACCACCGTTCCTTCACTGTCACTGGGTCGAAATCCTGGAACTCCCTTCCTAATAGCACTGTTGGTGTACCTAAGGACTGCAGCGGTTCAAGAAGGGAGCTCACCACCACCTTCTCAAGAGCAATTAGGGATGAGCAATAAATGCTAGCCTAGCCAGCGATGCCAACATCCTATGAATGACTTTTAAAAAACTCAAACGTAGTTGGACCAAAAGTGGTCATGTGATTCAAACAAGGACATTGTAAGTTGGAAATTGTTCTTCCAACAGTTGTCAAGAAGATAGAACCATTACCCCACTGGGTACCACTTGTTTTTTTAATGTTGTCACGTAAAATGATGAATAATTAATCTCTTCCTCATCCGGTCGTAACAGAAACAGAAATTTGGGGCTCTCATCTGACATTGGACCCACAGACAAACAAGAAATTGGAAGTTCAAATTAATCCTACTCAAAAAGAGAAAATACTTCAATTTGTGAGGAAGGGGTCTCAGGCACCCCTCTCAACCCTTTCCTGGTTTGGTCGTAACAGGGTTTATCTTTTAAAACACAGTGATTTTAGCTTACCACCTCAGTGAGCCCTTGCTCACTGCACTCTAATTACAGTTGCAAATCAACCAATCAGACAGGTTTTCTTAGGTTTAAACAAGAAAGATGTAAATTTATTAGCCTTATCCATCTAACCCTAAATTACTAACTAATGTGGTTTGTGTTACTGGAATACTAACATGTCGGCAACCGAAGCCAGTACCTCCCCAAGTCAGGGTGAAGTAACTTGGGATAAATTAAAGGCACGATCTATGGAGGAGTTGAGGAATATGACTGAGCAGTGTGGGATCACTTTCCATGCCAAAGCCAGGAAATCCGAACTCCTGAGACTGGTGGCCAACCATTTTTCCCTCGAACCTGAAGGTAGGTTAGAAATAGACTCCAACAGTGCAATGTTAGCAAAGATACAATTGGAAGAGAGAAAACTTGAATTAGAAGCCAGGGAAAGAGGGAGAGAAAAAGAGGAGAGAGTCAAAGAGAGAGAGAAGGGAATAAAAAAAGAGAGACAAGAGAGAAAGACAGGAGAGAGAGAAAAAGAGAGAAGAGAGAGAGAAAGAAAGACAGGAGAGAGAGAGAGCTGTCCAGAAGGAACAGGTGGTAAGGGAGCTATGGCGGCTTGACTTAGCTGGAGGGTGACAAAGTAACCCCAGTGAAAGCATGACCAATATGGAGGATACAAGTTATTCAGGGCCTTGTGCTGAGCTTTTGAAATTTTCCCAATTGATCCCAAAGTACAATGAGGGAGGAGTGGAAGCATTTTTTGTAACTTTTGAGAAACTTGTAAGGCAGTTCAAATGGCCAGCCAAGAGCTGAACCCTCCTTCTGCAAAGCAAGTTAACAGGAAAAGCCCATGATGTTTATTCCCTGTTGCCAGACGAAAGTTCATCAAATTACGAACTGACTAAAAATGCTATCCTCGGGGCATATGAGCTAGTACCGGAGGCCTACTGCGAGAAGTTCCGAACCCTCTGGAAATAAGATGATCAAATTTACTTGGAGTTTGAGAGGAGTAAGCAGCTGGCTTTTGACCAGTGGTTGAGGGCTCTTAAAGTACAGCCCACATATGAAAACTGCAGAGAGGTAATGTTCCTTGAGGAATTTAAAAACTCTCTTCCACTCTCTATAAAGACCCATATGGAGGAACAAAAAGTACATAGAGTGAGGCAAGACACAGTTCTGGCTGATAAGTTTGCTCTAATATACAAGTCGATTCCCCATGGGAAAACCTTTCCTAGTTAGCCCCACAAATCTGAAAAGGACAAAGGGTGGGAAGGTGATAGGAGCCCAAGCAGACCTGGGAGAGAAAGAAAAGCAGGACACACAGGGGGCCCTCCTCAAACCAAAAGAGATAGTGCTGAAAGTAGGAGTGAGACCTGGAGGCCTGTGTGCTTCCAGTGTAATAAGGCAGGTCATCTCAGAGCTGACTGCTGGAAACTACGGGAAAGCCTGTAGGGGTAATCAGGGCACACCCACTCAGTGCAGGAGAAGGGACGCTGATGGAAAGTGCAGCAGAGCAGGCTGTGGCTTTAATTGCAGCAGCAGTAAGACCCAGAAAACATACTGCTGCAGGTGCAGGAAAATTTAATAAGATCCCTGAAGGTTATCAGGATTTTGTGTCTGAAGGGACAGTAAGCCCATACCCCTTGAGTGGGACAAGCAAGACCATAGACATACTCAGGGATACAGAGGCCACCAGATCCCTTTTGCTGGGAAAAGGCATGACCTTTCCCCCAGTGAGTGTAGTAAATAAAAGAATGGTGGTGAAGGGTATTGGAGGGCAGTGTATGCCTGTACTTTTATACCGGGTGCACGCGAAGCACGTCCTAGTTTTGGACCGGTGACCTTAGGAATTGTCCCTAGTTTGCCTGTGGATGGGGTTGATCTGCTCCTAGGTAATGATCTGGCAGCGGCGAAGGTGGTTACTTTCCCAGTAGTGAAAGAGTGACCGAAGGAGGTCAGAGAGATAGGGCAGTGGCAGGAGACGGTCCCCTGCAGTTCCCCTGAATGTGTAGTGACTTGGGCCATGGCCAAACCAGCTCCCCCAGAGGAGACTGAATTGGCACTGCAGGCAGATGACCATGCTGTCTGTCTGACTGAAACTTTCTTTGGAAAGTTAGAGGACCCAGGGAATGGATTAAATGGATCTTCCCTAGCTGAGGCTCAGCGAGCTGACCCAGTCTTAACAAAGTTAGCACAGGCTGCCCAGACTGAAATTGAAGCAGAGGCAGTCCCTGATTGCTGCTATTTAAAGAATGAGGTACTGATGAGGAAATGGAGTTCTCCTCACAGACCTGAGGACAAAGAGTGGACAGTAGTTCACCAGTTAGTGGTTCCACAGAGGTACCAGAGAGAAATATTAAGAATGGCCCATGAGTTGACAATGGCTGTACATGTCGGTATACGAAAAACCAAAGCCCGCATAAGACAGCAGTTTGACTGGCCAAAACTCCACAAAGATGTGGTGGAATACTGTAGGAGTTGCCACATGTGCTAGGTAGGTGGGAATCCACAACCTGTACTGAAATCTGCACTCCTAATTCCAGTATTGGCTTTTGGGAAACCCTCCAGCAGAGGGCTGGTGAATTGTGAGGGACTCCTGCCAAGAACAAAAGGGAACAGACAGGCACAGGTCTGACAGAGAGTTAGAGAGGAAAGGGGAAAAAGGGACAAAGAGGACAGGTTAAAGGAGGTCTGGGAGGATTCCCAAATGAAAACACTTAATGTCTGGTCAGCCAACCCCGAAATGTTGGAAAAATTGGACCCCACATCCTCTCATGTAAAGGCAGACAACAGAAGCACCCTACCAGGTCTGCTAACAGCATTTGCAGAAACCTGGAAGTTCAACGAAAGTCCTCAAGAGGGCAGAGAAACCATGAGGGTGATGCCTCACCTAGTCGAAGTGCTGCAGGGGATTGCAGTGGAATTTGAACAAATACCTATAAGAAGAGTGTCCCAGAGGATAAAGGGAAGATTAGCAAAGAATACTCCCCCACAGTCAGGAGAAAAGGGAAACAATAATACCCTGAAGTAAGCAGCACTTGGATGACTCACCAGAGCACTGAAATTGAGGTCAGAGTGGATCCACCCACTTTAGATTCCCATGATCAGAGCTCCAACCCAGAGCTAATTAAATCAAACCATCCCCCTGCAGACCCCAACAGGAACAAAGGCAATCTAGACAATTATAGAAATGTGCAAACATCAAACCTCCCCAAAAATCCCATGTTTATTGGAATGCGCATTCCAAGCTTATCACCAGCTGATACTAAAGAAACCTTAAATCCACTGGGAAAGGCATAACTATCTCAGACCCACCTCAAGGGAAAAGGGGCAGTTTAAAGCAGCACTGCTACAAAGAGAAAGACAGGCTGAAACAATTTTTAAGATTTCTGAATGAATGAGAATGAATGAGAGAAATGCATGTGTGCATTCCTGTATTTTCTCTTCCATTTAAATTATAATAAAATGCTCCCCTAATATCGCATTTTATTGGCATGGTGCGGAGGTGTGATGGAAATCACACCTGCCAAATGGAAACACATTAATTCCATCATATGAGGCACTGCTTTAAACATTTTTCACTGGAGATTACAAATAACTTGTTTGAAAAAGCAGAACTGAAGAGCTGAAAACATGATTGCACATTTGCATTCTCCCTGAAATCCAACAACCCTCCAAGAAGTTGCTGTTTCAAACAAAGAGATGGTCACAGGACCTACATGCTGGTAAGGGTGGGGCTTTAATTGTGCCACATAGAAAGGAAACAGACTGCAATTCTGAATCTCAAGAGGAAGACATCTCTCTCTGTCTCTCCAACAAAGTCCCAGGAAAACCATGGGGGCAGCTCCCACGCTTCAAGACTACAGGCAAAGCCTCTCTTTGGCCTTCTGGTACCAGAGAAGCAAGCCTGGAATTGAGCACGTGGCCCCAGAAAGGACTCCAAGACTTTAACTTCAATTGAGGACATTATATCAAGGACATTAAGAACCGTATCTGTATTCTATTTATTACAAACTCTACTTCAACCCGCCCCCCACTCTTTCTTCTCCTCTGTATCTATTTGTGTGCGTGTGTGCCTCTCATATGCCTGAGTGTGGATGCGTCATCTGTTTTAGTAATTTTAACTGGGTTAGAGTGATAAGGCTAATAAACACACATTTTTCTTCTTTAAACCTAAGAAAACCTGTCTGATTAGGTTATTTGCAACTGCAATTAGAGTGCAGTGAGCAAGGGCTCACTGAGGTGGTAAGCTCAAATCATTGTGTTTAAAAAAGATAAACTCTGTTACGGCCAAACAAGGAAAGGGGCGAGAGGGGCGCCTGAGATCCCTTCCTGACCTGATCATAACACGTTGGTAACTTCATTTTGATTTTCTAGCCAGGAGCTCATGCTAGAAGTCAGTGTTGCATTCTGACTAGCTAAAGACAGGTCACTTCTTGACATATTGGGGTCAATCTTTATCTCTAGAATGGTTTGGCTGGTGGACACCCAATGGGGTCAGTTTGATGCCCAATTATTTTTAGTGGTTGACCCTCATTTGTATTGAGTAGACAAGCTGCCACCACTATTCATGCTGCTGTTTGGGACAGCAGGACGTCCAGCTTCACAGACAGTCATAAGGGGAACTACAACAGCGCCTTAAAAGGGAGGGGCGGAAGCATCAGCAGTGAGGCAGAGCAGCGGAGAAACACTTATAGGAATTGACTGTAATTTTGAGGGTGTAATTTAAAAAGTGTTCTCCAAATACAAATGGTAAATAAATACAATGCTGCTGAAAATGAAGCAAATATTATGTCCACACTAATGAATGCTGTTAAAAAACAGTGAAATATATAATAGAAGCATCAAAGGTTGGTAACATTGCTAAACAATGTGAAAATCTGTTAGTGTACACAAATACTGCAACCAAGAAGGTCCTTAATTCAATGTATTGATTATGCCTAGTTAATTGAATTCAACCGCCTTGAAAGGGTGCCATAACTGGAATTAATGTTATTAATGCAGGGGAAAACTGCTGGAAATTGGAAATATACATATTGGCTTAGAAATGGATTGGGCTCATCTACAATGCACACATAATCAAATAACCAACCAATACTCTGGCTCTACACGTAAAATAATGCCACATGGATAAAACCACATCGCAGTCTGAGTTATTGCCTGTAGAAAAAGGGAGAGAAAATTAGCTGATAAAATGTTTGAAAAATTATTAGCCTCGATCAATCAGAGTCGACTTGCCAACCAATTGGCACTCTTTTCTCATGCAGTGTAAATTGTTACTCCCTTTGAAATTTGGCATGCTTGCATCTGTCCTGATGAGTGCACGACGAAAAGCTTCGATAGCATGTCTCTTTTTTTCAGCAATACTGAAAAAGTATTATAAATTTGCCATCAACAGCTAATCTTTAACCATTCTTACTGAACAATAGTTTGTGATAAGACTTTAAACAATCCTATCCACCTGGTGTGTCTTATTATCAGTTTAATGAGCTGTAAATATGATGGTGCTGCATCATTGTTAGGTGGAGGAGGGCGATTATGTGCACATTCCTCATTATTGAGATATCTTGCTGACATTTAGCACTTAAATTACAGGGTGAAATTGTTGCAATACTTCTGAGAATGTTGAAGGCAGCAGCTAATTAAATTTTCTATTACAGCTTCACACTCGTGTGAATCCAAACTAATTTCAAATTTAAGCTCTGAAATAAGAGGATTCAAGGACCAGGGAAAACATTCATTAAGCTCCCAC
Organism: Heterodontus francisci; assembly: GCF_036365525.1. Classification (NCBI taxonomy): domain Eukaryota; kingdom Metazoa; phylum Chordata; class Chondrichthyes; order Heterodontiformes; family Heterodontidae; genus Heterodontus; species Heterodontus francisci. The sequence continues at coordinate 35,141,747 of NC_090396.1, read as the reverse complement.
AAGATATTTAGTGATTTTAAACATAATTGGAAGCTTATTGCACTGTAAGATATTTACACATTACATCAACAGATTCCTAAGTGGTCCAATATGTGAGGACATTATCCCTGAACATTAATAAACTCCCTTGTGCCTGGAGCATGAATGAACTGTTGGCTCATAATCTTAGTCTTTTGGGACTCCTTATCTCGAGAGACAATGGATACGCGCCTGGAGGTGGTCAGTGGTTTGTGAAGCAGCGCCTGGAGTGGCTATAAAGGCCAATTCTGGAGTGACAGGCTCTTCCACAGGTGCTGCAGAGAAATTTGTTTGTTGGGGCTGTTGCACAGTTGGCTCTCCCCTTGCGCCTCTGTCTTTTTTCCTGCCAACTACTAAGTCTCTTCGACTCGCCACAATTTAGCCCTGTCTTTATGGCTGCCCGCCAGCTCTGGCGAATGCTGGCAACTGACTCCCACGACTTGTGATCAATGTCACACGATTTCATGTCGCGTTTGCAGACGTCTTTATAGCGGAGACATGGACGGCCGGTGGGTCTGATACCAGTGGCGAGCTCGCTGTACAATGTGTCTTTGGGGATCCTGCCATCTTCCATGCGGCTCACATGGCCAAGCCATCTCAAGCGCCGCTGACTCAGTAGTGTGTATAAGCTGGGGGTGTTGGCCGCTTCAAGGACTTCTGTGTTGGAGATATAGTCCTGCCACCTGATGCCAAGTATTCTCCGAAGGCAGCGAAGATGGAATGAATTGAGACGTCGCTCTTGGCTGGCATACGTTGTCCAGGCCTCGCTGCCGTAGAGCAAGGTACTGAGGACACAGGCCTGATACACTCGGACTTTTGTGTTCCGTGTCAGTGCGTCATTTTTCCACACTCTCTTGGCCAGTCTGGACATAGCAGTGGAAGCCTTACCCATGCGCTTGTTGATTTCTGCATCTAGAGACAGGTTACTGGTGATAGTTGAGCCTAGGTAGGTGAACTCTTGAACCACTTCCAGAGCGTGGTCGCCAATATTGATGGATGGAGCATTTCTGACGTCCTGCCCCATGATGTTCGTTTTCTTGAGGCTGATGGTTAGGCCAAATTCATTGCAGGCAGACGCAAACCTGTCGATGAGACTCTGCAGGCACTCTTCAGTGTGAGATGTTAAAGCAGCATCGTCAGCAAAGAGGAGTTCTCTGATGAGGACTTTCCGTACTTTGGACTTCGCTCTTAGACGGGCAAGGTTGAACAACCTGCCCCCTGATCTTGTGTGGAGGAAAATTCCTTCTTCAGAGGATTTGAACGCATGTGAAAGCAGCAGGGAGAAGAAAATCCCAAAAAGTGTGGGGCTCATAATAATGCCATCATAAGTTGGGGTGAATGGCAGGCCAGGACTATATTTTTGTATGTAAGACCCATTTTCAATTCCAGTGCAAACAGATGAAAGCCTCCTGTATTTGTTGGCTGCAAGGGTCCTCAGTGAAATCAGTCTCAGAAATCTTAACCCAGCTTCCAATGGGGAGCAGTTCATGATGGAAAATGACTAAGAATTCTGTGCTAATTGAAACTGAATTGGCAGTCTCAGAGTAGTCATTTGTTTAGGACATTATGGTGTTTGAAAAATGGAATAGAACACAGGTACAAGAGGCACTGCTTCCCCAATATTGATGTTCCGAAACATTGTTCTGGCAATGTAGACTTAATTCAACCTGACTCTGGGAGAAGTGGAACAATATTCCATTTCCAGCACTGATGTCTTGGAATATGCTCAATGTATAAAGCCCTCTGTATAGTATCAGTTTGATGCTCTGAGAATAACTGCAGGCAGAAAGCCTTGTCCACTGGTCATATGTATCAGGAAAATGTAGGATCACTCGCAATGATGTCCCATCCATTACTCCCAATGGGCGGTGATTGGCAGGCAGCTGCACCCTATATAACCCGTCATGTGCGGCTGCTGCATTAGTTTCATTTCTGGTAGTGCATAACTGGGCAATTGGCCTTCATTTTCTGGAGCTATTTATACACAAGGAGGACATAGACAGCACTTTATCAAGGGTAACATTTTACTCATAATAGCAATATCTTAAATTTTCAAACAGTGAAATACTAGAAGTAGTTAAACGGCATTGAAAGACCTCTGAGACAGTGTTAGTTGAACCCTTTCAATTCCCATTAAACTTGAAATAATATAATTGTATACATTTAATTCCTCTAACGGAATTAATCAATAAATTATCATGAACATATTGTGCAGGAGAATAATCTAATTTTTGAATCATTAACTTTGACATTTGATGAACTGCAGAGAAATTCACTACCGCAATCCCAAACACTACAGGTTCTGTAGATTTTGCATCATGTGTTTCATTACATAGAGATCACAACATGGAAACAGGTTGTTCAGCAAATTGCTCCTTGCTGATGTTTATTTTCCACATTTGTATAAATTTTGCGTTCCAGTCTAAGGTTGTATTGGTGACATGAGTGGACGGAGAATTGCGGAGTGGTCCGGTGCTGTACCTCAGCGTTTCAATTATATCAGAGGCGGGGAAGTACCGCGGCGGTCCTGCTGCCCCAAAGCAATGCACCGTAAACTTGAAATGCTGTTTGGCATTGATTTGAATTTAATTATCAGAGATCCAACAAATGTTCCGCAATTTTGTGGGTGACGTGCCTTCGGTTTCTGGACCTTGAAAAGCTGGCGGCACTGAGGCAAGAGGTCTCAGTGCCACGAAAGGGAAGGTAACCAGAACCACATCAGCATGGGGGAAGTGGGGGTGCAGCGGCCATTGTCGCTATTCTGAGTGGCAAAGGGGGTTCTGTGTACCGGGGGAGCTCCGCAAGGGGAATGTGTGAATGGGGGGAGGGGGAGGTCTGCAAGGGGGTTCTGTGTACCAGGAGAGCTCCACAAGGGGGATGTGTGAATGGCAGCCAGTGCAGGAATCCCATGTGCTTGCCCTGTTTGAGGGTGAGGAGTATGGGTCTAAGACTAGTGTCTTAAACTTAAAGGCAATTACAAGAGCATGAGGACAGAGTTGGCTAAAGTGAAGTTGGAAGAGGTAGGACAGTAGAGAAGCAGTGGCAGACGCTTAAGGAGATATTTCATTACTCTCAACAAAGGTATGTTCCATTGAGAAAGAATGACTGTGAGAAGGATGCACAATCCGTGGCTAACTGAGGAACTTAAGGATAGTATCAAATTGAAAGAAAAAGTGTACAATAATGTAAAGATTCGTGGTAGGTCAGACGATTGGACAGATTTTAGTAAGCAGCAAAGAATGACAATAAAAAAGGAGGGAGAAATTAAAGAGAAAGCTAGTTAGAAATATAAAAACAGATAGTAAGAGTTTCTACAAGTATTTAAAAAGGAAAAGAGTAACTAAAGTGAGCATTGGTCCATCTGGACTAGTGTACAGTTTTGATCTTCTTATTTAAGAAACTGCATTAGAAGCAGTTCAGAGAAGGTTCACTCGACTGATTCCTAGGATAAAGGGATTATCTTATGAGGAAAGGTTGAGCTGGTTGAGCCTATTGGAGTTTAGAAGAATGAGAGGTAATCTTATTGAAACATATAAGATCCTGAGGGGACTTGACAGGGTGGATGCTGAGAGGATATTTCCCCTTGTTGGGGAGACTAAGAACTAGGGTACACATTTAAAAATTAGGGGTCTCCCATTTAAGCCTGAGATGAGGAGAATTTTTTTCTCTCAGAGGGTTATTAGTCTGTGGAATTTTCTTCCCCAGAGAGCAGTGGAGGCTGGGTCATATATTCAAGGTTGAACTAGACAGATTTTTGATCAACAAGGTAGTCCAGGGTTATGGGGGGCAGATAGAAAAGTGGAGTTGAGGCCACAATCAGATCAGCCATGATCTTATCGAATGGCGGAGCAGGCTCGAGAGGTCGAATGGCCTACTCCTGTTCCTAATTCTTATGTTCTTGTGTTCTGTTCCCATATCCCTTTACCTTCTTTCCTACAATCTAACTTATTCTGAAATGTTGATGTGGAATATTCTTCAATAACTAATTCCACAGCCACACAGCCCTCTGTATAAAAAGGTTTATCCTGCTCTCTGTCCTAAATCTCGTACGTTAATTCTTATATCTATTTCCCTCATTATAGACCCTCTCTATTACGCAATATACTTCCTACAGCGTGGGGTCTTAAACTCCAACTTTGGTCTTACTATGGTTTGATACAGATTATACATTAATGAAAACTTTTATATGCTGTACATTTTCCCATAACGTCCAGTATTCTATTAGCTTTTTGTGAACACTTATTCACTTGAGGTTCTGCTTTTAATGTTGTGTCCCTGAAACCCCAAATCCCTCTGTTTCACGTCAGCTTGTCTTCACCAATTCAAAGTATAATTGTCACTTTTATTCTTTTATCAAAATGAATCACCTCACACTTACTGGCATTGTATGCCTACCATTTTTTTACCACTCCCACTATTTTTTTTTCACTATCCTCATATAACTTCCTTTGGTCCTCAGAATTATGTAACATGCCTTCTATTTCAGTATCATTTGGCAATCTGGATGCCACTACCTATCAGCTCTCTTTTGAAATGATTGATGTACACGCAGTGAACAGAAGCAGTTCTAGAATGGAACCCTGTGGGACACCACTACTCACTTCCATCCACTCTGAGAAATTGCATTCAAATCTTGTTTCCTCCCTTCTATCCAATTATTAATCCCATCTGCTTTCTTTCTCAAATTCCATAGTCCTTAACTTTCACAAATAATCTTCTGTGTAGTACATTATCAAAGTCTATTTACACTACATCAACTGCAATTCCCCCATCCATCATATCTGTCTCCTGCTCAAAGAAATCTATTAGGTTTGTCAACTGACTTTTTTGTTTCAGAAGTCCATGTTGACTGCTTTGAATTAATTTCTTTCATCTAGATATTTGATAATTTCATCTTCAGTTGAACATTTCATAATTTCTGGCAGCATACTGAGAACAAATAAAACCATACAGGAACAAAATGTTACACTAATATAAGCTTTTCATAATTCTTATTATATAAAATATTGTTAACTTTTAAAAAGTTCTAGTTTTATTTTTCTCATTATACTTTAGACATCTTGTCCAGAGGGAAAATGGTAGCAACCAAACAAGAGAGTGGTGGAGATCTTGAAGTGAGATAGCATTATGTGATTGGTACAAAAATATTCCAAATTTCTCCTGACACTAGTTTACTGGAAACTATTATATTATGGTAGAGGGCAAATACAGATATAAGCTTATTTTTAGTCAGCTTTATGGTGTTTGTCATCAGAATTATTTTTGAATTGGTCAAATTGCAACAGAAATTAAATAAAGGATGAAAGCCTAATGTTAAAAATCAGCCAATACTCAAAAGTAGTAACTTTTACAGACTCAAGTCTTAATCTAATTTTAAGATCCTCTGACAGGAAACCAAATTTTGTATTGTTGTTGCATTTGAGTGGTTAGTTAATTTTTTTCAAAAGTGGTGTGATTAACCTTAAGATACCACTTAAAAGCCATGCATTTATTGAAAGAAATATCTATTATCATTCATTTTCATGGTTTGATTTCTGCTGATCCACCCTTACTGCAGTTCCATGTAAGCACCAGTCACATTTGAATAGGGGCTTTAAAATCTAATTAAATCAGATAACTTCTGTTGCACAATGCTTCTGCCCTGAGTTCAGATTGAGCATTCATGTCAATATTTGGATATTAGCGTGTATCTTTCCAGGCTGGAGCCTCCCCATCCTCGGGCATCCAAATGGGTATCCCAGGAACCCCCAAATCATCAGACGTCCGTCCATTCATTATATTTCTGTATTTGCTGACTGACCAGCACATTATTTCTGTTGCTGGTTACATAAAGAATGGTTTCTGTAATCATTGCAATTTTTGGGGGAGAGGGAACTGACAGACCTTTGGAAGCAGGTGCAGATGGGGGTGGTTGGTAGCATCCCTGATATGTGTACTATTTGCTGAGGATGTTTAGGCTGTGTATCAGTTATTGCAGGGGATCCCCAACAAAGGAAAATCTGAAATACAATACCCAAGTAAACAAGTAATCAGGTTAATTAAAAAAACATTCCTTCCTGACTTGGCTAAAAGTGCAAAGACATTCATTACTATAAAATTGTTCCCATTGAAATGAAGAATTTCAGTTGGCAAAAAAAGGAGCATCTGGTACATGAATAATTTTTGAGCATGTAAATTGCATGTGTTTTGTTTTATTGCCTTGTGTGCAGTCCTCAGTCTTGCACTAACATGAGAAGCTATAGTTTCTTTTAGAAGAGTAGCATTTTGTACAGTAAGAGTTACACTGCTGACATTATCCTTGTGGTTTCCTTTTTACTCAATACAGCAATGGTCTGGATGCCTATTTTCTTAGAAATCTTTAACTGTTGAGGTGATTCCTTTTTTTGACTTCTTTAACGTTGCTTGAACTGAGTGCAAAGGGTTTTAGCATCTTCCAGTGGCTCTTCTCAAAGATCCCTTTCCCCTCACAATCCTAGGTATTCAGAAGGAAGTATTTGAGTATTGCTGAAAACAGAGACATGTTGTTGAAGCTTTTCATCTTGCACTCATCAGGATAATCCAGCAGAATACCAATGTAAGGGAAAGCAACAACCTTATACTGATGAGAAGAGAGTGCTGATTGATTGGCAAGTGAACTCTGATTGGTTCAACGTCCAGCATTTGTTCCATTAGATTTGTACAAAGATTCATTTTTAAAGTAGAATATGGCAATTGCCAGTTTCTTTTTAAGATGTGCACTCAGTACGTCCAGGACTCAATTCAAGTTTGGAATAAAAGATTCGATCAAGCATACATCAACATATTACCGCTTGTGTTCTCAGATGTGTTCTGCAAATTCTGCCTCTGCCCTAACAATGTAATTTAACACATCTGTGGGAAAGGCAGGATTACCCATTCATCATGAAGATGTTCCACAGTTGGCAACTGCATCAAGGAGTTTGGCGAGCAATGCCAACAGCTGTAACCCTTCACTTACTTACCGATGTTACCACAGACCTCAGGAGACTGACATAAACTTTAGCAAAGCAAGAGATCCTATGACAGAAAGAACATGCAACCCAAAAAGAAAAATTGAGGTAGGTGTTATAGGGGGAAAATAAAAAGAGGTTGCATATCTGGGGCTGGCGTGAGTCAATATTGAGTAGGCCCAACAATCTAGGGAACATCTTATGAAGTCATATGGAGATAAATCCAAGTATTTTTTAAAGCTGTTTAATTCTGAAAGAAAAAGAAAATCCAATGATAAAATGATCATTATAGAAAAGAGAGACCTTGCATTTATATAGTGCCTTTTATGTCCTCAGGATGTCCTAAACAGCTTCACAGTCAATTAATTATTTTTGAAGTGTCATCATTGTTGTAATATAAGCAAATATCACACCCAATTTATGCATAAGGTTCCACAAATAACAATGAGATAAATAACATGATAATCAGTTTTAGTGTTGTTGGTTGAAGGGTCAAAATTGACAGACACTGGAAAAACTCCCCTATAATTCCTTGAGTAATACCATGAGATCTTTTGCATCCCCTTGAACACGTCTTAACCCAATTGCTTATCCAAAAGGCACTACCAACAGTACAGTATTCCCTCAGTATTTTATTTGAAGTGTCTGCCTGGAAAATGTGCCCAAGTCTCTGAGGTGGGGCTTGAACCCACAGCCTTCTAACCCTGAGGGGAGAGTGTTACTTCTGAGTCTTATAAGCTGGCACTTGTAATTGCTTGAAGATGGTAACAAAGTGAAAAAAGTCTTTATAGCTACCGTGACAACATAACCTTCAGACATCCTTTGGAAGCATTTACTGGATTTTAACATAAATATTTTAATCAAGGAAAAAGTCAGAAGAAACAGTTGTGGATAATATTAGCAACATCTTGCTCTCATTTCATTCTTTTACTGGCTCTTTTTTCATTCTCAGTTCAAATTGCCCCAAACGTTCAAACCTATAGCTGAACGAGCTATGAACAGGTTGGAGCTGAAGTTGCTCTGACATGAGTTCTTGGCCTTAAAATGTCGTTATGGGGACACTGAAAAGAAACTTGGCCTAGACCCTGAGGGTTGGCCCCACCCTCCCCACCATTGCTCTTACAAACCTCTTGGTAGTAGTTTCAAAACATCATTGTTGGAAGCCTGTTAGGCCTATTCATCAAGGTGCCATTTGGCATCGGGAAGCTCAAATTAAGGAAGGGGAAAAATTCCTTAAACGAAAAGGAGTTCCATCATAGACCTACTCAAAAATACCATTTATTATTCAAGTTGTTCATGATCAGTTAAAAATCAGTGCAACACAATTTAGTGAGAAACTGCAATGAAATTTCTATTAAGCAATCAGCGTGGATTGAAAAATGGATGGGTTGATGATTGAACAAATATTCCTTTTAAATGAATGTTTCTGTTGATAGAGTTTCCAACAATTGGCAGGGACTGCAGTAAGTAATACAAAGTTCTGTAAAGTGCAAGAAAAGAGAAATCGTTTTTATTTGAAAGCATTTTCTACATAACCTATTACATTCAGATATACAGTGCGAGAGACCAAAGCAATAGACGACTAAAGAGTGTGCTTCAAATGCAGTTACTTTTAAATAAGTAATCAATACTTATATAAGTAAATCCCTTCACCAAATAAATTGTCAATTTATTTACAATGCAAATGATAGTCTTCTGCTTATTATAGATTTATAACATACATGAGAAACTACTTTTACTCCACTGTCCAGGATCTTTTATTTTGTAGGCATATATGTGTTTGCAAATGATGTAATTCTGCTTGTCACAGAGTTGTTATGCCCTTTAATGTTTAAAAGATTAATGGTCGGAATTTCCCCTAGTTTGCACTAGTTTCTTTGGTGTAATTTACTTGAAATCAGCAAAGCAAGCACAAAAGAGAATTTTAAGCGTAAATTACATTCAGTGCAATTTGAGTTTCATCATCTTTTGAGCTAGTTTAAAAATAAAATCATGCTAGCAGCCAGCCCCACGCACAAAACAGGCCATGCCCCCATATCAAATTAATCCACGTTGGGAGCACTGAGTGATCTGGGAACAGAGTGCTTCATGAACCAAGTGCTAAGTCGGGAATTTGGTGCAAGTGGGAATTCGGTACAGAAGGGGAAAGAGGTGTGCTGCTTTTTATTTTTGTTTTACCTTCAGTAGCTGATGAGTGTTCTTCTTTTGTCTCCAATCTAGGAGACTATAACTTGCTTGTACTTTTAGTAGCTAGTTAACTAATCAAATAAATAACTAACATTAGACTGACATGCCAGGGCAAGTGGTGTGTTGTGACTGCAACATGTGAAGGTTTGTGGAATGCATCACAGTCCCAGACAACCATATCTGCGCTGTGTCTGCATGTTGAGTAACTTCAGCTCAGAATCATTGAGCTGGAGTCTGAGCTGCAGACACTGAAGAGCATCAGGGAGGGGGAGAGTTACCTGGACACTTTGTTCTAGGAGGCACCCTTGGCTTTGAACAACAGATATGAGGTACTTGCTACCTGTGTGGATAAAATCAAGGACTGCAGGGTGAATGAGCAAACTGACCATGGCACCATGATGCAGGATGCCATTCAAATGGCTGGGGGTGGGGGGGTGGTGAAAAGGAATGTGGTAGGGATAGGGAACAGTATAGTCAGTGGGGAATAGATACTGCTCTCAGCAGCTGTGACCGGAGTTCCCAATATTGTGTTGCCTTTCCAATGCCAGGGTTAAGCACATCTCCTTGGGGCTGGAGATGAACTTATGAGAGTGGGAGAGGGAGGATTCTGTTGTCGTGGTCCACATAGGGACCAACGACATAGGTAGAACTAGGAATGATGTTCTGCTGGGAGAGTTTGAGGAGGTAGGGTTCAATCCAAAATGCAAAACCTCAAAGGTAATAATCTCTGGATTGTTACTTCAGCCACACACCAATTGGCATAGGGTCACGCAGATTAGAGAAATACACGTGTGGCTCAAAGAGGGGTGTGGGAGGAAGGGGTTTTGATTCATGGGGACACTGGCACTTGTACTTGGGAAAGAGGGAGCTGTTCCATTGGGATCCACTTAAACTGGGCTGGGATCAGTATCCTGGCGAATTGTATAAATAAGGCTATGGATAGGGCTTTAAACTAAAAGGTGATTTGGGTAAAGACAAGCAGATTGGAACAGGTAGGGACAGAGAGATTAACGGTAATTGTGATCAGGAAGTACAATCAGTATGGGTGGAGATTAGGAATAGCAAGTGTCAGAAAACACTGGTGGGCCCCCTAACAGTAGTTATACTGTTGGACAGAGTATTAAGCAAGAAATAATTAAAGCTTGTAACAAAGGCAATGTAACAATTGTGGGGGACTTTAATCTTCCTATAGACTGGACCAATCAAACTAGTGAAGGTGGTCTGGAAGATGAGTTTATAGAATACTTTTGTGACAATTTCTGAAAATAATATGTTGTAGAACTAGCTAAGGGTAAAGCTATTTAGAACTAGTATTGTGCAATGAGGCAGGTGAATTAGTAAGATCCTCTGGGGAAAATAGCGATCATACAATTGAATTCCATATTAAGTTTGAAAGCGACATGTTCCAGTCCTAAACAAGAATCTTAAACTTAAACAAAGCTAAATACGTAGGTATGAGGGGAGAGCTAGCTAAGGTTGATTGGATAAATAGACTAAAAGGTATGGCAGTAATTAAACAGTGGGAAACATTTAAAGAAACAATTCAAAATGTTGAACAAAAATACATTCCATTAAACAAACAAAACTTCAACAAGAAAGATCTATCCCTGGCTTAGTAGGGAAGTTAAGGACAGTATTCGATTAAAAGAAGAGGCTTATAATGTTGCAAAGAATAATAGTAAGCCTGAGGATTGGGAGTGTTTTACAAACCAGAAAAGGGCAACCAAAAAGTTTAAAAAATAGAATGAGAGTATAAAATATAAAACAGATTATAAGTGCTTTTATGAGTATATAAAAAAAGAGAGTAGCTAAAGTAAATGTTAGTCCCTTAGAGGCAGAGACAGGAAAAATTATTAGGGGGAATGAAGAAATGGCAGATACATATATTTTGTATCTGTCTTCAAAATACAAGACAGAAATACAGGGTAGCCAAGGGGCTTATCAGAGTGAGGAACTTAAGGTAATCAATATCAGAGGGTAAAAAGTATTGGAGAAATTTAAGTGGCAAAACTCCGACACTTCACCAGGACCTGAAGGCCTACATCCTACGGTTCTAAAAGAGCTAGCTGCAGAGACAGTGGATGCACTGGTTATGATTTTCCAAAATTTCCTAGATTCTAGAATGGTCCCAGCAGACTGAAAGTTAGCCAATGTAACACCACTATTCAAGAAAGGAGGTAGCGAGAAAATCAGAAACTACAGACCAGTTAGCCTGACATTAGTTGTTGGGAAAATTCTTGAATCTGTTGTTAATGAGGTATTAACAATGCACTTACAAAATCATAGCGTGAGTAGACCAAGTCAACATGGCTTTACGAAGGGGAAATCGTGTTTGAAAAATTCATTGGAGTTTTTTGAGGGTGTAACTCAGAGGGTAGATAAAGGGGAACAAGTAGATGAAGTATACTTGGATTTCCAAAAGGCACTCGATAAGATGCCACAGAAAAGATTAATACACAAGATAAAGGCCCGTGGAGTTAGGGGTAATATATTAACATCGATAGAGGATTGGTTAATGGACAGGAAGCAAAAAGTAGGGATAAATGAGGCATTTTCAAGTTGGCAAGTTGTGACTAGTGGATTGCCACATGGATCAGTACTGTGGCCTCAGCTATTTACAATTTTTATTAATGACTTAGACAAAGAGACCAAGACTAATGTATCTAAGTTTGCTGATGATACAAAGCTGTGAGGAGGACACAGAGAGGCTGCAAAGACATATCGACAGGCTAAGTGAGAGTGCACAAGGTGGCAGATAGAGTATGTGAGGTTATTCACTTTGTTGGTAAGAATAGAAAAACAGAATATTTTTAAAGAGCGTGAAATTTCTACATTTTGATGTTCAGAGGGATTTGGGTATGCTCGTACAAGGAACACAGAAAGTTGGCATGCAGGTACAGCAAACAATTAGAAAGGCAAATTGCATGTTGGCCTTTATTGCAAGGGGATTGGAGTAGAAGAATAAGGAAGTCTTGCTACAATTGCTTTGGTGAGACCATGCCTGGAGTACTTTGTGCAGTTTTGGTCTCCATAATTGGAGGAAGGATATGCTTGCCTTGGAAATGGTACAGTGAAGGTTGACTAGATTGGTTCTTGGGTTGAGAGGGTTGTCCTATGATGAGAGGCTGAGTAAATTGGGCCTATATTCTCTGGAGTTTAGAAGAATGAAAGGTGATCTCATTGAAGCATAGAAGATTCTGGAGGGACTTGACATGATTGACACTGAGAGGTTGTTTCCTCTGACTGGGGAATTTAGAAGATGGGACATAGTTTCAGAATAAGGGGCTGATCATTTAGGACTGAGATAAGGAGAAACTTCTTCAAAGGATTGTGAATCTTTGGAATTCTCTATCCCAGAGGGTTAAGGATGCTGTATCATTGAGTATATTTAAGGCTGAGATAGGCCAATTTTTGGTCTCTCAGGGAATCAAGGGATATGGGGAGTGGGCGTTAAAATGGAGTTGATTCAGAAGATCAGCTATGATCGTACTGACTGACACAACAGGCTCTAAGGGCCAATTGGTTTACTCCTGCTCCTATTTCTTATGTTCTTTTCAACAGAGTACAGGCTGTCATCTGCCCTTTAAGCCACATGTTACATTAGGCATATTTTAAAAGTTTTTGAATATAATTTTTTAACCTCGTAAGAAACTGACTACTGCATACCAATGAAATTAGTAAATGGTTCCGTATGGCTTTTTTTAAAGAGTCATTTTAAGTTTTTAAAAATTAAGTTATTCTCAGGCAAATGTTTTTATTGTGATAAACCCATATTCAGCTGTACTAATCAAACGGCACCTAATTAAATATATGAAGGAATATTTCTTTATGACATCTTTTAAAAATGCATTCTAATGCGCCTTACAATTGTTCATGGCAGATTTATAATTTGGTGAGTTGAGCGGAAACTTGAGGGAAAAACATTTTCCAAAACTAGCGTAATTTTGGGTGCAATTTGTGCCTGGATCACTGATTGTACCCAAAGTGGAAACATTACCCTCAGTTAACGATCATTAATGGAAACTGAACTTATTTTAAGGAATTTACAGAACAAAAATAATCCCTTGAACCATGCTTCAAAGTGTTTTTTTCAAATAAAAATAGCTGCTTCTATTAATTATTTTATCAGGATTAAGATATATTGGGCTTACAATTAGGTTATAAGGTTCAGTGATTTAATGAACTAACAAGATACCAAGTTTGAATGCCAGATAATTTTTACCATAAAATTATATCTAGGACATTCATTTTTTTCCTGTATCACTGATGGAACAGCAAAGTTGATTACAGAAAAGGAGCTTTTGTAATGCAATTTTTGTTGGGCCAGTGGACCTGTCTATTGTCAGGCTTTATCATGTTAAAGGAAATATCCCTATATAGACAATAAAACATTGTTGCAACTTGCACATTTAGTAACATAACTAAGTAGATGACATGGATCAAAGTTCCACAAATATTGAAATGAATGGAACATTGTGTTGATATGTTAGATATATCTGTCCTTTATCTTATAAGCTGACTGTATGGCACCACCAGAGTTGGGACTATAATATTTTTAAGCCTTTCTTTGATTAGCATATAAGAGGCTTGGTTTCAATAGAATAACATTGAAAATACTGGTGATCACTTTCCGAGGTGGAACTTTCATGTAAGTGAGAAAACACTAATGAAACTCTCTTTGTTTTTGTAGTACATAGACCTTGACACCCAAACTCAACTGAATTTGGTTGCCAGGTGTCGTATTACCCAATGGTCTACAAATTGCCTTCTGAGTAATTTTCCTCAAGTGTTCACCAGTATAATCATAAAGACAGGTGCAACTTGCTAATATTGCCTGGAGATAGGAACATCTCTTTAAGATTCATAATGAAGTATATTTACTTTGATGATGAGTATTTCATGCCTGATGAGTTTAATTATGCAGCAAGCCAAAGACCAGCACAATGCGATTGAAAAACAAGCACGCCTCAGAATAAAAAGTGCCTACAATATTTTCTTATTTGTAAAGCATGTATAAGTGAAGAGCAAAGAAATCACTGAGCTTCTGTAAATATTCAGATAAACCATTGCAACAAACTCAAGTGTAATTTAATGGAGCAAGAAAATAATGAAACTATTTACATTTTCCAAACACCTTCATTTCATTAATAAAGTGGATACTGCATTGTTGCTGCGAGTGCTGCTTTTATACCTTCATGGCCTACCCCAAATTCATGCTACTGCAAAGGGTGAACATTGAAAATTTGGTATTCTCCTTTAGAAGGGGGAGACAACCACTACAGGTATGATGGGATATATTTTCTGGCTGGTCTGATCAGTCCAGCTGTATAGGACACGCACACAAGCAACTGAGAAATTAGGCTGGGGAACCTTTTCACCAGTTTCTCATTAGTGCAGTACACTATTCCAGTTAAAGCAATGCAGGGCGGCACAGTGGCGCAGTGGTTAGCACCGCAGCCTCACAGCTCCAGGCACCCGGGTTCGATTCCGGATACTGCTTGTGTGGAGTTTGCAAGTTCTCCCTGTGTCTGCGTGGGTTTTCTCCGGGTGCTCCGGTTTCCTCCCACAAGCCAAAAGACTTGCAGGGTGATAGGTAAATTGGCCATTATAAATTGTCACTAGTATAGGTAGGTGGTAGAGAAATATAGGGACAGGTGGGGATGTGGTAGGAATATGGGATTAGTGTAGGATTAGTATAAATGGGTGGTTGATGTTCGGCAAAGACTCGGTGGGCCGAAGGGCCTGTTTCAGTGCTGTATCTCTAATCTAAATCAATGTCATGATCACGAGCAAATCCCCAATTATCTTGTGGGGAATGTAGTAAGCTAATTTTGCACTTGAACAGTTGGGACGTGACCCTGCTATGCAACACTAGGGAATCAGAAATGGTGGCATCAGCACACTCGGCACTTCCTATTCCACATAATAGATGCTGTGCTTTGTGTGTGACATGAGCTCAGGAGTGATACAATTTACTGCAACTTCAAATTGCTTGCACTTTTCAGCATATCTCTTGAATTGCCAAGTGCCTGTATAAGACAGATGCTGGGGACCATGCAGGCTGTTCAGTGAAGAAGTCCAGCATTTAAAACACAGTTGCCATGTTAGTAAGAGTTGTATTCTACCTGGTGTTTTTGAGTTGAGGTATTGAACTTTGTATATGAGCGTGACGGTGTTTGTATTTCCTGCTGCTAGATTCTGCTTTACTCCAGTTCAACACTCCTTTGGTGCACACCTCCCACTGGAGCTTTCCTGCTGCCTAGATTTCACCCTTGTCTCTGTCATTAGTACTGACAGTGAACACTTAATTTGATCTGGAAATGACCTGCAGGATGGACGAGAGGCGGCTGAGCTGGCGTGGTGGGCATCTCGCCCTCAGCTGCAGGCAAATCAGGAATTATATGACAGGCAGGCCACAGATACCTACCTTTGCTATCTAAGCCTCAGCAGGATATGGTCACTGATATGTGCTGTATACTTGGTCAAATATTGCCTTGATGTCAAAGACAGCTACTTGCAGCACTCCACTGGCATTCATCTCTTGCATCCATGCTTGGATCAAGGATGTGATGATGTCTGGAGTCAAGTAGTTTATCAGTACTTGAACTAAGAGTCAGTGGGATGAATTTTATTGATATGCTGCAGGTTCCGATGCCGGGACTGGGAGTGGGTGGAGCATTCGTTGGGGCAATCGGCGGCCTGCCGAATGCTATTGAGCAGTGGCTGACCAATTAAGGATCGGGACTCCATTCTGAGGAAGGATGCAGCAGCGAAGGCAGCGAATGCGGCATCTGGTGATGCCGTGGAAGCTCCAAGCACCATTATTAAATGGCTGGCAACCGCTTCCTGACTGCTCAGAGTCTCAAATGAGCCCCTGCATTCAGGAGTGCCAGGCATTAGCTTGGAAGTCTGCAGGAAGAATGGCAGAAGGAAGTCCCCGGGTGGCTCCATGGTTCAGCAAGGTCTCCCTCCAGACTCCCCTCCAGGCTGCAAGGGAAAGGTGGGAGGTCCTCTTTCCCAGGGATGGGAGGAGGAGACCAGCCCACCTGACCACACAAGCCTGGATGGAGATAACAGAGGAGGTCAGCAGCCGTGGGGTCAGTTATATATGTATATATTGTTATACAATCTGTAAAGTGTTAGGAACTAATTAGATAGGAGCTAGTTGTTATGTGTAAGTGTTCCAGTGGGGGGCCACGTTCATGGCTGCACTGGGGAGTCATGTTATATGTAACACAAGCACCAGTTGAATCAGGTTCTAGAGCACAAAGCCTAGTGCTGAAATAAACAAGACTGACTCCAGCCTTTTCCAAATTGAAAGTGTGATTCTTTCCAACATCTGGGAACGAGGAAACAACATAAAGATGAAACATGGTGGCAGTGAGTGTCTATGAGTAAACATAGAGCATTTTTAAATGCATCAGATTGAGAAAAGTGACCCATATTAGTGCCTGAGAGAGAGAAAGAAAAACTGAGTGACTCATGCGAAAACTCTAAAAACAAAATTGAAATGTCAGTCGGGACAGGAATGAATGCACTGCTACAGCCCATCATGAATTGGGAAGCTGGTAATGTTATAGAGGCATTTGAGAAGTTTAAACAAAAGTGCAATTTGGCATTCAGTAGTTTCCTAAAAGGTACTAGTGAAGAGGAGAGAGCTATATTCTTCTGTGGGCTGGAGATAAAATATTAAATTTATTTAATAGCAGGGACCTAAGTGAAGAGGACAACAGAAACCCAGACAAAATTTTTGAAAGATTCGGCACCCATCTCCAGCCAAAATCAAATCATCAGATATACCGATAAGAATTTCAAGGCCTCAGACAGGAACTAGGTGAGCCTATTGACAATTTTGTCGCAAGTTTGGAAAATGCAGCCAGAAAATGTAAATTTAAGGACACAGATGAACGGCTGATAGATCAGCTTATTTGGGGTTCTGCACATCCTGAAGTACAGAAAGCTCTAATCGGACAGGGCAAGCTCACAATATCGCAGGCTGTGGACACTGCCAGAGCACATGAAGCCACAAGTAGACAGATGAAGACTCTGACCTCCCAAATGGCTAGTCTTCAGTTAAGCCAAGAGACAGGCAGCAGGGTTGATGCAGTGAAACAACAACTACAGAATATACACTAAACAGAGAGAAAGACGTGCAGGAGCTGTGGACGACCACATGAATTGACAGATAGAAGGAAATGTCCCATATATGGATCAATCTGCAGAGCTTGTGGAAAGACCAATCACTGGGAAAAGATGTGCAGAACAAGGCAAGAAGGTGGTAGACGAGTCATCAGAGCCAGAGTAACAGGATGAAGGAAGAGTGAAAGAAACCAAAACATCCATACCCTGGAAGATGGCGATGGGTTTGAGAATATGATAGACATAGGAACCATAGAACTGCATGAAATATCTGGATGTTTCAGTTCCCAGTGAAAAGAAATTCACACAACCATTCAAATCAGGAGGAGGCTGAGAAATAAACCCACAACGATAAATCTGAAGGTGAAGATTGATACTGGAGCGCAGAGTAACATCATCCCGCTCAGACTATACCAGCAGATCTTTCCTGAAAATCTGGAGAAAAATGGTTATCCAAGGGAAGGTGCTCTGAAACCAAACAATGTCATGCTAACAGCATATGGGGGAACTGAGATTCGATAGGTAGGAACAACCCAAATCAGAGGGACACACAAAGGAAAAGATGTTAACTGGATGTTAAAGGAAGAGTGCTAAATTGGGGGAAGGCCAACTATACCAAAATTCGGCAGGAGCTGGGGAATGTAGATTGGGAGCAGCTGTTTGAAGGTAAATCCACATTTGATATGTGGGAGGCTTTTAAAGAGAGGTTGATTAACGGACAGGAGAGACATGTTCCTGTGAAAATGAGGGGTAGAAATGGCAAGATTAGGGAACCATGGATAACAGGTGAAATTGTGAGACTAGCTAAGAGGAAAAAGGAAGCATACATAAGGTCTCGGCGGCTGAAGAAAGACGAAGCTTTGAAAGAATATCGGGATTGGAGGCGCAATCAGAAACGAGGAATTAAGAGGGCTAAAAGGGGTCATGAAATATCTTTAGCAAACAGGGTTAAGGAAAATCCCAAAGTCTTTTATTCATATATAAGGAGCAAGAGGGTAACTAGAGAAAGGATTGGCCCACTCAAGGACAAAGGAGGAAAGTTATGCGTGGAGTCAGAGAAAATGGGTGAGATTCTAAACGAGTACTTTGCATCGGTATTGGTGGATAGCAAGAAGCTTTTTCCCAGAGTGGGGGATTCAATTACAAGGGGACACGAGTTCAAAGTGAAAGGGGAAAAGTTTAGAGGGGATATGCGTGGAAAGTTCTTTACGCAGAGGGTGGTGGGTGCCTGGAACGCATTGCCAGCGGAGGTGGTAGACGCGGGCACGATAGCGTCTTTTAAGATGTATCTAGACAGATACATGAATGGGCAGGAAGTAAAGAGATACAGACCCTTAGAAAATAGGCGACAGGTTTAGATAGAGGATTTGGATCGGCGTAGGCTTGGAGGGCCGAAGGGCCTGTTCCTGTGCTGTAATTTTCTTTGTTCTTTGTACGTTCTACGTCACAGAAGCAGATGGTCCAGCTATCCTGGGGTTGAGCAGTTGTGAAGAGCTGCAGATGATCTCAGTAAACCATGAGGTAAAGGAGGTAAAGAACCCCATGAGGGTTGAAGATAGTACACCCGTTGAAAAGCACCCTCCGATCAGAAGCAAAGAAGATCCGGTACATATGTACCCAGAGTGTTTTGATGAGACAGTTGGATGCTTTGGAGATTTTGAATATCACATCACTATTGACCCAATGATGAAACCAGTGATTCATCCCCCCTGTAAAATACCAGTAGAACTAAAAGGAAAGCTTGAAAGAGAGCTCCGAGAATTGGAAGAAAAGAAAGTGATCGCCAGAGTCGCAGAGCCTACAGGTTGGGTAAATTCCATCGTGGTGAGAGAGAAGCCAAATGGACAGCTAAGAATTTGTCTAGCTCCCAAAGATCTTAACCAAGTAATAAAGAGGGATCACTATCCCATTCCAACATTGGAAGAAATCACACCAGCACTGGCAGCAGCAAAAGTTTTCAGCAAGCTTGATGCCAGAAATGGCAACAGGAAAGTGAAGCTAGACGCAGAATCTTCACTGTTGACAACATTCAACACACCCTTTGGAAGGTAGAAATTCCTGCGACTACGCTTTGGCCTCAAAGCGAGCCAGGATGTGTTCCAACAGAAGGTAGACGAGACATACAGGGGATGCACGAAGGCCATAGGGAATGGAGAAGTGGAAGCTCAGAGCCAAATCAGCTGTGTACTGGATAGGCATAAACAAAACTATTGAAAATATGATGGCTACATGCAATGTATGCCAGAAGTACAGAAACTCACAACAGAAAGAGGAGATGATGGCAATTGAAGTACCTCCGAGACCATGGCATACTGTAGGAGTCAAATTATTCACGCATAATCAAGAATGGTATCTCATAGTTGCAGACTACTACTCAAAATTCCCTTTTATCCGGAACATGAAAGATTTGAGAGCCACAGCAATAATCTCAGCAGTACGAGTTCTGTTCGCTGAGCAAGGTATTCCTGAAAGGTTAATATGTGACAATGGCACCCAATTTACATCCAGAGAATTTAAGGAATTCTCTGACCAGTATGGGTTCAACACCATCACCTCATCACCATACTACCCCCTGATTTATAGAAAGACACATCCAGATGGTCAAAAGAATACTTGTGAAATACCAAGAGACGAAGGAAGACCCAAACCTGGCCTTATTGTCACTCCGACCCACACCTCTCAAGGCTGACATGAAATCACCTGCAGAGCTGTTGAATGGAAGAAAATATGAGACAACTCTGCCAAGCAAAATACATCCTTCAAGTGACCAGACACTAGTGAGACAACAACTCACTGAAGCACAGGTAAGAGGAGAGCAACACTTCAACAAATATGCTAAATCCCTACTCGAGCTGTTGAAAGAACAAACTGCACATGTGCAGGATCCAATCATGAAATCCTGGAGCCCAGCAAAAGCTGTTAGTGAAGCTGAGACTCCAAGGTCATATATCATTGAGACTGAAACCGGTAACCGAATGAGAAGGAACAGAATCCATATTCGACTTACACCTGAGATGGAACAACAGAAAAGACCATTAACAACACCGAAAACAGCACCACCCAGCGAGACAACATTAACATCACCTGCAAGTGATACAACATCGCCTGTACAGCATGCCAACTCACCACTGAGAGCAACAAATGCCAAATCTACAAGATGGAGGCACAACATCTTACCACTCAAATGATACTGTGGATAATAAAAAAAAAAGAATGCACACTATAAAAGACTCTAAAAAGGGGTTCAGATTATTTCCACAAGCCAGATTATAATCTTTTTTTAGTTATATTGACAGTTATATTGATATATTGATATATATGTTTTAAAGAAAGAGGGATGTTATGTATGTATATATTGTTATACTATCTGTAAAGTGTTAGGAACTAAATATCTAGGAACTAGTTGTTATGTGTAAGTGTTCCAGTGGGGGGCCACATTCACGGCTGCACTGGGGAGTCATGTTATATGTAACACAAGGCCAAGTTGAATCAGGTTCTAGAGCACAAACTTGGTGCTGAATGAACAAGACTGACTCCAGCCTTTTCCAAGTTTAAAGTGTGATTCTTTCCAACATCTGGGAACCAGAAAACAACATAAAGATGAAACAGGGTCACTCCAAGGACCTGGACCCAGTGCCTCATCCTGTCTGCTAGGTTGAGTGTTCCAATCAGTTATAACCCTTTGCACACAGCTTGTGTCAGAGCGAGACAATTTGTTTCAGAGAAGGAGAGATCACCCAGCCATGGCAATGGGGTTTTGGAGTTGCCAATGGGGTCTGAGGCATGACCTCAACTCAGTTAGAGATGCCCATCTGTCAATGCATTCCTCTGCATAGTCCCTCGAGAGTGGCTGCATGCAGGAGGTATATGTGAGCCCCCATCCTGGCTTGATGGACTATCATCATCAGAGGTCTGGAGCTTTTGCCTGCTGGCAAACGAACCTTGTCCCTCATTGTGTCAGCAGAAGATTGTCCACAACAGAAAGGTGCGTGCCAACACCAGCAGCAGAGTTCCTTATCTTAGTTTAGTTTAGAGATACAGCACTGAAACAGGCCCTTCGGCCCACCGAGTCTGTGCCGACCATCAACCACCCATTTATACTAATCCTACACTAATCCCACATTCCTACCACATCCCCACCTATCCCTACATTTCCCTACCACCTACCTGTACTAGGGGCAATTTATAACGGCCAATTTACCTACCAACCTGCAAGTCTTTTGGCTTGTGGGAGGAAACCGGAGCACCCGGAGAAAACCCACGCAGACACAGGGAGAACTTGCAAACTCCACACAGACAGTACCCAGAATTGAACCCGGGTCGCTGGAGCTGTGAGGCTGCGGTGCTAACCACTGCGCCACTGTGCCACTTAATGTCCTTGCATCAATGGAGGAGGAGGCCATGGAACTGGCAGGGCAACAAGGCAGCCATGCCATAGCTGATGGTGAAACAGGGGCACCCACCAAAGAGAGTGAGTGAACATTTTCCAGGGCACAAGGGTGTCTCTGGTGGCAATAGCCATGTAATGCATGTGACCCCCATGGCATCAATGGACAGGTACCTTTGGGGTGCTATGAATGAGATGATGGGCTGACCCTAATCCTTCTATTTCAATGATTCCTCTTGCAGGTCAAGGTGACTGTGAAGAGGGAGGAGCGCAAGAGGCTGGGGAACAGTCAGTCACCTCTGAGGAGGAGGAGGCAGCCTCAGAGGATCCATCCACCATCACATCATTCTCCTGCAACCTCCACCAGCACAAATACTCTCACATTGGGTTGTCATGCACATTTTGATGTGGCCACACAACCTGGTGAGCACAGCAGACACACCAGGGCAGCTGACAGAGGCTGTGACAGGCCAGGCCACAGGCAGTCAGAGGACTGTGGGAGGTCAGGCCCACTCTGAGCTCCAGACTGATGACATGCGTCTGGTGTTGACAGCAATATTGGGAAATGTTGCAGCTGCAGTGAGGGGTCTGGTAACATCTGGCAGAGGTGCCAGAGGCTTTGTGTGACCAAGCGCAAATGATGGAGTTGTCTATCCAGGCCCTGGGTGTTGCATTGTCTCTGTCGATTGCACATTTGGCTTCCTCTATTGAGAGATTGGTGACTCTCCTGGAGAGCCACATCCAGCAGACCAATCAGTGGCTGCCAGAGTTACACGCAGACCTGCACTCCATCGCTTTGTCCATGAACTCCATGCAGCAGTGGCAAGACGAGAGGGGGACGAGGCACCTGGAGTCTCCACCAGGCCCAGTCCCTCTCAGGCCAGCAGGGAGGCACAAGTATGCCTTATAAGGGGTGAGGAGCGGCTGGCTGTCACATATGGGGGCTCCTCTCAGGGTGCTCCTGGTGTGGACAGTAGGTTCAAAGCTCCTCTGCCAGTGATGCCAGCGCCTCCATCATCCCCACCGACTGTGGTTGTCTCTGCACCTTTGCAGGATGCCCTCAGTGTTTAGGCGCTCTCTAGACCTCAGGCAGCCAGAGAACGGCTGCCAAGGTCATCACAAGCGAGGGGGCAGCAAGGGTCAGTGGCCTGCCTCCACCACAGCTGACAGCACTGGGGCAGCATCACATGGGAACATCCACAAATGAGTTAAGAAAAACACATAGATGCACTTATAGGATCATGGGTGATAATGCTGCACAAAAAGGGACTTGTTGTGATGGTTGCTGCATTGCCACTTTGTGAACTGCATCTGGCTGCCACAGTACAGATGGTCAGATGCGACAACAGGGCTGATTAATGGTAAGGCTTTATTTTTATGATTTCAGAAGGTGCTAAGGCTCAAAAGAAACGTGAATATATGAAGTAGTCTTGTGCCTCCCTCGTACGTATCTCATAGTGCCTTTCATACTGTGCATGGGGCCTTTCACCATGCACTGCCTGGGCAGCGTCCTCATCATCAGAGAAGGCATCTCGCTGCACAATATCCTCACAGGCCAGTGTTTCACCCCTCTGTAGTGCCAGGTTGTATAATGCACAGCAAACCACCAACAATACAAAAGACCATCGCTGGGGCGTACTGAACGGCTCCACCGGATTGATCTAGGCACCTGAATCATCTTGAGCAGACCAGTGGCCTGCTCAATAGTCGCTTGGGTTGACCCTTGGCAGGTGTTGTACCTCTCCTCTGCATCCGTGCTTGCGTGGGTTCCTCACAGGCGTCAATAGTCATGTCCTCAGTGGGTAGCCCTTGTCTCCAAGGATCCCTGAAAGCACGCGGGACATGGAAAGGTCGGGCACCTGGGGCTGCCTTAGTAGGTATGCATCATGGCTGATTCCCGGGAATCGTGCATACACCTGTAAGGTCTGTTTGTGGTGGTCGCAGACCAGTTGTACATTGAGCAAGTGAAAGTTCTTCCAGTTGATGAAGGGAGAAGGCTGGTCAGTGGGGGCCTTGATGGCCATATGTGTGCAGCCAATCACTCCCTGCGCCTTGGGGAATCCAGCAATGACCCTGAATCCTATAGCCCTCTCAGCTTGACTGTTTGGATCAGTGTGGAAGCCTACATAGTCGCTGGCCCATCTGAACTGGCACTGGTTACCTCCTTGATAGAGTGACATGCTGCAGACTGGGAGATTCTGCACTTATCTCCAGTGGATCCTTGGAATGATCCAGTTGTGTAGAAGCTCAATGCCATGGTGACTTTTAGCACTTCTGGCATTGGGGGCCCACCAAGGCCCATGGACCTCAGCTCATCCTGCATCATTGCATATAGATCATTGATGGCCTCGCTGGAGAGGTGCAGTTTTTGAAGACACTGCCGCTTGGACATCTGCATGTAGTTGAGCTGTGGCCGGTAATCCATCTCCGCAGGGTAGCTTCTCCTGTATGCCAGACGTTGTTGTCATGCCTCGCTACAACTTCCTCCAACCTCCTGTACCTGGAGATGGCCCTCCTGTGGGCCCCCAAATTGCTGGCGCTCCCTTGCCCATCCATCCTTGAAGCTCCCTCCCTGTCTGCTCCTCCTCCTCCAGCCTCAACGTCAGGGTGAATGAGGCCCATGAGAGCGCAAGGCCTCCAATCCAAACAGCTTTTCCACCACTCCCTTTACTTGTGCCCTTCAATGAGGTAGCACTGCCCTGATGCCACCCAGGTGTGGCTGCCCTGCAGTGCTGGTCCTTTAGCCCCCACTCCTGACACTTTCACGATGCCCCCCCCCCCTTTCTGCCAAGTGACGCTGCCTCACCCGATGGCTTATCAGTGAAACCAACACCAAGCTCCCGCCTCCTTGCACCAGAAAAATTCAAAACTGAGAATAAAATTGCTGTCAATTGGGTTCTTAAGTACCTTAATTGGCTTCCTGTCTCGTGAGTGTGCAAAGTCTGCCTTTCATGTTGGTCGCGATAGGAAAATCCAGAAGTGACATCACAATGTCAGACTTCCTGTCTGATTTCTTCCGTCCCAATTTTATGCCACCCCCACCTCCGTTGCCATCCCAATTGGTCCCATAAAATTCAGCTCATTGATGAGCAGCTGTTACTTGATGACTTCTTCAATCACTTTACTGATGATTATTGACCAGGTTAGATAGATTCTCCATTTCATATGGCATATTTGGGAAATGTTCCACATTCTTGGGTAGATGCAAGAATCATAGCTGTATTGGAGCCCCTTCGCTAGAGAAGCAGCTGGCCCTGGTGCATGTTGTCAGCATTACAGCAGGGATGTTGTTCATGCCCACAGCATTTGCAGTGCCCATTGTACTCAGTAACTTCCTAATGTTGCATGGAGTGAACCAAATTGGCTGGACAATGCCTTCTATGGCAGTGGGGATCATAGCAGGGGGACGGGCAGGATATTCCACTCAGCACTTTTGGCTGCAAAAACGTTAACCATGTCTCTTGCCCTTACGTGCTGGGCTTTACCATTATTAAGGATGGGGATGTTTATGGAGCCGCCTCCTCCTATTAGTCACCTGGCTGTCCACCACTATTCTTGACTCAACATAGTAGGGTTACAGAGCTTTGCTCTCATCCATTGGCTGTGGGACCACATGATTGTGTGCAGCCTGCTGATTTTGGCTTAGAAAAGCATCCCAGTCAACATAAAATTCAAAACATAACTGAGAGACAAGAGAATTTGGAAAGGAACAGAATCGTGGTGAAAAAAAAGTGAGAATTCACAATATAAATCATAATCATTTCCCATCTTCTTAGCTTGGGGACTTCAAAATCAATTGAGATTCTTGCCACTGCTCTGTTTGAGGCTCACTACTGAGCACAAACCAAGGAATTAACCTAGATCTTGGTGTGCAGGAGTTAGAACAACCCCCACAGTGTGTATTTACACACTGAGCCAATATGACAGCAAATATCTGCAATTTCAGGTATTAAGATTCTTTCCTGCTCGTCCACAGTTTTTTTTCACAATGTAATGTCTGGAATTTGCTGAGAAAGGGATGTGGGCCACATTTGTATCAGCTGGTGTAAGTTCCTCTGAGGGAGAAGCTCAAACTATCTGTTTTAACCAAACTGAAAGATCGTTTGGGAGGTTCAAATAAAAAAAAACTGCACAATTTTGTTTCAGAACAAGCTGTCATTGTGACTGTAACTTCCAACCAATATTTTTGCAGGAAAAGTGTGTGGTTTTAATACAACTCCTATTTCACTTATTACCTCATAGCTGATCTGTAAGATCAGAGTATATTTTAAGCCCATTAATTTAAGGCTCTGGGCTTTTGGCTATGTCGATGCACACACATTTCAGAGGAAGTATGCTGCAATATTTGTGTTACGTTGCTATGGAGCTTTAAAAGAAGATCATTTACTAAGCACTAATTTGTTATTCTGACAAATTATAAATGAAAACATGATGCAGGAGTCAGAATTTTCTTTCTACAGGTAATAAGTTATAAATGCTTTTTCTTTCACAGTAATTTGTCCAATCACTGAGGTAACTTCCTTTAAAACTTATTTTACTGAGTATGAATGAAAAATGATCTAATAAATTGCAGGTTTCCAACCAGCCCTTCCAGCTACTGAAACACTGACAACTGACAGACGAGACCTCAGGGCACCTCCTGCTCACTCATTTATATGAAGCTCATGTGATAGTCATAACTTGTTAAAATTGAAATAATGTGTTTTTATCAGCAAAAGTATTCGAGGGAAAAAAAAACCCACACTTGATATTAATTTTATCCTAATGGTTTCTTCACTACCTCATCTTTTGTGGAAAATCCTGAAGGTCTTATCAAAACGATTGAGTTTGCAAATAATTTATGTGTGTATCAAACGTCTTTCTAAATGGGTGGCAAATATTTGCTGCTATAAAGATATATTTAACATTGCAGCTTATCTAAACAAGGTGACTGTCATCTCAGGACTGCATGAGAATGACCAAATCCAAATTGCCCGGCTACTGAGAGATCAAAAGGTGAAATTACCAAACATCAGTGCTTTGACCTTGGCACAGCAAGACTGAGGAAGGATAGCCAGCAATGGCTAATAAAGTTAACAATCTGACATTTTCATGAACAACTAAAAGGAAATAGTCCTCATCTGCACCATTCCTATTTTTACTTTTTACAAAATCAGCTGGATTTCATTTACATAAACAATTGCAAACATTCTGGAATTTATCCTCTGTAATTACACCTTCTAAACTATGTGTTATGGTCATTTAATGGCATTCTCTGAAGGCCTAATTCCTAAAACAGGGATGAATCAAGTATGAATTTACGACGTCTAATACTGGCACCCTTTCTTTAGAATGTGTAGCAGGCCCGATTGTGCCCTCCCTGTGCTGTCTGGGAGCAATTAGGTTGCAGCGCACCAGAAGTGTGCTCTGAGGACCTGTGGCTCAGCACACAAACATGCTCTTGGATCTAATTAAAATAAAGGAGGTGTCACATGGGTGCACTTGCAGCACACCTTTGGTCATAGCCATGAAGATGGGAAGAAATCTGGGTGCTTGTTTGGCCTTAAAGGCAACAGCACCATTAAAGAGGCAGGCTCAGTTAACAGAGGCAAAATCAATTTATCCGAATACTTCTGATGGAAAATGGTAAGTTCTTAAATTAGAGTATGTGTGCCAGAAACTGTGAATTGTAAGCAATTGGTTTTCATGTTTATTGAAAGCTTTCCTGTGAATGAATTCCTGTTGCTGTGCCATGGCTGGGATGGCAGCAACACCCAATGAAGCAGTCTGGGCACCCTTGCAGTTTGCCTTTGAGGGAATTGGTATGAGGGCATCCCCATGGTACCGTGCATTGAATGGAAAAGCAGAGAAAACAAGTATGACATGAAGAGGAATGGTGTGGGAACATGAGAAGGGTGTTGGTTTAACTGGAAGACTTATTATGTTTATTATTTTAGATATTCCAGGTGGTATGGAGCAGAAGTGACTTGAAGATCGCGTTCTCGGAGGTCGGCTGCCTCCGGAATGTGATGCCATTTTTAAAGAGATGCCGGCAGTGAGGGAAAGGGTCTGGTGCACGCTTCCATTTAATTGCCCATTGAGCTCATTGAAGAGCTCATTAACATTGCCAGCAGCAGTTTTTAATTTTTAACGGCTGGGAACGTGGAGGACCCCTTATGGGAAACACAACAGGCTGTTCAAGACAGGAACACAGCGGGGGGTCATGAGGGCTATGAGAAGGGCTGATTAAAATACGGCAGAGACACAAAGTAAAGTGCAGCTGCTTCAAAAGTGCCACAGAGCAGCAATTGCTGCAACTGTATGACTTGCTTTTGTCAGTGGTGAGTGGCAGGAAACGAGAGGGGGACGTGAGGCCTCTGGCATCACTTGAGCACTTGGGGTTTGCAGAGGAAGGCCCGGTAAACACACAAGCCCAGCTGACGGAGTTCAGATGGGAACCGTCTACACTGACATTGGATAGAGCAACCAGGATGAGCAGCAGAAGATGCAACCTCCTAGACACCAGGAAGCCAGAGGAGCACAGCAAAGGGAGGGGGGTGCTGCCCAAGACATCGGGTGCACAGCCCAAGAGTCAGCTACCTGCAAATGACAGAGTGCTGTAGGAGCCTGAGCCTATTCAGGCAGATGGTCTCGGTCCTGCGTACTCTGATCCACAATGACCTGAGGCCTCACAGCCCCCATGACAGTTCCTTACCTGCAGCCAATAAGGTCTCTGTTGCCCTAAATTTTTCTATGCAACTTGGTTGTTCCAGAAAGTAGCTGCAGATCTAGGTGACATCCCGCAGTTGGCAGATCATTAGGCCATCAGGCAGGTCACAGATGCTATTTTCAGGAGGGCAGGGGACTACACCCACTTTGACACAGATGGGCCTGCGCAGGAATGGGAGCATTGGGTACAGCCTTCATTGATGGATTCCCCTAGGTGCAGGGCATCATCGCTTGCACCCATGTGGCCATCAAGACACCCATTGACTGGCCAGTAAGATCCATCAACAGGAAGGGATTCCACTATTCCACTCCCTCATCATCCAATAGGTTTGTGAGCTTCCTCTACATGCGTACTCTCTTTCCTGGCAGCTGCCAAGACTCCATTCCTTCTCCGCCAGTCCAGGCTGCCCTGATACTTCACTCCATTCCTTGAAAGGCATGGATGGGGACAAGGGAAATCCCTGAAGAGATGGCTACTGACACCTCTACGGGAGCCCCAGACTGAGCCGAAACAACCACTATTACCTGATCATCAGGCCAACCATTGGGCAGGCCAACCCGTTTCTGAAGATGTGATTCTGGTGCCTGGATCAGTCAGGTGGCACCCTCCAATATCCTCCTGCAAGGGTCTCAGTCATTGTGGTGGTTTTCTTCATTCTCCATTGCATGGTCTTCCAGAGAGGTGTGTACCTTGAGGACCGTGAGGCCCATGAAAGAGACAGCTCATCGGGGGAGGAGCAGGAGGTAAGAGAGGTAGGGAAACATTTCGAAAACATAATTCAGGACAAAATTAATTGTCACATGGACAAATGCAAGTTAATTAAAGAAAGCCAGCATGGATTTCTTAAGAGAAAATCATGTTTAACTAACTTGCTGGAGTTTTTGAAGAGGTAACAGAGAGGGCAATGCAGTTGATGTGGTGTACATGGACTTCCAAAAGGCATTTGATACAGTGCCACACAACAGACTTGCAAGCAAAGCTATAGCTCATGGAATAAAAGGGACAGTAGCAACATGGATATGGAATTGGCTGAGTGACAGGAAACGAGGAGTAATGGTTAATGGATGTTTTTCGGGCTGGAGGAAGGTTTGTAGTGGAGTTTCCTAGGGGCAGTGTTGGGACCTTTGCTTTTCCTGATATATATTAATATATCTACTAGACCTTGGTGTACAAGGCATAGTTTCAAAGTTTGAGGTGATATGATCTTGAAAGAATTGTGAACTGTGAGGAGGATAGTGTAGAATTTCAAAGGACATAGACAAGATGGTGGAATGGGCAGATAGGAGTCTGATGAAGTTCAATGACGAGAAATGTGAAGTGATTCATTTTGGTGGGAAGAGCATGGAGAGACAATAGAAGATAAATTTAACAATCTGCGAGGAGATTTGTTAGAGGTATTCAAAATCATGAGGGGTCTGGACACAGTAGATGGAGAGAAACTGTTCCCACTCGTAAAAGGATAGAGAACAAAAGGGCACAAATTTAAAGTATTTGGTAAGAGAAGCAAAAGTGACGTGGAAAAACTTTCACTCAGCGAGTGATTAAGGTCTGGAATACATTGCCTGAGATTATGTTGGAGGCAGGTTCAATTGAAGCATTCAAAAGGGAATTAGACTGTAATCTAAAAAGGAAGAATGTGCAGGATTACGGGGAGAAGGCGGGGCACTAAGTGATTTGCAGGCATGATGGGCGGAATAGCGTTGTAACAATTCTGTGATTCTGAGGAGGAGTAAGAGGGGGTGGAGGGGAAAACACTGAACAGAGAGGAGCCCCTGCTGCACAATGATGTGGCCTCCTCTCTGGGAACAGGACCTCCCTCCTCCCCCTCATGGACTCCAGTATGAGATCCAGGTGGGCATCAATGAAGCGAGGGTCTGCCCTGACTCTAGTGCCAGCCCTCCAGCTCTCCTGTGACATCTCACTTCCCCCAGATGCTGTAGAAGGCAGATCTCTCCCTCAGGACAACCAGCAGCCTCAGTGATGGCTGCCGTGGAAGTCTACATGAGCCCCATACATGATCTGATCCAACGCCATTTTCAATCCCATTGGCTCTAAGAGGATAGGAAACCTGTCTCCATACTAATTAAGGGCTTACCATTTCAAAATTGCAATCTGAATCAGCTTCCCACAGGAGGCAGATTTCTGACCTAAATCTAAACCCAGTTCCTCTTTCCCGGCTCCATAATGAAAATCCAGTTCCACATATCATTCCTCAAATTATTCATACAGTGTAGCCCAAAATGATATTTTCTAAAAGTCTTTCTCATTGTTGCGCTCTTTCTTTCTCTGCTCTGCGAGTCACTTTTAGCCTTGCATATGCATGCTCTCTAACTCTCTCTTTGTCTATCTGTCCTCTCTCATTTGTGTTTTCCTCTATCTCTTCACTGAATGTATGCCTTTTTGAACTCTCAACTAATGCCATGAATCAACTGGTTATTTATCTGTTTGTTAGTGGGACCTTGTTGTATGCAAATTGATGGCCACTTCTACCTACACCAAAACAGTGAGTCCACTTTCAAATTAATTAATTGGCTGTGAAATGCTTTGGGATGTACATGAAAGCTGCTATATTATTCAAGTTCTTTCTTTGTTTTTAGCTCTTATCAGCTGTTAAATGTGATTGTTAAATCTGAGCCACACCGAACTACTTACTGTTTGTAGGTCAATCTTAAATGCATTAATACTGTTACCTCCAAGGACAGACATAAAATCAGGGTTCTGAAGATGTCTTACTCAGCAGCTTACTAATCTAGCTGACAAGCAAACAGCTGGTCTGGTAGAAGCAGAAGTAAATGTATATTAATTTTCTTACAGCATGCAGCACAGAGCTGGGCTCTGCCAAATCTCCAACCAAATGGGCAATGACATCTGAAATATAGGAGCTAAACTGGATAACTCCTGAAAATGGGCATGGGGATCGCAATGCATGATTAACTTTGCACCCACTCAATGTATTGCAGACAGCACACCAACTGTGTGCTGCTTGATCATTTGAATGATTGCTGCATGCAGCCAGTGCTGCACATATCAGTATGGGGCCCAAAATTGCACTTGCTAGCACCACCTAAGCACTACTTCAAGCTCACCTGCATCTCTTTAAAGTGCATTGTGACTGGAGCAGATGCTGGCAGTCGTGCAGGAAGTGAATCTGACCTGGGCAACAGTGAGGAGTGGCACAGCCTGGGAGAGTGCAGACTCCAAGGTTTTTGGATGATGTGCTGGAGGCCTTTATGGAAGGGGTGGAAAGCAGGAGAGATGTCCGGTATCCACAGGATGTTAGGAGGCCCTCCAGACACATGCTCAAAAGGCAGTGGGAGGAGATAACCACGTAGGCCAATGCCAGGAGTCAAACCCTGAGGACCTGAATGCAGTGTTGCAAGAAGTTAAACACCGTCACAGCAGAGATCAAGGCCAGCGAATGCATCTTCAAATGCAATATCCTATTAACTGCACTACTAGCCTCAATCCACTGCACCCCCATGACTCACTGACCAACAACCTCTATCAGGACTCATACCTTAACATTCATATGCTTCACTGCACCTTCAAACACTTAACACTACTGCAAATCTTACACCCAGATTTCATAGCTTGCTTACATTGCTAGTTATTCAGACACCCACATTGTCCAAACAGACTGTATGACACTCACTGATACACATCCCTCTCTCCTGCAGGAAATGATAGCGCACAGAGTGGGGCAGGTGTCCCAACCCCAGTGGATGAGACAATGATGGCCATTATTGGGATACCCTTTGCTGGGGTAGGGCTGAAACCATTGAAGATGATGGTATTCTCATACATAAACCTCCTTCTCACATCCCACTGCCCTCTCGGCTCACACTCTCTTCTGATTGACAAGCTGCAGGTGGTGTAAGCATGCACCTATTATGTTCCCTCTTTCCCCACACCACAACCTTACTCTTGTGTCTTTTTTCTTTCAGATACCCCAAGAGGTGCACCCGAGCCAGGCAATGGAGGAACACCAGGAAGAGAGTGATGATTAAGATGCACTGTCACTTGATTTCACACTTACAGCCACCTACTCAGAAACTGACAACTGCATGTATCTAAGAGGAGAGAATAGAGGCAGGATCTGCACATGGTTAGCTGGATTTTGTGCCCATGGTGGGGCTCCCAGCACCAGGCCAAAATAGCGGTGGAATCCTGCTTCGGCGTGATGGAGCCTCCAGAGCTCTTATATGGCATCGGGTCATTTAACAGCCCAGCGCCGGGATCCCCATCCCTTTAAAGACGGGGCTTCTGCCTCCAAGAGTTGTCAGCCAATCACAAGGCCGGCAGCTCAGCAGTATTGGCAACACCACCAGGAGTGGTGGTCACTACTGGTACTGCAGAAGCCTTGGGCCCAGGCCCAGCGCTGGAGCCCGGATCCAAGGTAAATGAAGTGGGGTTGCTGTTGCCAGTTCAGAAGGCCTGGTGGTGGGAGGGTGGGCGTTAAATGCAGGAAGAGGGTAGTTAAGGGAGTTGCAGGTTTTTCCAGTGGGGGCCCTCCGTGAGCCACAGATTGCCCACAGAGGAGGGCTCCCCTCCCTAAGCCTGCAGGGAAGTTGCTTTATTTACTGGGGGACCTCCCTGTGTGGCAGAGGCCCCCCCCACCCCCCCACCACTGGTTAAATCCCAGCAGTGGCAGGAAGATGCCCCTATGTGGCTGTTAATAGGCCACTTAAGGGCCTTAATTGGCCTCTGGGCGGGAAGGCCATCATCGGCCTCTCCCGCTCCTGACAAAATTGTGTTCTGATGGGGAGGCGAAGGTCCCTCTGCCTCCCCACCCCTCCCCTCCGCCTGCCTCCCATCGCAATTCTATGAGCCCCCCTCAACCTCCGAACCCATCTCAGGGGGGGCCCATAAAATTAATCCCAGTGATACACCAGGCAGGAGTGGATTGCAGCAAGGACGGATGTGGCGTGGGGGAGGGGGCATGGGGGTGGGCAAGGATAGTGTAGGTGCCAGTTTTCCAGAGGCTGAGGTCACAGGAGTTATAACTTGGACTCAGTCGCAGCATTTACAACTTAGCGCAAAAAGACAGTTTCTATAAGCAAACAGTCTCCCACTGAAACCTGCTCCCTTGCAGATGGCATGAATGGTATAATATTTCACAAGACAACCAATTTCTCCTTAACTATGGTATTATACAGCAGAATTCATGTTGAATGCCCATCATGTTCTTCTGCTCTCCACTGATTCAACTTAAAGGCAGCCAGCACCTCTTAAAGGGGAGGTGCACTGTGCTGTAAACAGGGAAACACTTCTGAACACAGAAATTGCTGGAAGAAATAGAAAGGACACCCAGGTTCTATGATGCCCTGGTCAAGGCAATGGACAGCAGAAGAACAATCCTATTACCCCACCCCTTGGGGTCAGAAAGCCTGTCAGAGAGCATCTCAATTGCCAGTGGCAAGAGATTGCAGATGAAATTAATGCCAGGAGCCTAGCTCCCAGGACATGGCTGCAATGCCGAAAGAAGTTCAATGATCTCACCAGAGTTATCACGGTAACAGTAGTCTCTGCTCAAAGCTCCAGCCTCATTTCTCACAATACTCCTCTCCCCTGCTTCCCTTCATACTCCAACATTTATTGTGCCTACTTCACTACACCTCCTTCTCCTCAGACTCACACACGATTGCAACCTTCATTTTCCAACATCTTAACTTTCTGGCTGTGACCTGGCTTAATATCAGGATATTCTAATATCGGAGGATAGGAACTTATATGCACTTAGGCTTGTATGTATTTTCATTACACCCTTGCAATATAATTCAGAACACTAGAAATGCAAGAGCAAAAGTAGTTTGTCTCATAATTAACGATGACACAAGTCCCCAAGTAATTAGCAAATCAAACCAGACAGAATAATAGTTTGAGAAAGGTGCATTAAGACAGGAGTGGGTAGTATTATGTCAGCTCTGTATAATATAATAGTTAAACCACATTTTATAAAATGTAAGAGAACATGCTAAGTTTTAATTCTTTTTCACGAGGCAGAACTGTCAATTCAACAATTTTATGTTGGACTAAACTGAGATTTTACATGTGTGAATTAAATGAGTAAAAATCTGTTGGAGTGGCTAAAGAGCTATTTCTATGTGACACTTGTTTCAATGGTTTCTGTGGGACACTTGTTACATTTTTCCAATGCCTTTTGTAATTTTCGAATGGAATACTCGGTGGGGGTTGGGGACGGGGGGTGGGTGTGGGGGCAGTGATTTGACAAGTATCATTAGTGGAAGCCAGGATCAGCCAAGTTTGTCATGGTGAATGATAGGACAGTTTGATTTCCATGTTCAATATCAACTCATGTTGGTGCTCTTGCACAATAATTATTTTGTAGAATTGTTTACCTGCAGAACATTATCTGACGTCATGGTATAAACTAGTTAAGATGACCTATTGACAATATGCCAAAATGTTGACAGGTTAGGAGCCATTTTACCTTAAGATGCCAAACTAGACAACTGATGTGCAAAGGAAAAAGCGTAGAGACAAAATTTATAAGAACAGCTGGTAAGTGTACTTTTGCTATTGTGTTAGTTACTGAGAGAGGTCGTGCAGTACACACCTAAGGATTATGTACAAAATGCCTACTGACTAATTGGGAAATTCAAATTATGCATTTTCTTGGGAGAGTGAAAAAATACATCTGTGATCATTAGCAGAAAACAAAGATAAATATCAGGACAAGCTTCTACATGTGGAGTTAATCAGGTCAATACACTAGTGATAAGGAAATGTTGTTAAACCCTACACACATCCCTCGATGGAAAGACACAGGAGGTTATTTGTTTAATATACACAACAAAGAGATATCTGGACTTATCAGTCGCACCTGCATCATACAATGGAGCTCATGCGTGGGTTTTTATACTGAACTGCAGGAGTCTGAGCAAGTTTGCCAATCGTAACAAGAAACTGGCCACACTGAATGAAGTCTAAAGTGACATTGACTGGTTCGCTAGGCTATAACTGCCTGGAGGTACTGTACATCGTTTAACCGTAGCAAAGATGGCACAGAGAGTCCTACATATTAAAAAAATTTTCTTGAATTTTACAGTTTTCATTTTTAGTGTAGCTATCTGCCATTTCATTTAAATCAACTTTAAAATACTCCAGAGGAACTTCTGTGTGACAAATCTAGTACCCTATGAATATATATATATACCCTATATAGACATATACCCATGGTTGGGTATGGAAAATACCAGATACTCCACAATTTGAATCACATTCTCAGCTATTGGTCAACAATAGGAGGCACAATTTCCTCAGCGAGGGCCAGATTTATTCTCCTGTGGTCAGATGGACTTTAAACAAAGGAAGCCTTTAAAAATCAAGGGGAAAAAAGGCAACAAATCAATGCACATTTTATCCCAGAGCAGAGACTAACATCACAAAAATGAAGTCGGCCAAAGCTAGTCTGTCTCATGGTTGGAAATAAAGGTTAAACATCTTAATGCACAACATTTTAAAATTATGTTTATATCATGGGTACAGTTTTTGTTTAAAGGTTGAGTAAGAGTTCTTTCAGAACACTTGCAGATTGGCCAAGGTGCTGCTCATAATATATCAGAGGATGCAATGGAGCATTGTACCAAATAATGCACAAGTCACTATTCTACTGTAAAGAGTAGGCATGTGTCCCTTTAAGGCCACAAGGGGTAATGGCGCTATGTTCTTGAAAATAAGGCCAGGGTCGTTTATAGGTCAGACTAGCACTTTTCCTCCTTTTCTTAAATTGTTTAAGGCCACAAAGTCTAATTGTTAAGTAAACAAAGTTTAATTGTTGTTTGCTGAGGGAGGTTTGCAGATTGGAAACTGCTCATCAGTTTCAGGCATCGCTCAGAAGCACCAAACAACAAGTAATTGAATGGCATAAAGGGGTTTTAAAAGGACTAATGCCTCTACCTTTACAGAATCACAGCATTGCTGCAGTGCATAAGGAGGCCATTCGGCCCATCGTGTCTGCTCCAGCTCTCTGAAAGAGCATCTCACTCAGTTCCATTCCCCCGCTTTCTCCCAGTAACCCTGCACATTCTTCCTTTTCATATAACAGACTAATTCCATTTCAAATGCTTCGGTTGAACCTGCCTCCACCACACTCTCAGGCCATGTATTCCAAACCTTAACCACTCGCTGTGTGAAAAAGTTTTCTCTCATGTCACTTTTGCTTCTCTTACCAAATACTTTAAATAATTAAAGAAGGGTCACTGACCCGAAACGTTAACTCTGCTTCTCTTTCCACAGATGCTGCCAGACCTGCTGAGTGAATCCAGCATTTCTTGTTTTTGTTTCAGATTTCCAGCATCCGCAGTATTTTGCTTTTACTTTAAATCTGTGCCCTCTTGTTCTCGATCCTTTCACAAGTGGGAACAGTTTCTACTCTGTCCAGACATTTCATGATTTTGAATACCTCAATCAAATCACCTCTCAGCCTTCTCTTCTCCAAGAAAAACAGTCCTAATTTCTCCAATCTATCTTCATAACTGAAATTCCTCATCCCTGGAACCATTCTTGTGAAGCTTTTCTATACTCTCTCCAATGCCCTCCCATCTTTCCTAAAGTGCAGCACCCAGAACTGGACACAATACTCCAGCTGAGGCTGAACTAATGTCTTACGGTGGCGTTGTAAATAGTGAGGAGGAAAGCCTTAGATTACAGGATGATATAGATGGGCTGGTAAAATGGGCGGAGCAGTGGCAAATGGGATTTAATCCTGAGAAGTGTGAGGTGATGCATTTTGGGAGGACTAACAAGGAAAGGGAATATACAATGGATGGTAGGACACTAGAAAGTACAGAAGGTCAGAGGGGCCTCGGTGTACTTGTCCACAGATCACTGAAGGCAGCAGCACAGGTAGAAAAGGTGGTTAGGAAGGCATATGGGATACCTGCCTTTATTAGCCAAGGCATAGAATATAAGAGCAGAGAGGTTATGATGGAGCTGTGTAAAACGCTAGTTAGACCATAGCTGGAGTACTGTGTACAGTTCTGGGCACCACACTATAGAAAGAATGTGATTGCAATGGAGAGGGTGCAGAGGAGATTCACCAGGATGTTGCGTGGGCTGGAGCATTTCCACTATGAAGAGAGACTGAAAAGGCTAGGGTTGTTTTCCCTAGAGCAGAGAGGCTGAGGGGGGGACATGATTCAGGTATACAAAATTATGAGGGGCATTGATAGATTAGATAGGAAGAAACGTTTTCCCTTAGTGGAGGGGTCAATAACCAGGGGGCATAGATTTAAGGTAAGGGGCAGGAGGTTGAGAGAGGATTTGAGGAAAAAAAATTTCACCCAGAGGGTGGTTGGAATCTGGAACACACTGCCTGACGAGGTGGTAGAGGCAGGAACCCTCACAACATTTAAGAAGTATTTAGATGAGCACTTGAAACGCCATAGCATACAAGGCTACGGGCCAAGTGCTGGAAAATGGGATTAGAATAGTTAGGTGCTTGATGGCCGGCACAGACACAATGGGCCGAAGGTCCTGTTTCTGCACTTTATGACTCTATGACACGTTCAACATACCTTCCTTGCTCTTGTACTCTATTCCCCTATTAATATAGTCCAGGATACTGTATGCTTTATTAATCGCTCTCACAATCTGTCCTGCCACCTTCAATGACTTATGCAGATATACACCCAGGTCCTTCTGTTCCTGCACCCATTTTGAATTGTACCCTTTATTTTATATTGTCTCTCCATGTTCTTCCTACCAAAATGAATCACTTCACATTTCTCTGCATTGAATTTCATCTGCCACCTGTCTGCCCATTCCAGCAACTTGTCCACATCCTTTTGAAGTTCTACACTATCTTCCTCACAGTTCACAATGCTTCCAAGTTTTGTATCATCTGCAAACTTTGACATTGTGCCTGTACACCATGGTCTACATCATTAATATATATCAGGAAAAGCAAGGATCCCAACACCGACCCCTGGGGAACTCCACTACAAACCTTCCTTGAGCCCAAGAAACATCCATTAACCACTACTTTCAGTTTCCTGTCACTCAGCCAATTCTGTATCTAAGTTACGAATGTCCCTTTTATTCCATGAGCCTTGCTCACAAGTCTGTTGTGTGGCACTGTATCAAACGCCTTTTGAAAGTCCAGGTAAACCACATAACAGCTTTGGCCTCATCAACCCTCTCTGTTACCTCCTCAAAAAAACTCCAGCAAGTTAGTTAAATATGATTTTTCCTTAAGAAATCCATGTTGGCTTTCCTTAATTAACCCGCATTTGTCCATGTGACTATTAATTTTGTCCTGAATTACTTTTTCTAAAATTTTCCCCACCACCGAAGTTAAACTGACTGGCCTATGTTGCTGAGCTTATCTTTACACCCTTTTTTGAACAAGGGTGTAACGTTTGCAATTCTCCAGTCCCCTGGCACCACCCCTGAGTCTAAGAAACACTGAAAAATTATGGCCAGCAACTCTGCGATTTCCACCCTCACTTCCCTCAGTATCCTTGGATGCATCTCATCTGGTCCTGGTGCTTTATCCACTTTAAGTACAGACAGCCTATCTAACACGTCCTCTTCATCAATTTTAAACGATTCTAGTGTCTGAAATACCTCCTCTTTCAAATTTCCTGGATTGCATCTTCTTCCTTGGTAAAGACAGATGCAAAATATTAATTTAATACCTCAGCTATGCCCTCTGCCTCCATGTGTAAATCCCCTTTATGATCCCTAATCAGCCCCAGTCTTCCTTTTACCACCCTTTTACTATTTATATGTCTATAGAAAACTTTGGGATTCCCTTTAATGATAGCTGCCAGTCTCTTTTCATGCTCTTTCTTTGCTTCTCTTAGTTGCTTTTTCACTTCCCCTCTGGACTTTCTATATTCAACCTGGTTCGGAATAGTTTTTTCTACCTGGCATCTGTTATGAACACACTTTTTCTTCTTTATCTTAATCTGTACCTCTTTTATTTATTTATTTATATTTATTTATTTATACAGCACTGAAACAGGCCCTTCGGCCCACCGAGTCTGTGCCGACCATCAACCACCCATTTATACTAATCCTACACTAATCCCATATTCCTACCACATCCCCACCTGTCCCTATATTCCCCGACCACCTACCTATACTAGGGGCAATTTATAATGGCCAATTTACCTATCAACCTGCAAGTCTTTGGCTGTGGGAGGAAACCGGAGCACCTGGCGAAAACCCACACAGACACAGGGAGAACTTGCAAACTCCACACAGGCAGTACCCAGAATTGAACCCAGGTCACTGGAGCTGTGAGGCTGCAGTGCTAACCACTGCGCCACTGTGCCTCCCTGTCATCCAGGGAGCTCTGGATTTTTTTTACTCAACCTTTGCCCTTCAAAGGAGCATACCTTGACTGTGCTTGACTGTGTTCAGCTGCTGTTTTTCTGCCAACTTTTGACTCCAATTTATTCACCCCAGCACCATTCTTACCCCATTGAAGTTGGCTTTCCCCAGTTAATTATTCTTACTTTGGATTGTTCTTTGTCCTTTTCCACAGTAAGCCTAAACCTTATGATACAATGATCACGGTTCCCTAAATGTTCTCCTACTGATACTTGATCCACTTGGCCCACCTCATTCCAAGAACCAGGTCGAGCAGTACCTCCTTTCTCATTGGACTAGCAAATTACTGCTGTAGAAAATTTTCCTGAACACCCTCTAGGAACTCTTGTCCCTCACTGCCTTTTACACTATTTTTATTCTAGACCATGTTTGGATAATTGAAGTCCCCCATTATAACTACCCTATAATTTTTGCACCTCCCTGTAATTTACTTGCAAATTTGTTCCTGCACATCCCTCCCGCTAGCTGGTGGCCTATAGACAACACCGAGCAATGTAACTGCACCTTTTTTGTTCCTCAGCGCTATCAAATTGGTTCTGTCCTCGACCCCTCTGGGACATCCTATTTCTCCAACACTGCAATGCTCTCCTTAATCAATACCGCCACCCCTCCTCTTTTTCCTTTTTCCATCTATCCCGAACACCTTGTATCCAAAAATATTTAACACCCAGTCCTGCCCTTCTTAGAGCCAGGTCTCTGTTAAAGCCTCATCATTATTTTTCCACATGGCAATCTGCGCCTGTACCTCACCAGTCTTATTAACCATACTCTGTCCATTCACATACATGCGCATTAATCCTGATTCAGACTTTATTACTTTCTCCCTTACTCTGACCCCACCTATTAATTTACTATTCCCTACTCTAGTGCTATCTATCGCTCTCAGTATTCTATGCACCTTGGTATTCCTCTCTGATAATTGCTCCTGGCTCCCACATCCCTGACAAGTTACTAGTTTTGCTTCCCTCCAATCTGAGTTCCCTCTCAGGTTCCCATCCCCCTGCCAATTTAGTTTAAACCTTCCCCAACAGCGCTAGCAAATCTCCCTGTGCGGACATTCATCCCAGTCCTGCTAAGATGCAACCCGTCCATCTTGTACAGGGCCCAACTTCCCCAGAACTAGTCCCAATGCCTCAGAAATCTGATGCCCTCCCTCCTACACCAATTCCCCAGCCACGTGTTCAATCATTCAATTCTCCTATTCCTATGCTCACTCACATGTGGGACTAGGAATAATCCTGAGATTACTGCTTTTGAGGTCCTGCTTTTTAATCTCCTTCCTAGCTCCCTAAAAACTGCTTTCTGGACCTCATTCCCCTTCCTACCTATGTCAGTGGTGCCAACGTGGACCACAACCTCTGGATGTTCACCCTCACCCGAGAAAAATGTCCTCTCGCCGCTCCCTGACATCCTTGACCCTGGTACCAGGGAGGCAACACACCATCCTGGAGTCATGTCTATGGCTGCAGAAATGCCTGTCTGTTCCCTCAACTAATGAATCCCCTCACTACTGCTCTTCCATTCTTCCTCCTCCACTCCTGTGCAGCTGAGCTACCTATGGTACCACAATCTGGCTCTGACTGCACTCCTCTGAGGAACCATCACCCTCACCAGTATCCGAAATGCAAAAGCGATTAGCGAGTGAGATCATATCAGGGGACTCCTACACTACTTGCCTTGTTCTCTTACACTGTCTGGTGGTCACCAATTCCCTATCTGCCTGCATGCTCCTAACCTGTGGAGTGACTACCTCCCTAAACGTGCTATCAATGTAGTCCCTCGCCTCGTGGATGCACAACAATGACTCCAGCCGCTGCTCAAGTTCCGAAACCCAGAGCTCAAGCTTCTGCAGCCAGTGATACTTCCTGCAGATGTGTTTGTCTAGGACACATGGTGCGTCGATGACTTCCCACATGCTACATTCTACTCAGCCGAGCTGTCCTGCCATACCTTAACTTTACAGTCTATTTATTATAAGTAGAATACCTTACCAGTTACTTACCAACCAGCTCCTTTCACTGCACCGAAGTAAGAACCAAATGCAGGAGGGTGAAAAAAGTAGAAAAAAGGAGCACCTCCTCCTCCATTCACCAAACTCGTATCTCCACACTCTGCTTGCAATCTATGCTGCATTTGCAGGCTGCACGCAGAACTCAGTATTTATACTTTCTGAAGCTGAAACTGCAGCAACCAGATTGAACTGGTTAGCTGCTTAACTAATCAGCTGCTCTGCTGTAGAGCTTGTTAGTTCCTGCCTAAGACTGGAAGAAACTTACTTTACTTTCTTAACTTACTTTACTTTATTTAGAGGGTAAATCGCAGTTAAACGCTAACTGCAGACCAGATTTTAAGAAAGATACTGTCACTTAAAATCCCCACTCACCAAACTCTTATTGCCACACTCTACCAGCAATCTGCACTCCTTTTCAAATGTCTAGGCCTTTTAAATGTGCTCCTACATCCAGGTCTGCCCGAGGCCTTGTCCCTGCCACATTTCACTTGGCATGCTGAAGGTGTGGGACCCGATTTTTACTCAGGGCTGGGAAGAGTGCAGGATGGGGGGTGTATTTTTGGACAGGAAATCCGGAAGTAAAAGTTTCCCACACATCTTGCAGAAATTAACTTTAGAATATCTTTTATATTTTCTTCAAAGGTTTCTCGTCTGACAGCTGGATACCATTCAGGCAGAAAGTAGCCAGGATGTCAGGTAAGTTTGATATTGCGGAGAAGGAAGGTGGGGAGCGGGGCAGCAGTGGTCAGACATCGGGAGGGGATGTCGGCTGATCGCATGCAGGTAAACTTCTTGGGACTGAGGGAAACACTCCTGCTCACCTGACCCACAAGGAATGCAATAAAGGCACTTAGACCTTTTCACCTCCTTTTAACTGCCACAATTCCTGAAGTGTGGGTATTCTAGCCTCCAAGTGTTAAAAAAATTAAAATTCAGTTAAAATGGAGGAAATCGGGTGCCTTGTAAGATTTAAGGGACTGACCCGCCACCTGAGAGTTGGTTGGCTGCAAACGCCCCTCCACCTGCCCCCACTGCCACCCGCCCCCCCCCCCCCCCCCCCACTCCCCCGTCCCCCAGTCCACCTTTACTAAAATTGGAAGTGGGCGGTTTGGGATTGGGTTTGAGTTTTAAACATTTTTGCCTTCCTGCCCAACCACTACTCAATTTTCCTTGGGCATTAAAATTCTCCCTTTGGTGTCCAGCATTCCTCGGGGTTAGAGAATAGCACGACTTCTATCCCTGCCACCTTTTGCATATGAGGTTCCTGCCCGCTTTAGCAGGTGCTTCAGGCACT
Source organism: Heterodontus francisci (assembly GCF_036365525.1). NCBI lineage: Eukaryota > Metazoa > Chordata > Chondrichthyes > Heterodontiformes > Heterodontidae > Heterodontus > Heterodontus francisci. The sequence continues at coordinate 35,098,673 of NC_090396.1, read as the reverse complement.
GCCCCAGGCTAATCGACCCAAAATCATAGCATCACCAAGACCAAAACGTCCCCTAAATTTCTACGTTCAGCATTATCACATTTTCCCAAGGGACTCTGCCATAAATGTTTTGATTAATAAACTAAATCCCGAGTGATGATTTTTCTGTAAAGTCCATTCCAGAACTTGTAAGGCATGTGAGTGTTCACTGAACTTAAAGAGTGTACAGAGGGCAATGTATTTCGACAAATGTTGCCTTGTATTTATAAAGGGGAATTTTCCAGCCTTAAAATAGCTTAGAATGTCCTGTTCACATTGGCTAGATTCAGGATAAACAACCAATGCATTAACATCTTTAGCAGTAGGCCTAAGGCTGTTTATCACAAGGTCAAACATTTGAATAGCAACGTCTCTTATTTTCATACACTTCACACGAACAGGCTGCCATAGAAAAGAGAAAACAAATGTTCCTTTAAAAAAATCTGTGCAAGCATTTTGATGTACGTTGGACTACATGTCCCTCATCCCTCTCTCACTTAATTCTCAGTGAGCTGGAAAAGCTCTTAGAAAACATAGCTACATTTTGAAGATATAAATGAAGATATTTTACCCTGTATACAACATGTTTAGCATCAATGACCTAGAAGTTTGGCCAAGTACTGCTAGTCTTTCAGGCAGTAAATGGCCTCTGTTATAACCAGGTGAGAAGGGGTCTAGGGGTTTCCTCTCAGCCTTTGCCTGGTTTAACTGTAACAGGGTTTAATTTTAAAACACCGTGTTTTAGCTCCCTCTTAGTGAATCCTTGTTCACTGCTCCAATTGTAAGGCAAGAAAATCACACAGGTTTCCTTAGATTTAAACAAGAAAGGTAGAAGTTTATTAATCTTAAACTCTAATCCAGTTAATGACTACGAATATGCGACGCGACCATGCTAGCATGCATAAGCGATAAACACACACGCAGATAGAGACAGAAAAAGTAGAAGGAATAAAGGAGAAAAGTTTGAGGCAATATCTGGTAGTTACAGTCTTTTAAGTTCAATGTGGAGTCTTTGGCTGCCGGTAAGTCTTGCAATTCGTTGGGCCCCAGTTCGTGCTGCAACTTGTACTGATGTAGGAGTCTTTTCTCTCTTGAGGTTTACGTGTCTTCCATGGGTCTGGTGGCTTGGGAGAAAGCAAGAGAGAGCGAGAGAGGCTGGCTTGTTCCAGCTTCAGTTGCACACTGTCTTCTGAATTCAAACTGTCCTGTGGCTAGTTCAAAAAACCAGGACCAGCCAGTGAGTCATGTGACCAGCTGGTTTAACCAGTCCCGGCTCTGTGGATTGTATCATTTTAGCAGGACCTGGAATGAGCTTCCTTACACCTTCAATGTCTGGTGATCAAAATCCATTTGGGTTAATTGGAGCAGGGAATAGCCCTTTGTCTCCACAAGCAGCGTCTCTTAGTATGTAAATGTCCTTCCAGCCCAGTGTCTGGTGATCTTCAAACAAGTCATTTCTTCACTCCAGCAACACTGGAGTGTTCAATGTTCAAATTAATATGCCTCATTCTTGGGAGGTGGGGGGCTGCATGACCCCTCCTAAGCTTCCAATGTGGCAGGCACAATACATATGCTCATTACAATTCAGAAATACGCCATCTGCCATGTTACAAAGGCCAGAAAATCAGCATCTAGTGCTCAGGCCTGTAGCAGGTGTTAGGCCCCTTGTTTGCTTATGCAAAAGGATTAATATCTGTTTAAGGCCCCATCTGCCAGATTGGTTTGCCAGCTTTGTACTGGCAACATTCAGGAAAACCAGGCCTACATGTGGCCTAACAGGCAGTCATTAAACCACAACCAATAAGGTAAGATTTTAAAATACCATTACATAAATGTGCAACTGGGAGTGTGTGCTTCTTCTGGCTCCACATTCAAAGAAAACAGGCTTCTGCTGCCTGTAGCTTCTCTCCTGACGCTTCCCTCAGCCACAACTGCTTCTAAACCTGATTACCCCCCCACCCACCCCTTCTCAGCGGTCCTATCTTCTGTTCCACTTGGCCATCTATTAGTATCTGCAGTTCACTGGCTTGATGTTAATGAGGAATAAGGCCCAATATCAGGTGCGCCTCAAGCCTCACTATTTCAGGTGTAGGAGTCAATCCCTGTGCCTGCCTATCTCAACCTCCACCAACACCAATAAATGGACCTTCCTAAGTTTCTAGGCCAGTAGCTTGCATTAAGTACAGAAGTATTAGAGTTTGGGGTGAATGAATGGAAATGAGCACTGGTGATACTATGGGGCTGAGTCTGTCATCTTATGCAGCAGCAAATCAGTTGCATCATAGGCATGATTTCAGCAATGGGAGGGTATGTGTGCTCAAGTCAGTGCACAAGTGGCTTGCGATGTGCATGAGGAGCAGTGACAGGACTGTCGAATTGGCTCTTTTGTATCAATTCCTCCAATGTTAAAGTCACAAAATGTAACAAAGAGGCAAACAGGGAATAAAAAAGCATTTTGTTCATGCTCATTTGTGCTTCACGAATCCAGGCTAAAGGTAACCATCAAGACAAATCACCCAATGCAAAATAGAAGAATGTGGTCTCATTAAAACAGACTCACATCTGGTATTCAGTAGGAGAAAGCAGTGTTAACTCTATAAATGGCAGCACAGCACTACTGCAAACAGTGTTTAACACTTGATTGCTCTTCTAGATTTCCATTGAAGTCAATGGAAATGAAAAGATGAGTAATGGGCAGCTGAATTGATATTGCCTGTTTTACACTATCACACAGTATCAAAATTACCCCCATTACAAGAGACAATGATCAAGAATTTCCATAGAACTATTCATGCTGCGTCATCATAAATTTGCCAGAAGTGTAATGGTAACCCTGTTAACGTATGTAAAAGGGGTTCCTGCCACACTTCTGCCAACGTTGGATGGGAGCAGCTCTGAAGAAATTCCCAATGAAGTATTCCTGTTGCAGAATTTTAAACAGACTATTTACCCTACGCCATTTGTACTCCTTCAAGGTGAAACTAATTCACCATCCCCCTCGGTTCCTTGATTTTTCTTCTCAGGCATTCTCGTGCCATGCACATTTTTCAGTTAAGATGTTCGGCAACCAGACTTTGGCACTGCCACTCTCCAACTAGCAACCAGGAGGAGCACAGGAGTGACAGATTTTCTTCCACTCTTCTGGTTAATTTTTACCCATATAACTTACCCATATGACTTCTCCCATATAACGTTGGCCAGGACTGAGAACCTACCATGTGGACGATTCATTTTATTGCCACTCTGTGGTACACCACATTACAGCAACAGTATACTCCGCACTGGGTTAATGTGCTTATGTTGTCTATTAATAGGTTGACCCCATTTCAGCGACTTCATGACTATGAAAATCAAAACTAAAGCAAAGTAACCAGAGTGCACCACACATAGAAACTTGGTGACAGAATAGAGACAAAGCAATACATCCAACCAGCTTAACGCATGACAACAGCAAGAAATGCACAGAAAGATAGTAGACTAGTATCAAACAAAAGCATTTCATATTTTATACAGGATATCACAGTACCCATTTGATATATGTACTGTAAAAGAATGTCCATACTATTAAGTGAGTCCATTGCTATTAAAAATCATTTTATCCCAAACAAAATAGTCTTTAGCAAGAAAAGTAAATTATGGATGCTGAAAAGGGGGATATTACATATGAGGATAAGGATCTGTATTATATCCCTTGTTTTCAAATTCAAGAAAGGCATCATTACAAAAAGTACTGTGACAGAAACCACACCGGCCAAAATGAGACATGTTAATTTTGTCATATGGAACATTATTTTTGAACTGTTACTGAACATAGAAATAACTTGTTTAAAAAGACCACAGAACAATGGCTGAAAACATGGCTGCACATTTGCATTCTAAAGGACAGTGGCATGGAGAGACAATGGGAGTATTCCCTGATTCAATTAGCCAGATGGGTTTTGAAATTGTGATGATCAAGAGACATTGAGAGTCATTGAGCCAGCATTCCACCACCACCACGCACCCCGCACCACCCCCAGCCTCTGAGAGTATCTAGTAAGCTTGGAGGAATCCACAAATCTTGCAGGTGAGGCTGCTCCAAACAACAAGCTAGTCATATGACTCACCTGCTGGCCAACCTGGGGTTTTTGAATTGTGCCTGACACAGAACAGTTTTGGAAGAGACTGCAAGTGAACTTCAAGAAGAGAGCACTCCCTTTCTCTGTCCCTTGCTCTCTCTCAAGTAAGGTTTCAGGGACCCCTGGAAGTAACTCAAGACAGAAGACTCCTGCAGCCTTCTGGTACCAGCTAAACAAGTTTGAATGAGTGCACTGGGCCCCAATGAGAACTGTAAAACTTAACTTCAATCAAAGACTTTACGTCTAACCCAGAACCAGTAACTGAATTCCATCTATTACTTAAAACCTTTCCCCCTTAATTCTCTTCCTCTGTCTCTATTTGTGTGTTTGTGTTTATCACGCATGCTAGCGTGGTTACGCCACATATTCTTAGTAGTTTTAACTGAGTTAGAGTTTTAAGGTTAATAAACCTACACCTTTCTTGTTTAAATCTGAGAAAACCTGTCTGGTTGATTTCTTTGCAATTACAATTAGAGAGCAGTGAGCAAGGACTTACTGAGGAGAAGCTAAAAACAAGGTGTTTTAAAAATTGAACCCTGTTATGGCCAAACCAGGAAAATGCTGACAGGGAAGCCCTAGACCCCTTCCTCACCTGGTGATAATAGTACAAACAACAAAACAGCCTAATTGAATCAAGAACTGGACAAAATTCCAGACAAAGTTAGCGGCAAAGCTGATTAAGGAATCTAAACAGGATTTGTCAGCCAAATAAATGTGAAAAAGCGTGGCATTTAGTTTCTTTATCAGCATGGACAGTGAATTGTATCAAACTACAAAGTAGAGCAATCATGTTCACCCAAGAAAATAAATGTGTTGTCTTTGATTTTCATCTGCTCTTTGAGTTGTTAATTATTATGTTGCCAGCCGAACATAAGAGTTTCTGACAGTTGAATAATTTAGAATTCATTTTCTATACAAATTTCGAAGGCAAAAGATACAAAGATTTGCCTGATTATCTGTTTGCAGTGTTTGATAGCACAACTAAATCGGTGCAGATGTTGTTTATCTCTTTCCCCAACTCACTGTTGAGAAGTGCTTTAAATAGCAAATGATGAAAGAAATTGCAAACAAGCATTGTTGCTTTTTGTAGACAGCTGTCATTAAAGTGAAGCTGAATGCAGCAAATGTTTACAGCATTCTCATTATACGCAGCAACTGTTTACATTTAAAAATGACAAGAACTGCTCCCTCTCTGAGCTCCTCTATAATTAAAGAGGTGGAATCCCATAACATGACTGTGTTCAGAATGACAAACTCAAATCAAGCACTCTTACTAAAACTTGACAACTCTTTCCAAGCACATGAGAAATACATCAATTTGCAAAAAAAAAAGTGTTAGGACCATTTTTGGGTCACTTATGTTTGGGAAGAGCTAAGAAAGTGGATACATGATTGTCACATCTCAGGCTGAAATGAATCATACTTGAAATCACAGCTTTAACTTTAACAAAGATTTATCAAGTGTTTTATTAAAGACTTCTGTAGAGTTCTTGCTTACTGCTCTCACTACAGTAGCATAAGCTTATCTGACCTTACAACAACCCCCAGGTCAGGTGTTTTCCCCAAAGCACAAAGCTACTTTCAGTTTCCCTTCCAAGTACCATATATTCTCTAATACTCAATCCCACACATCCAACCATTTCAATAATGATTAAGGGTAAGAAAAGATAATGCTGAGAAATGAATTTCTTCCATTTTTGATCGGCAAGTTGAAGCAAAAAAGCCCTGTTTTGGTCAGTTAACAGGAGAAATGTTGATCTGTGGTATATCTTACTGACAGAGGCAGTTTACTGCTTCTGCCAGAACATCTGGGTCTCCACTTAATTAAGTATCCATGCCTAGAGTAGCTTGCGTGCATGGAGCAGGACGTTTTAAATTGCTGCTGTAAGGAAAGAATCAGCTTGCAATTAGGTAGTACTGCAGGATGTCCCAAAATGCTTCACAGCCAATCAATAACATTAGAAGTGTTGTCACTAATGTTATGGAGGAAAGCATGCTGCATCAGTATAAAGGGCTGTTGCAGCAAAGGGAATACTTCTTGTCTCTTGCTGGCAAACAGCATTCATGTATATATTTTCAGAATGAAAAGTATAACAATCTAACTATTCGGCCAGAAATTTCTCCACTTGGAAAATTTTCTCAGATGGGAGCCATTTCCTAGACCCAACCCCAATCATGTCAGTGGTGTGCCCTCTAACATGGGAGGCGGTCAATTAACAAGCTGCCTCCGCATTCGCCATCCAATTAGGGACAGCGGACGTGGGAGGGCCAATCAGAGCGACTGTAGGGACGGGTATCCAGCAGCACACTGAGAATGATCTGTGCTGCTCAGGTATACAGAGAAGGAGATGATGGGCACAAGATGAAGCGATGATAACAATGCTGGAATGGGTAGTCACATCCTGAAGTCCAGCAAAATCTGTTTGATCCATCTGCAGGGAAGGTGCTTCCATTTGAAAGCATTTCCCAGTGGTTGTGCTGCAAAGTACTATTTGGCTCCTTTAAAGTAACCTCAGCATATGCCTGTCATGGTGCTCTTGTCGCGGAAGTGTTTTTTTCTCTCTGTTTAAAAATTAAAGGGACTCTGTGTTCCTTTAAGACTGAGAGCAGTTTTTTATATTCTCTGGGAACAGTGTGTGCGAGCTACAAGCCTGTTCTTAAAGAACAGCAAGAGAGAGAGGTCACATGCCACCTTATATCAGTTTGGCTGTGTGTAAAGACTGGCTGGAACTGGTTTGATCTGACAGACCTAGCGAAGTGTGCTCTCCTTGAAGGAAGGAAGAAGTGTGTCTCTCAGCAGAAAATCTACATTAGCCTACAGGCTGTGTTTCACCTAAAAAGGAAAAGAGCCCTGAAAAGGAATCTTTACATTGTTGGAGGTAGCAAATTCCTTTTTACTCTTGTCTCTAAGATGTCTTTGCCTCAGGGGTAACTTCTGTTGTCTTTTGTGTTTCTGGGAGTTCTGGAAACTCAGAAAAGTTTCTACTGATAGACTGCTAATTCAAAAATCTAAATAGATCTGTTGTTATACTCCTTGTTGAAAGATCAGTGTGATGGCCACTGTAGCCAAAATGCCGTGAACACCTCTCCATTACAGACTGTTCATCAATCCTGCCTGGAGACTTCGAGTGGCATCTGACTATTCAACTCTGGGACACCTCACTGAACCAGGAACATAGCCCACCAGGACTTACAACCCAGCTATTTATCTATTTATATATGATATAAAACACCATTTTTAAAAACCGGTTAAATCACGTTTAAGTCAACATTATTACTGGCCAGGCCTTACGAAAATGGATACAGAACTGGCTTGGTCATAGAAGACAGAGGGTATCAGTGGATGGGTGTTTTTCTGAATGGAGGAATGTGACTAGTGGTGTTCCGCAGGGATCAGTGCTGGGACCTTTGCTGTTTGTAGTATATATAAATGATTTGGAGGAAAATGTAGCTGGTCTGATTAGTAAGTTTGCGGACAACACAAAGGTTGGTGGAGTTGCGGATAATGATGAGGATTGTCAGAGGATACAGCAGGATATAGATAGGTTGGAGACTTGGGCGGAGAAATGGCAGATGAAGTTTAATCCAGACAAATGTGAGGTAATGCATTTTGGGAGGTCTAATGCAGGTGGGAGGTATACAGTAAATGGCAGAACCCTTAGGAGTATTGACAGGCAGAGAGTTCTGGGCGTACAGGTCCACAGGTCACTGAAAGTGGCAACGCAGGTGGATAAGGTAGTCAAGAAGGCATACGGCATGCTTGCCTTCATTGGTCGGGGCATAGAGTATAAAAATTAGCAAGTCATGTTGCAGCTGTACAGAACCTTAGTTAGGCCACACTTAGAATATTGCGTGCAATTCTGGTCACCACACTACCAGAAGGACGTGGAGGCTTTGGAGAGGGTACAGAGGAGGTTTACCAGGATGTTGCCTGGTCTGGAGGGCATTAGCTATGAGGAGAGGTTGGAAAAACTCGGATTGTTTTCACTGGAATGACGGAGGTGGAGGGGCGACATGATCGAGGTTTACAAAGTTATGAGCGGCATGGACAGAGTGGATAGTCAGAAGCTTTTTCCCAGGGTGGAAGAGTCAGTTACTAGGGGACATAGGTTTAAGGTGCGAGGGACAAAGTTTAGAGGGGATGTGCGAGGCAAGTTTTTACACAGAGGGTGGTGAGTGCCTGGAACTTGCTGACAGGGGAGGTGGTGGAAGCAGATACGATAGCGACGTTTAAGAGACATCTTGACAAATACATGAATAGGAAGGGAATAGAGGGATATGGGCCCCGGAAGTGCAGAAGGTTTTAGTTTAGGCAGGCATCAAGATCAGCGCAGGCTTGGAGGGCCCAATGGCCTGTTCCTGTGTTGTACTGTTCTTTGTTCTTTGACGTGAGGGAATTTTGTAGAACATGCCATACATGCCAAAAGATGGGAAAACCGCAACCTACCACAAAACCAGCACCACTAATTCCTATACCAATGATTGAGGAACCATTTAGCAGGGTATTGGTAGACTGTGTAGGACCCTTGCTAAAAACAAAAGCAGGAGATCAATACATAGTTACTGTCATGGATATGGGCTACTTGATTTCCAGAGGACATTCCTTTGAGGACAATTACTGCTAAAATAGTAGTAGAAAAGTTAACCCAATTCTTTACAAGATTTGGATTACCATTTATTTCAATCGGCTTAAGGTTCTAATTTCATGTCTAAGATATTTCAAGAAGTCATGGGCAATTTGGGTATCAGACAGTTGAAATCTTCAGCATATCACCCACAGACACTTTAGAGAGGTACCATCAAACTCGCCAAACAATGATTCGAGCATATTGTCATGAATATCTGCATGACTGGGATAAAGGTCTAGATTTTCTTTTATTTGCCACCAGAGATTTACTGAATGAGTCTATAGGTTTCAGTTCTTTCGAATTGGTTTATGGGTATGAAATAAGAGGTCCTCTAAAACTCATCAAAGACAGATTCTTAAGACAAAGGAATGAATCTTCAATACTAGACTATGTATCAGTGTTCCTGGAAAGGCTCACAAAAGCTTGCAAAGTGGCTCAGGAACACTTCAAAGCATCCCAAGACAATATGGAAAAATTGGCAGACAAGAATGCAAAGATCCACAATTTTCAATCAGGGGATGAAGTATTGGTATTGTTACCTTTACAGGGGGAACCATTAAAAGCACGGTTCAGTGGCCCATATAAAGTGATTAAAAGAGTGGGTAAAGTAGATTATTTGATTGAGACCCCTGATCACCGGAAGAGGAATCGGTTGTGTCATATCAATATGTTAAAGCAATATTATCGCAGAGAGGAGAATAAGCCAGTACGGGTATGTCAGGTAATGGGGACTGTTGAGAAGGAAAAGGATAGTGAGGATGAGGCAGAAGGAGGCCTAAACAATTCTTAGATTGAATCTCCTTCTCTCCTGTTAGCAAATGCAGAATGGCCAGGAAAATTGTACAACATGCTTTTGTACTTAGATGCAAAACAACAAGATGACCTAATCAGGCTTTTCACAACATTTAAAAGAGTCTGTAGGGATAAGTCAGGATGTACAACCCTAACCACACATGATGTGGATATAAGGGAATCCATTCCTTTAAAAAAAAATCCTTCATCCTTAAGGGCCAGACAAACAGGCGCAAGTAAAAGCAGAAATCCAATACATGCTGGAAAACAACTTAATTGAACCCAGTCAAAGAGCTGGAGTTCACCAATAGTCTTAGTGCCTAAACCTGATGGGTCAACCCGACTTTGCATAGACTACAGTAAAGTCAATGCAGTAATGAAGGCAGACTCCTACCTAATTTCTCGCTCAGAAGACTGTATTGATAGAGTGGGCAGTGCTAAGTTTCTTATCAAGATTGCCTTGTTAAAGGGATACTGGCAAGTTCCTTTGACTCCTTGAGCAAAAGAAATATCAGCTTTTGTAACACCTGACAGTCTTTATCAGTGCCAGGTGATGCCATTCAGGCTAAAAAATGACCCAGCCACTTTTCAAAGATTAATGAATCAGGTAGTAGCCAGTGTTCCCAACTGTGTCGTGTATCAGGATGATGCACGAATATACAAAAATACTTGGAAAGAACAATCAAACCAGCTAAAAACTCTGTTTAAAAAACTGCAATCAGTGGACTGAGTGATAAATCTGGGAACAAGAGAATTCGGAAAAGCAAGAGTAACTTACCTTGGATGCATAGTAGGGCAAGGACAAGTATTACCAAGAACGGCAAATGTACAAGCCTGAATGGAGTTCCATATTCCTAAAACTAAATGTGAAATCATGAGGTTTTTAGGAATCTGCGGTTTCTACAGGACGTTTGTATGGAATTTTAGTGCTGTAGCTGCACCATTAACCAATTTACTACAAAAAAAGAACAACAAAGTAATATGGTCAGATGAATGCCAGGCAGCTTTTGAAAAGCTAAAGGCAATCCTAATTAATGATCCAGTGTTGGCTGTTACAAATTTTGCTAAACCCTTTAAATTAGCGATTGATGCTAGCAACCTGGGAGTTGGTGCAGTCCTATTGCAGGATGATGAATCGGGCAGACAAAAGGGCACGTTTTAAGAAAACGAAATCGCCACCAAAAAAAATTGCACTGTGGAAAAAGCAACATTAAGACTAATGCTGGCCCTTAAACATTTCAAAGTATATGTCTGCCGAGACTATAAAGAAACATAAATATACACTGACCATAACCCATTAACGTTTGTGGAAAAATTTATGTCAAAATGCTAGAATATTCAGATGGAGTTTGTTGGGTTTTTTTATTCGTTCATGGGATGTGGGCATCGCTAGCCAGGCCAGCATTTATTGCCCATCCCTAATTGCCCTTGAAAAGGTGACGGTGAGCTGCCTTCTTGAACCTGCAGTCCATGTGGGGTAGGTACACCGACAGTGCTGTTAGGAAGGGATTTCCAGGATTTTGACCCAGCGGCAGTGAAGGAACGGCGATATAGTTCCAAGTCAGGATGGTGTGTGGCTTGGAGGGGAACTTGCAGGTGGCGATGTTCCCAATCATCTGCTGCCCTTGTCCTTCTAGGTGGTAGAGGTCACGGGTTTGGAAGGTTCTGTCTAAGGGAGGCTTGGTGCATTGCTGCAGTGCATCTTGTAGATGGTACACACTGCTGCCACTGTGCATCGGTGGTAGAGGGAGTGAATGTTTGTGGATGGTGTGCCAATCAAGGAGGCTGTTTTGTCCTGGATGGTGTCGAGCTTCTTGAGTGTTGTTTGAGCTGCACCCATCCAGGCAAGTGGAGAGTATTCCATCACACTCCTGACTTGTGCCTTGTAGATGGTGGACAGGCTTTGGGGAGTCAGGAGGTGAGTTCTCACCGCAGGATTCCTAGTCTCTAACCTGCTCTTGGAGCCACGGTATTTATATGGCTGCTTCAGTTCAGTTTCTGGTCAATGGTAACACCCAGGATATTGATAGTGGGGGATTCAGCAATCATAATGCTATTGAATGTCAAGGGGAGATGGTTAGATTCTCTCTTGTTTGAGATTGTCATTGCCTGGCATTTGTGTGGCGCAAATGTTACTTGCCACATATCAGTCCAAGCCTTGATATTGTCCAGGTCTTGCTGCATTTCTACACGGACAGCTTCAGTATCTGAGGAGTCACAAATGGTGCTGAACATTGTGCAATCATCAGCAAATATCCCCACTTGTGATCTTATGATTGAAAGAAGGTCATTCATGAAGCAGCTGAAGATGGTTGGGCCTAGAACACTACCCTGAGGAACTCCTGCAGATCAGGTGGTCAGTTGTATCACTGAGATGGCAGCCACTCTCACATATGGGGTGATATTCAGAAGGGGGCATCACTGAGGAGCACACCAGTTCATGTGAATGTCATGCTGGAATAGGTGAAGGAGGGCATCATACTCATGATTAATTCTCTCTTTATCCTGCATGAAAAGAGAGCCCACAATACCCAGAAAATGGTCAGAACAGGTGGTGGTGTGTACAAGCTGTACAGTCTCATGCAAATGGATGAGGCGGCGCTGGATATTGCCAGGGTGCCAAAATTTTTTTAAAAATTCATTCATGGGATGTGGACGTCACTGGCTATGCCAGCATTTATTGGCCATCCCTAATTGCCCTTGAGAAGGTGGTGGTGAGCTGTCTTCTTGAACCGCTGCAGTCCATGTGGGGTAGGTACACCCACAGTGCTGTTAGGATGGGAGTTCCAGGATTTTGACCCAGCGACAGTGAAGGAACGGCGATATAGTTCCAAGTCAGGATGGTGTGTGACTTGGACGGGAACTTGCAAGTGGTGATGTTCCCATGCATCTGCTGCTCTTGTCCTTCGAGGTGGTAGAGTCGCGGGTTTGGAAGGTGCTGTCTAAGGAACCTTGGTGCGTTGCTGCAGTGCATCTTGTAGATAGTACATACTGCTGCCACTGTGCGTCAGTGGTGGAGGGGGTGAATGTTTGTGGATGGTGTACCAATCAAGCGGGCTGCTCTGTTCTGCATGGTGTCGAGCTTCTTGAGTGTTGCTGGAGCTGCACCCATCCAGGCAAGTGGAGAGTATTCCATCACACTCCTGACTTGTGCCTTGTAGATGGTGGACAGGCTTTGGGGAGTCAGGAGGTGAGTTGCTCATCGCAGGATTCCTAGCCTCTGACCTGCTCTTGTAGCCACGGTATTTATATGGCTACTCCAGTTCAATTTCTGGTCAATGGTAGCCCCTAGTATGTTGATAGTGGGGGATTCAGCAATGGTAATGCCATTGAATGTCAAGGGGAGATGGTTAGATTCTCTCTTGTTGGAGATGGTCATTGCCTGGCACTTGTGTGGCACAAATGTTACTTGCCACTTATCAGCCCAAGCCTGGATATTGTCCAGGTCTTGCTGCATTTCTACACGGACTGCTTCAGTGTTTGAGGAGTCGCGAATGGTGCTGAACATTGTGCAATCATCAGCGAACATCCCCACTTCTGACCTTATGATTGAAGGAAGGTCATTGATGAAGCAGCTGAAGATGGTTGGGCCTAGGACATTACCCTGAGGAACTCCTGCAGTGATGTCCTGGAGCTCAGATGATTGACCTCCAACAACCACAACCATCTTCCTTTGTGCTAGGTATGACTCCAACCAGCAGAGAGTTTTCCCCCTGATTCCCATTGACTCCAGTTTTGCTAGGGCTCCTTGATGCCATACTCGGTCAAATGCTGACTTGATGTCAAGGGCAGTCACTCTCACCTCACCTCTTGAGATCAGCTCTTTTGTCCATGTTTGGACCAAGGCTGTAATGAGGTCAGGAGCTGAGTGGCCCTGGCGGAATCCAAACTGAGCATCACTGAGCAGGTTATTGCTAAGCAAGTGCTGCTTGATGGCACTGTTGATGACACCTTCCATCACTTTACTGATGATTGAGAGTAGACTGATGGGGAGGTAATTGGCCGGGTTAGACTTGTCCTGCTTTTTGTGTACAGGGCATACAATTTTCCACATTGCCGGGTAGATCCCAGTGTTGTAGCTATATTGGAATAGCTTGGCTAGGGGTGCGGCAAGTTCTGGAGCACAGGTCTTCAGTACTATTGCCAGAATATTGTCAGGACACGTAGCCTTTGCAATATCCAGTGCCTTCAGTCGTTTCTTGATATCACGCGGAGTGAATCAAATTGGCTGAAGTCTGACATCTGTAATGCTGGGGACTTCAGGAGGGGGCAGACATGCCAGTCTATGGGCGAAGGGGAGATGGGAGGTCAAGATCAGCAGCGTTATTTGATAGCTCTATCTTGAGGTGATGGGCATGGAGAAGGCTCCCACCCAATGCACATTTTGGTTCTTTGACCAATATCTTCTTGGGGGTTGGTTGTGGTGGAGGCACGCAAAGAGTAAGCCGAGTTTTCATAACCAAATTTCTGTGTTTCCCACAGGGCCAGTAGCTGAGAGGGAGCGCAGTGCCAAAGGACAAATGTCGCTGCCTTCCTCGACGGGTGGTGGGGGGGAGCCGGGGGTTGGCGGAGCTACTGGAACTAGCACCATCACATTATTCCTCAGCACCTTCCACCAGCGCAGACACACTCGGTCAGGCCACAAACAAGCGTACAACGGGGAGCTCTGGATGAACCTCACGTCATGAGTTAGCAGGAGGAGCAGCGTGAGGCAGAGTCAGCTGTGGACAGTCCCCCTTGGAGGATGGAGGATAGACACAGCGGGACATAGCGATGCTCCACTGAGTGAAGATGCTGGGCCTCGGATGTCACAGAAAAGGAGGGTCTTCCTTGAGAATCAGAAACAGATAAGTTCCTGTCTGTTGGAGTTCCATGAGGCCTTGATGAGCCATTGGCAGGCAATGGAAGAGTTCATGCAGCATTAAAAGGTACCTGGGCCTGCACCTGAAGTGCTGTAACCTGCAAGGCTATGGACCAGGTCCTGGAAGGTGGGAAGAGAATGGGCGGCTAGTTTTCTCAGCCGGCGCAGACACGATGAGCTGAATGGCCTCTTTCTGTGCCATAACTTTTCTATGGTTTCTATGTGCTCTGTCATGACTCAGGATTTGTATACATGAACTCCTCCTTTGAGAGATTGGGCAACCTTCAGGAGAGCCATATGCAGCACCACTCTGAGCAGTGTGCTGATATGCACAGAACAAGTGAGATTCTAGCACTGACCATTCAGTGTCGCTGATGGTGCTGAGAGTCTCAGAGTGGGTGCCAGCTGCGTACCAGTTGGTGGCCTCATCCAGCATCCAAAGGCGCCAGAAAGGGTTAAGGCAGGCAGTCGAAGGGCCGATGAGGGGGCCACCCTTCAGCGGGCACCGGTGTCACCTTTCAGCCCCTCACCCCCTCCGATTCAGGAACCATCTGTGCAAAGTCCTGTGACAGAGACTGCCCCTGCAATGACACAGGCACAGCAGCCTGTGGAGAATCACCCACGGGCACCTCCATGACAAGGACAGAAGCCACAGACATCTCACCCGGAGGCAGAGACAAGGGAGCAGGCTGCTCCAGCTCATCCTCTGCACCCCGTAGAAGTGGTAGGGATAGGAAGGTGCCATGCCATTGATTTCAATTAATGGGTCACTTGGGAGCTGTTTTCTACATTTGTCTGCTGTTTTGTTTACATCTTAATATTAATTATCTATGTTATCAATCTGATATGTGTGTTATTGATGCTTCATGTCAAAAGCGGATGGAGTCTCGGGGTGGTGGGGGGGGCGGTGTGCAGGGTGGGTGGGGAGCTGTGCAGAGAAGCCTGGTATTGCTGTATTTCCAAGCTCGGTGATGTTGGAGAATGTTGGCAATGGAAATTTCATTCTCCAATGTTATGGGTGGCAATGGAACTCTTCTGATATGGGTCTTTGTGACATGATAGCTCTCTATGCTGGAAAGTGAGTTTTGGACTCATCTGTCATAGGGTTCGGAGGCGATCAGGTGAAGCACTGCTGAGTCAGCATGGCCCTTGCAGCCATGCCAGCCTGCAGTTCACCCTGAGGTCTGGAACGGCATTGGTGGACATCCTCCAATGCCTGGATGCCAGCCATCCCTGGAGCAATACTTCATCCTTCTCTTCATCGTCCTCCCCATCCTTGTCCAAAAGTGACGTTCCTGGACCTCCTCTTCATCCAGCTCCAGGCCTCTTTGTTGTGCAGAGTGCAGAAGATGACCACAATACGAGAAACCCTGCCTAACTCGTACTGGAGGGCACCACCCGACCGGCCAAGACAACAGAAGTGCATCTTCAAGATGCCAATGGTCTGTTCAGTGCTGGTCCATGTTAGTAAATGGCTCAGGCTTTAGCACTTCTCTCCATCCATATTGAGGTTTCGGATGGGCATCAGGAGCCATCTCTTTAGGGGATAACACTTACCCCAGCAGTCACGCAGGGAGTCTGGATGTGGGCCTGAAGAGATGCATCATTGGGCCTCTCAGAGGATAAAGGAGTCATGACAGTTACCCGGAACCGGACGCAGACCTGCAAGATTCACTTCATGTGATCACAGACCAGCTGAACATTCAATAAGTGGTAGCCCTTTCTGTTCAGGAATCTGACTGGCTGGTCAGTCGGTTACTTGATGGCCACATGGATGCAATCTATGAACCCCTGGACCTGAGGGAATCCATTGATGGTGGCAAATCCCAATGCCCCCTGTGTCTGTACAGGCCCCTCTGTATTAAAATGGATGTAGTCCCCAGCCCTTCAGAATAGGGCATCCGTGACCTTCCTGATGGTGTGGTGAGCTGCTGTGAAATGCCACCCAGGTCCACAACAGATCTCTGGAAAGAACCAGATGCATAAAAATTCCATGCCACAATGATCTTGATAGCCACGGCAGGTAAGGGACTGCCATGGGGGATGTGAGGCATCAGGTCGTTGTGGATCAGAGCACAAATGTTCAAGACCATCTACCTGGATAGTTGCTGGCCTCTTCGGCACTGAAGCTCTGTCATTTGCATGTAGCTGAGTCTTGAGTGGTAGACCAGATGTGCTGGGTAGTGCCCTCTTCCCCTTTCAGGCTCCTCTGACCTCCTGCTGTCCAGGAAGATGGATCTCCTGATGCTCATCCTGTCCAATGTCAGAGTAGCCTGTTCCCATTTCAGCTCCTGCAGCTGGTGCTCAGTCATTCACCATGACTACCCCTGCCAACCCCAGCTGCCTAAGTGATGCCAGAGACCTCACATCCCTCTCCAGATTCCTACCACTCTCAAATACAAGTCTTTCAGCTCCAGTGATGACTAGTCTGTGCCACTGTTTAAGCAGTGGAGCTTTAGTCTGTGCTTTTGAAATATGTTCAGCAGCCCTTCCAATAGCCCTCATGGTTCCCCGCAGCGTTCACAACCTCTGCCCCTGCCATGTCCCAGCCATTGCTTCTTCCCTGTGCACTCCTATTGAATATCACAAACTGCTCCTGACAAGCCTTTCAATGAGTTCAACAACCAATTCATTGGAGGCGTGAAGGTTTCCCGATCCCCCCCCTCCCAGTGTCCCTTTAAAAATCGCTTCGCATTCCAAGGTATCAGGATCCTGAGACGCCTTTCAGGAAGACAATATTCAATCCGCGTCCACACCCGTACTCACCATCAGATTGCATCGAAAATCCAGCTCCTGGTGTTCCTTCCCTGGTTCCTGTAATAACATGCTATGTACAGCAAAGTTATCACAACTGTGTTTGAGTTCAGTGTATGTTCACTTTCATAAGCACAGGATACTGCCTGCCTTTTGTCCAGCAGAATTGGAAGGTACAATTAAATACCTTAAGTTACAGATGTTGTCATATAGTCAGTGTAAATATGAAAAGAAAGACTTGCATTTATGCAACACCTTTCAGAACCACAGGATGTCCTAAAGCACTTTACAGCCAATTAAGTCTCGTCACTGCTGTAATGTAAGAAACACAGCAACCAATTTGCACACAGCTAGGTCGCACAAACACTAATGAGTTAATAACCAGGTAATCCGTTTTAACTGATCATGGTTGAGGGATAAATGGTGGCCAGGCCACCAGGGAGAACGCCCCTGCTCTTCTTCAAATAGTGCCATGGAATCTTTCACATGCATCTGAGAGAGCAGACAGGCCTTAGTTTAATGTCTCATCTGATAGAGGGTACCTCTAACCGTGCAGCACTCCCCTATTACTGCACTGAAATGTCAGCCTAGATTATGTGCTCAGGTCTCTGAAGTGAGACAACATTCAGATTCTAAGCTGAGAGTGTTACCACTGAGCATAAGCTGACAGCTTCATAACGTATGCTGCACATTAATAACTATATAAACAGACATATTATTCTAAGAGATGCAAACCTTGCAGATGTGCTTCAAATTTGTTTTAACATTGCCAATGATGGTAAGCTCCACTGATCCCATGTTCACAATAACATTGCTGAGAGGTTTCACATTTGTATGATCTTTTATAATGGGCTTTAAATATATATTGTTACTATGGCTGAGGAATCTTATTTCACACAACCTGCCAGCTGTGGTGGACACCTAACAGAACTTTCACCTCCTCCACTGTTTGATACTGTTCCTAGCAAAATAAAATGCAGCTACTTAAGGTTTCCCTAAAGATTCCCTGAAAGAAGATTGCAATTGTGTCGATTAATGTGTCAGACCTTTTAGGCAGCGAGTTGTTATGATCTGGAATGCGCTGCCTGAAAAAGCAATGGAAGCAGATTCAATAGTAGCTTTCCAAAGGGAATTGGATAAATAGTTGATAAGGAAACAGTTGCAGGGCTGTGGGGGAAAGAACAGGGGAATGAGACTAATTAGATAGCTCTTTCAAAGAGCCAGCACTGGCATGATGGGCTGAAAGGCCCTCCCTCTGTGTTGTATCATTCTATGAATATCCTCAGGAAAATATCTTCAAAGCCCAATTTTCTGGACTGCTTCCTGCAATCCATATTAGAGATCCAGCAGTCTTCTTCACATACAAACAAATGTTTAATCTGCAGAGGTAGCCGATTATAACTTGTTTGGGTGAATAAAGGGGAAACTTTATAGAATCCCAAATGGACAGAAAACCACAAGGAATATGCAGCTAAATTCCTGACAGGTGCTCTCAATGGTGAGTTCCTCCACGTGCATGTGTCTTGGAATTCAGGAGTGCACTGTTTGCCATTTTCCTCTCATTTGGATGGAAATAACAAGGCGCACGTCACAAAATTTCTCCTTAAATTGATGGCAGCAGCTGTTTGCAACCGACGTCTTGGGTTTGTGTTACTTCCAATGGACGGGAGATTGAGCACAAACAGTGCAAATTCTGGTATTCTTGGCAGCATGTTACTTCCACACAAGGTAAATACGTTAAGTAGGATTTCAGGGCCTCATTTCTATTTTGAGCTACAACCTAATGGCATAAATCCAACTTGTCTTAGGATCGTATTGGCTAATAAAAACCTCCAGTTCTTTGATTAATTGACTTGGTAGTTAATCAGCATGAGAACACTTTATTACCTTATACTCTCTGACAGAATTAAAGTTATCATTTTAACTTAAACCTGCTCATTCCTCAATAATATCCTTTAGTAAAACTGAAGATTAAAATGATGTAAACCACCCACTTCTACATTTCCAGCTAATTTGCTTAAGATTTTTAAAGCAGCCGGAGTAAATTAGTAAAAAGTGAAAAATGTGGATCATAAAATAACAACCAGCTAGAAACTGCTATGTTCTTTGAAAATCATCCAGTCATTGTGAAAGTGGTTTGAAAGACTAAGGTAATGGTTGATGTACATTACTCCAATCATTATTCTGACATATATGACTAAATGTTCCAAACTATAACTTTTTGCAGAAATCTTCTAATTTGATAAAACATTCTTGTTTCCTCTCCAGATTATTAATACTGAAATTGAACTTAACTCTTTGTCTACTATAGTGATGTTTAAATAATGGAAATAACAGGAGGAAAGTTTTCTGGGCATTAGTGCTTAAGCTACGCAATTGTGAATAAATTCAGTTCCTATCCACCTCTCCTCCTGCTGTTACACTTCATCTCTCACAAGTGTTGTCAGTGGTAGAACCCACATGGATTACATTGACATGCTTTGAGATTCAGCTGCTTCTACAGAGATCCTCAAATTCAGGTACTTCAAAGCTTAAGAACCAGTTCGATTGCCGAAACTGGGTCTATATTCTCTTGCGTTTCAAATTGAAATCTACAAAATACTTAAAGGGATAGAAAGGGTAGATGCAGGTAAGATGTTTGGGGAATCTAGAACCAGGGGCCACAATTTCAAAATAAGGGGGAAGCCACTTAGAACCGAGATGAGGAGAAATTTCTTTACTTTGAGGGTTGTGAATCTTTGGCATTCTTTACCCCAGAGGGTAATGGAAGCTCAGTCATTAAGTACGTTTAAAGCAGAGATTTCTAAATACCAATGACATTAAGGGATGTGGGGATAGTGTGGGAAAAAGGCATTGAAGTGGATGGTCAGCTATGATCATATTGAATGGCAGAGCAGGCTCGATGGGTTGAATGGCCTGCTCCTGCTCCTGTTCCTATGAAAGACTGGTCTCCCCAATAAGCTCCCTTCATGGTTCTTCAGATAAATGCACCCTCCAGTGTGGAACTGAGCCTATGTCCAGGAAAGGGTCATGGTTTTGATTCCTGGTTTATGCCAAGCCGGATGATCTCAGCTGATGGTGGTAAAAGCAGAGCTACAATTGGCCTCAGTGACCATGAACTAGGAGAAGAAGCCCAGGTACCCACTTCTTCCCAGTGAACAATGCTGGAAAGTGTATGCATATGGAAGCTGAATGAGGACAGGATTGTGTAGGTCTTTGCTACGCCACATGGTTAAGTGGTCCACTAACATACAACACCTCAGCTCAAGCATGAAGAATAGTGAGAGAGCACAGATAACCGACATCCATTGAAATCCACCCCAGCAGGAGTGCTGTCTTCGAGGTAGGAAGGGAGAGAATATGAATACACTTGAGCTGGGATTTTCTGAACTCCTGCACAGCTACTGTGGGGTCTAAATTTGTGCTGAAATATTGACACCTAATATCACTTTCGATGGAAAACGTCAGAAGGCAGTGTCAGGCAAGCCCCCCACCTGCCAAGAATGAAGAAAATTAATTTTGCCACATGAACATTGATTTTAAACTGCTGATGGTGAAGAAAGAACTTGCTTTAAAAACAATTGGAGACTTTGGCTGGAGAGAGACATTAGCATATCAACAGACAAGTACTTCAAAGGACAAAAGAGCTATACCCTGCTCCATTTAATTCACAATGAAGTTTTGATTACCAGATGTTGAAGCATTCCAGGTTAACTACTAAGATGGTCGAATACACAAACAGATGTGGTCAGGCCAGTTTGGTCACATGACTGACTGAATGTTGGAATTTTTTGAATTTGAGCTTTCAACAAGGAATTTGAACTCTGAAGGCTGTTAGCTCCTGGACTGAGAACACCTCTCTCCTGTCTGCTCTCATCTCGCTCTCACCAGCTTCGGAAACCATGAAGCCATATGAACCCCAAGAGAGAAAAGCCTCCTACAGTGAACAAGGTTTAAGAAGAATACTGGGCCCCAACAAAAAGTAAAAGCTGTCTACAATCAAGGACTCTACGGCGAGCTGGAAACACAGAAACAGCAACAAGTAACACCTTTAGAGACTGCCTCAAACCTCTCCATTTTATTTTTCTTCCTTTTTCTGTCTCTATTTGCATGTGCATATCGTGTGTGCATGCTAGCATGGGCACGGCGTGTATCCGTAGGCGTTAACCGAACTAGACTTTATGTTTAAGGTTTAATAAATTTCACTTTTCTTCTTTAAACCTAAAAAGAACCTGGTATGCTCATTTCTTTGCCTTATAATTGGAAAGCTGTGAACAAGGATTCACAAAAGGGGAGCCCAAAACACAGTGTGTTTAAAATTAAACCCTGTTACAATAAGACCAGGTGAAGACAGCAAAAGACCCCTAGACACCTTTCTCACCTGATTGTAACAGCAGGGACTGGAGGGGAGCTGGTAAATCTGCTCCAAAAGATATTTCTGCTGCATTCCACTGGAGTCCTGCCAAAAAATTTCAGTCATTGTTCTCAGTATATTTATAATGTGGAAAGTTCCACAGCAGAATTTTCTAACTCTACTGAGGAAAATGTCTTTATTCGAGTGGATCTTTCCAATATTTTCTATTCAAGTGTATAAATGTTATAGCTATTCTTAAAGAAGCTTCAAAGTTGACTTGTTATTTCATTGTCTACAAGCTGTCAGAGGAATTCAGTGACCAAAAAAAAAGACAATGTGAATTGTAATCATAATATCTAAGTGATATACTATCACTTCAGTGCATTTCCCTAAAATAATTGTGCAGATGTTATCAAAAATTATGTTTTATGCCAGAAATTCAATGTCATTTAACAGATTAATAGTCACTTGTTCATCATTTACATTTATATGACCATGTAAATTGTTTAGAATAGCAATTTCTATTAATGTATAACTCATATTACTGTACGCTTCATTCCACAGGGAATTCTACTTACACTGTTCATATTGACGTTTATTTTGAAAGGCCTTGCTGAAAGCTCTGTTAGAATTTTTTTTTTTCCTCAGGAGAGCAGGAATTTGAAGCAACCCTGCCATTTGTTTGACAATCTTGACTGAAATAGAACTAATATCAGTGATAAAGTGGTAAAGAGTTGATTTGACTTTATTGCATCACAGGTTTTAACTGTTTCTGGGATCATCTTAAGCACACTGCAGTTATTTTTATTGGAGCATGCCATGTGAAACCACTGATTGCACGCGAGCTAACACGATGAAAAAGTACAGAGAACTGAAACACAATGATGGTGCTCTGATATTTCCCACATACCCACTGCCCCCATTTCACAGATTTCCTCCCACTTTCTGTCTCATTTGTATTTTATTTTAAAATTGGTATTGGCTGTATGGGGATAAATAACCTCTTAATGTGATACTGACCTATACAGAAGAGAAGGGTCCAGATTTGACTCCCGATCTTTGCTGAGTTAACTGACTGCAGGCAAGGTGGTAGTTTGGGAGCCTTCCATGATCAAATAGCCTCCCAAAACTTGACTTCAGTGCTCACATATGAAGAATGGTCACTGACTAGATAGCTGTTGGGAGCTGGAATTCAGGGGCACTGAGGTCAATTGCAGAACCTGGTACAGACCAGAAAGTGAACAAGGAATCTTTCTGATTCATGCAGTCCATGCACACTAAAAATAGTGACATTTATAAAGGACTGGGGATTATAACTCTGAATGTATCAGCACTGTTCAGATATATACAAAGCCACAATCCTGGCACCTAATATTTTCCACATTATGGTTCCCTGGATGATTAGCAATTGGCATTAATATTGATGGTAATATACAGAAAGCCTGACCCCATTAATAACCAGATGTAGAATAGGAAGATTAAAAGTCATGACTGTTAAAGCAGGATATTAGACTTCACAGTAACTTAGTCCAAATAAATATAATGACTCAATAACTAATGACTGAGACCATTGTATATTTATTTAAGATAAAACTTTCTAAATAGTTCAATAAATGATTACGATGTCAAATAGCTTTGTAAGTGGCTTAAACGTTAGCATTTTCCACGCAAAAACAATGCTTTGATTTGAACAAAATAAATCTTTCATTAATATTTTCTTCTAATGATGTTAAAATGTCCATCATATTATGCATTGACTTAATTATGCTGAATTTACTAACATTAGAAAATTATGGAAATTTAAAGTGGAAGTTGAAGAGTCTGAAGGGACACAAGGATTTCCCTCACTCATTGTGCAACGGGATCAGGAATATGAACAGTCAGATGTTAATTCCTTCACATGTTGTTGGGATAATTTAATTAGAGGAACAAAATCTCCCAAACGCATTAAGTTTTAAACATGTGATCTGCTGAATCCATGTAGGGAAAACAGAAATCACCAGAAATGATATACTGCTGGCATCACATGCACTGTGAGGGCCAAGGCTAGTCACACCCAAAATTAATTTTAAAAATTTGTACACTGTCTCAGGTGCCCTTTCCCATCCACAATAATACTCAAATTATCATATTCAAATAACATTGGAGACAAAATCTATATTGCAAATGTTCTATTTAATTTCATCAATTATCTGCCCTCTTGACCTGAAGGATGTTGGCTCCTTGTTGCTGGTGTCTGTTCTCCCAGAAGATTTAAACACCACAAGGGATCCAATAGACTACCTGGGCAGTTTTGCAATGTAGCTCCCTGGACTGCTATTGCAGATGATGTAAACTCAAATCAATGGGAGTCAAATGCTTGGTGGAAATTTCACATCACTTGGCTTTAGTATGTTCAGCATTATATTGGGATCGTACATTGAGTTATTGTGCCACTCTTGCATCAATACAACTACAGAACCATAGAAAAGTTACAGCACAGAAAGAGGCCTTTCAGTCCATCGTGTCTGTGCTGGCTGAAAAATCTAGCCGCCCAATCTAATCCCACCTTCCAGCACCTGGTCCACAGCCTTGCAGGTTACAGCACTTCAGGTGCATGTCCAGGTACATTTTAAATGAGTTGAGGGTTTCTGCCTCCACCACTAATCCGGGCAGTGAATTCCAGACACCCACCACCCTCTGGGTGAAAATGTTTTTCCTCATGTCCCCTCTAATCCTTCTACCAATCACCTTAAATCTGTGCCCCCTGGTAATTGATCTCTCCGATAGGGGAAACAGGTCCTTCCTGTCTACTCTATCTAGGCCCCTCATAATTTTGTATACCTCAATTAAGTCACCCCTCAACCTCCTCTATTCTAAGGAAAACAACCTTGGCCTATCCAATCTTTCCTCATAGCTGTAAATATTCTTGTAAATTTCCTCTGTACTCTCTCCAGAGCAATTATGTCCTTCCTGTAATGTGGTGACCAGAACTGTACGCAATACTCCTGCTGTGGCCTAACAGCATTTTATATAGTTCCAGCATTACATCCCTGCTTTTGTAGTCTATACCTCGGCCAATAAAGGAAAGCATTCCATATGCCTTCTTCACCATTTTATCTACCTGTCCTGCCACCTTCAGGGACCTGTGGACATGCACTCCAAGGTCCCTCACTTCCTCTACCCTCTCAATATCCTCCCATTTATTGTGTATTCCCTTGCTTTGTTTGCCATCCTCAAATACATACCTCACACTTCTCCAGATTGAATTCCATTTGCCATTTTTCTGCCAACTCAACCAAACCATTGATATCATTCTGAACTCTGCAGCCATCCTCTTCACTATCAAATACACTGCCAATTTTTATGTCATCTGCAACCAAATAAACTGAATATTGGCATGAAAATAACAATGCTTTTAAACACCAGGTTCTTCAATAATTTTGCCACATCATTTGTGTAGATTAGATAAATTCAGTTACATGGATTGGACTCAGTAACTCTCTGAGTTTCCTTGAGCAAAATCATTGAAAAGTGAAACTAAAACATTGAGAATCAAATATAATTCGGGACTAATTAACTTTTGAACGGGATATGGATAGCAAGATTCCATCTTTAATATCACCAGAATCCTCTTGATCCAAGAAGTTGTTTGACATAATGGGTGAAGAGTGTTGCACAGTATTAAAAAGAAAATTAGATGCTGCAAAGGCAAGTGCCATTCTGAGAAAGTACAGTTACGGTTCTGTGCATCAAGATAGCAAAGCAGTTGCAAGCATGACATTTTACCAATGGAGACTGGAGCTGCTGCCAATTTATCTACAAAATGAGAAGAACATTACTTTTTAATGGCATTTCTTATTGCTTCATTTAAAGAAATGCCAGGGGACACTTCAAGGACAATCAGGCATCCAGATAGACACAAACTGACTTGCAAAACACTAACCTTTGCATAAATGCTCATTTTTGCCAGGTACAACCGATGAACCTGGTCCTTTTCAAACTATATTTCCAGAGGGGGTAAAAAAAAACAGGAGTGATCCACTGCATATAGTTTGGATGTCTATTAATTGAAATACTGGAAGAAAATATAAAATGCAAAAAGCCTGAAAATCTTGGTACGTGCAACATATTGATGCCTGCAAGGGACATTTTCCCCTCTCTATTTATAGAGAACACATTTGCCATGATGATGTTACTAAGACTGCATTACAGCTGCTTGAATGGTTAGATGATAATGATGCCATTTCCCTATATTGAAGACTCAAATAGCAGTAAGTAAATAGAACATTGTTAAAATGCATAGAAAAAATGCCTCAGTGACATACAAAACAATGTTCATTGTTCTTAAGGACACTGGTTTTGAGGTAGATATCTATATTTTTCAGTATTTCAAACCATGTGCCATGGGTTACAATGTTTCAAACCCCAGAATGGAAAGGGAGGCTTTGGAGATGGGGTTGAGGTGAAACAATGATAAATATTTCAATACTCACTTTGTCAAAGCTGATATCCCCACTCAGAAATATTGTATATTAATAATATTAAAATTAGGAAGATTTCCAAATACCCTCCTGCCTCGGAAAATTTTTTCACCCTTCCTCCCCATCCTCATTCTTAAAATCTCGTCTCTTCATTTGCAGAAGCTATTTTTTTTTAAACACCATGCAGGTAAAGATGTGACTTGAGAAAATGTTAATATGTGAGATAGCTTGTATAACATTATCAAGTTTCTGTGAATAATATTGTCATAATCCTGTAACAAAATCCGGCATTAAAACGATACTAGTATTTTCTGTTTTTATGTAATATTCAGCAGGTCAGACAGCATCAGTAGACAAAGTAACTGATTTGATGTTTGTGGTTGATGATCTTTTGTCAGAATGGGGTTATCATCTTTGCTAGCTTATGCATTATCAAGGGTCTCTTGAAGGCTTCATTAAAGTGTTAGAAGAAATATTTTCTTTCCCTTCTTTCCTGAGGGTACTGACTCAAACTATGATATGGTTCAATTGATGCTGGCTGCCCTGCAGTATCTTTCTCAATTGACCATTCTTCCTAGTCAGTCAATATCAAACCCCTTGAAGGATATCACTGTGAAGTTTAATCATGGCCTCATTCAATGACTAGCCATGGACATTTTCTAGCAGGGCTCACTGAACAGCAATCCCAGGAATCCCACCTGATCTTTCCCATTTCTTAGTCGCTCAGCACGGACCAGTGATTGAACCCGGGTATCTCCCTGATTTGCGTGACCTGGTTGCAAACTGCCTTTGCCAAGAGACCCATCTCACTGAAATCTACACTAATCCATAAGTTTTTCTTTTCTGCTTTATACTGAAATATTAAAAAAATCATGTTGCAGTTCCAGGATTTGAAACAATGACTCAGAGAACCTACTAACTGAATAGAAATGCCTGACTTGGTTTATTCAGGTTTATTCAGATTCAGAAAGGAAATCTGGTACATAACCTTCATCATCAAAGGGACTGCAGTTTGCTTTTTGTGTGTGAGTTTTAAAATTTACATTCTCTTTCATTGCACCTGATAGAAATCAGAATCAGTTTGATTGCTTTATATTTTCATTTCAACACTTCTACTTCAAACTTTCATGTACAAATCTCTATTTTGCAACCTCTCTGATTACTAACCACAAAACAGAAATAAATGGGTTGGACCATTTGTTTTAAGGCAGACGTTTGGAGCTGTCAGAAAAATTAGTGTCGATAAATTCTCTCTCTATACACATACATACATAATCATGCCCACACTTCCAAGTTCCCCTTCCCATTTCAAGGTGTCATGTTCAATTATCAGCTCTCTGTTCCATTGTTATTTGAGCAAAAGATTGATGTTCTTCATTGCTCTAAGTCTCTCAACCTCCTGACACGTCAATGCTTTACAACTGAGTGACACCGAGACAACCAACCCCATGCCACAGACACAATCCTTTGCTCCACTTCTGTAAATATCAGCTTGATTAATATTAGCATGATTGTTTATTTATTAAGTTGCTTCAAAGTTACATATACATTTCTGGTGACATTAATGGCGACAGTAAGGTGTGTATAGTCTACAATCAGTTCACTTTATCATAGATGTTAGAGACACATGAGGAAATCTGCATTGGGTCAAACAGAGGCCATCCAACTTTCCAGATGTGA
Organism: Heterodontus francisci; assembly: GCF_036365525.1. Lineage (NCBI taxonomy): Eukaryota > Metazoa > Chordata > Chondrichthyes > Heterodontiformes > Heterodontidae > Heterodontus > Heterodontus francisci. Next base: position 35,071,005 of record NC_090396.1, on the reverse strand, counting down.
ATGTGTCTGCTGCAATTTTTCTGATAATCATGCTCCTGAACAGTTTCAAAGGCATAGCCTATTCCAGTTTGAAAACTGTTTCATACATTGCAAAATTACATCAGACTCAATAACAACAATTAGAAGGACATAAGCTAACATGTATTAAGAGGAGGGCTGTCTATCCAGAGTAAGAAGATAGCTGAGGCTGGCATTCCTTTCTCTATTTCTCTTGTGCCTCCATGATCGCCAGCAAAAATAGTAATAAACATTAGCTCCCTCGAGCTGGGGTGGGTCACTCTCATGATAAGAAAAATAGACTAAATCTGTGGTGGGTACACAGTTGGTGAATGGTCAAAAGGCTCCACTGGCTGTTGAAGGGCATGATGGTGGCAAAAGGGCTTTCACTTGAAGTGAGGTCTCCTGCAGAATGGAATAACCTATCCTGAGAATCCTAGGTCAGAGGCAAGAAGAGAATTAAAGGGAACAAATGTTCCTCTGAAGAGGCAGGTGGCCTGCTGTATAGTAGGGCCCTTCTGTTAGCCCCAGGTGCTCACCAATTTCCTCAATAATCTTTAAGAAAGGTTAGGAACACCTGGAAATTCATTCTTTCACATAGCATTTTATGAAAAATATAAAGCATTTTAAAATAGCTAGAGGTAAACTGTAAGCTAAGATCCCTCACTAGATTTCAAATTGCCATACTTAGTCATACTTAGGGATACGGGGGCCACCAAATCTCTTCTGCTGGGAAAAGGCATGACTTTTCCCCCCAGAGAGTACATTAAATGCTAAAGTGCTCGTAAATGGTATCGGAGGAAAGTATATGCCCATACCTTTATACCGGGTGCACCTGGAGTGCGAGCTTATTTCAGTTTACTTGTGGATGTGGTTAACCTGCTCCTGGGTAATGATCTGGCGGGTGCGAAGGTGGTAGTTTCCCCAGTGGTTTTAGAGAGACCAAAAGAGGTCAGGGAGACAGAGCAGTTACAGGAAAAGGTCCCAGGCATTTTCCTGACTATGTGGTGACCCGGTCTGTTAAACTCCAGAAAGTTTGTAATGGAAGGATAATGTTGGAGCCCATTTTTAGTCAGTGTCACATTTATTGTACAGAATAAAAGGATTACAAACATGTAGCTCCTCACTCAAAACCCTCCGCCAATATGAGTAAGTGTCTGCTTATAAGTGCTCAAGTAAGACCCCAATTAACACCCTCCACTTGCATATAATCAATTGATACACAATTAACAGATTCTCTTCTTTCTTTTATAATACAACGTGGATTAATATGCTCAAACAAAATTTCAAAATAAATTCCATATTATGTACAAATTATTAACATGCTCAAAGAACATTTCAAAATAAATCAAAATAAATTCCATATTGGGTACAAAGTATTACATTGTGAGTTACCCCTCCTCTAACACCTCTAACAATTTCTTTGTAATAACATTTCTTTTCGTGAAACAATCAGATAGCTGATTACTTGCATCTACCCATTTAAGTTTAGAGATTTCCTTTCTCTCCAGCATTTGTTTCAATCCAGCAAGTTCAATACATAGTCTTTTCTCACTCATACATTTTGTAGAGTTTACATTGCCCCACAAAGAACGATTATTCACATAACATTCAATGGGGATTCTATCTTCAGTATGTCCCTCGTTCAGAATTTCACCCAAAATATTTGACAAATAGAACCCCATGTCCACGAGACCCAGTGTTTCCGCAGCTAAAGTGTTCTAAATGAACCATTTTATTTTCTTAGCCTCCCAAGCTAAAGGACATTTCCCATTTTCACCCATCAGGAATATTATGAAGGCAGCTGCACCCAAATACCCATCAGCAAGATTAGTATGCCAAGCATAACTAAAAATTATTAGCTTCATGTTCTTTGGGTCACCTAAGGATGGGAACTTAGTTTTGTAAATGTTTTATTTGCCATTAAAACATTCTCAACTTTTGGATGTTTCATCATCGTGCTCAACTCCAGCACATTAAAACTAGCATCAGTCTGAGAGCACAACCAGTTTAATTGATCAATCAAGCTTCGCAATTGCTCAGTCTCTGGGTTAGATATATCTTACTGTGATGACCTAACACGATTAACCAGGATGGGAGAAACACTCTCTAAATAGGATTGTTGCTTTAAAGTTATTCCAGACTTAGTCTGCTGAAAATCTAAACAATATACTTAAAGGCTCCACAAGCCTGACTCCCAATCTTAAATTCTGCCCTAATTTTATTAATAAAACATTCCAGGATCTGCTTTTAGTTGAACACAACCAATTTTCAACAAAACAGATCTCACTGAGAAATACCACACTCTGGAAGCATCATTAAGGCCATAGACGCATTTGTGCAGTTTCCATAGTTTTCCTTCTTCATCTGCCTCTTTGGATGGTTTCAGAAACACTTCTCTCTGAACAGTATCATGGCTTTTATGTCAATAGATTTACACTCCCATGAATATGTGGCCAAAAGAGCAAAAAAGATTTTCAAGATTACCTTTCCAGCTGTAGGAGAGTCCACTCTAACATTGGTATCACCTAGTTGCTCTTCAAAACCCCTTGCAACTAGCCTCGCAAGTTCCATCTGGAAGGACATTTTCAGTACCAATCCATCTATGTGACAAGGCTGGCTGTCCCCTATCTGGTACTTCAGAATAAACTCCAAACTCTCCCCAACTTTCTAATTCCGTATGTTTTGTTTCTCTTAGTTTATCCTCGTTTATTGGTGGCCATTAAAACCTCACAGTCATGAGGACTTCTACTTCTAGTTCTATTCCGAGACTGCTGTCTAGCCTTCACTTCATTGTGGAATCTGCTGAATCTACAGCCTCGATTAGCACTTTGATGTCTTTCGGGACCACTGCTAGAAGATCTCCCTCGCGCATTATCGGAGGCTCTTTCTCCAGTACATTTTTCCAGATCGCTTCCTTATGCAAGAGTCACTTCTAGACACACTATTAGAACTTGCACTGTGCTTTCTTACGCTCCACTATTTCATCCCCATTCTTCTGGTCCACGGACCTTGCCTCTTAGCCATCATCTTGAACATTTAACCAATATTTAAACTTGTCTGTAGATTTTCCTGCACGTCCCGCAATTGTTGCATCCCTCTATCTATTAGAACCCTCTGTAATATATGTCACCTGAGTACCTACGTGGGGCAATTGTCCTTTAGATGCAATCTCTCTTTCTTGTCATGATCCTCACATTACTATCCAATCCTTGATCTACCTCATTCTGTTCCTCAGGATCTTCATCACGAAACACATGAGTATTTGAGATACAAGGTGCCTCTTTTCCCTCTATCCACTGCTCAGATTCTGAGATTTTGTAATCAACCCTGATCACTCGTGAGGAATGAAGCTTAACAGTTTGATTTCCATGCTTGATAACTATTGTCTTACCATCACGACTAATTACCTTACCAGGGCGCTTCCATTCCCTATGACCCTCTCTTTTATAATAACCAAATCTCCTGAATTAAATTCTGCCTCATATGACCTTATACGATGCCTCAGAGCTCTCAGAATTTTGTCAGCGACCTCAGACTTGATGAAAGCCCGTCTCCCTGCATGTAAAGTATTCAAATGTGCGGGAAAAATTGAACTAATTGTCGTACCTTCTACAGCAGGAGGACTGTCACACAGTAAAGCAGGCAAATTGATGGGGACGAGATACTCCAACCATCTGAAGCAAATTCTTCGCATGAACTGCCCATGACAGGGCAATTGTAAACTTGCAGTTTGGCTGGTCAGCTAAGCTTTTATGCAGCATTTAATCAACCACTGTGTGGTTCCTTTCACAGTGCCCATTGCTGAAAGGATTTTCAGTTGTAGTATTCATAACCATATGTTCATGTTTTCACTGGTCATTGGTAAATTCCCCTCCATTATCAGTCAGAAACTTAGCTGGTGCCCCAAGTCCAGAACCTATCCATTTCTCCATAATTTTTTCTATAATCACTCTTTTGTCCTTGCTATTTATTATTGCAGAAAGACTAAATCTAGTTGCTAGGTCTATAAAACGTAGAATGAAAATATTCTTGTCTTCGTCCCACACCTTGAAATCCAAGGCAACTGCCTCGTTAAAGTCACATGCCAATGGAAGGCGGACAATAAGACGTGATTGTGTCCTCTGATACTTTTTACAGAATTCACACTTTTCATTAATCTCTTCTATTATCATTGTATAGTCTTCATCAATCACATCTGCTTCCTTTAGCAAGGTTTTCAATCTCTGACAAGAAGGGTGAGCAAATTGTCTGTGTAACTTTAAGACAATTTTATTTTTATCTCTCTGATTCTCAATACCTGATGCCATTAATACTTCTATAACATTCTGACTGGAAACATCAGGTTTTGTTAAGAGTATACAATAATGCCCTGACTGAGTAAACTGCAAATTCATTGACTTTCCAAAAACAGTTGCCTTATCATATGCCAAATCAAGTTTCATTTGTGTCTTTTTCATTGACAGCTTACTGAACAGTAAAAGTATCTCACCAGACGCTACATCAATACTGATAAAGTGCTTTACTCCAGCTATTTTACATGGGATTACTACTCTCTTCAGTGACTTCAATGTGTTGTGATCACCAAACCGAAAGCTGGTAGTACTTCTATACTCCTTAACATTGCATTGATCCTCACTACTAAATGAATCCAGATAACATTGTAACCAAATCAATTCCACATATTGTCGACGTTCAAGCACTATCCAATACAGCACAGTTGAATGAATCGGCAACTAACACATTCATCACAGGACTAAAACTCCTTGTGACTAGTACAATTCTTTCAGATTCATCAGTATCTTCCTCAGAATGCTCTGTGTCGTGCATTATTTCGAGGACTCTGTCCCTCCGCCTGTGGCAGTTCATTGTATAATGATACTTTGAGTCACATCTGAAGCACCTATTGACTGTTGCTTGAACATTCCTGAGATTCATTTGCCAATGATTGCTGTTCTAATTCTATCTTCCACTGTAATAGTTCGACTTGCTAAATGTGTTTTCATCCTCCTTCCTCCTGTCTTTAACTCTTCCATTGTACTTATGCCTGCTTCCAGTATCGGGACCATTTCAAAATCTAGTCAACATTGATTCCTTCATTCTTTGTGTTACCACAGAATGCCCTGTTTGTTCTACCAGGGCTGCAGGCAATGACTGTTGCCCCAGGAATTTTTTTAAGGCAGCAGACATTTGATCCAACAGGGAACTTTTGCTTAGGAACCAAATCCCAGTTAGAACCCGGAGCCTGTCCATATTGGACACCCTAGCAAAATCTATCAATTTAAATGCTTGCACTGAGCCAGGGATCTCCAAATTGAATTTCCACAATCTTCTATACAGTCTGTTAAAGTCCATGATATATTCCTCCATTTAATAACCATTTGTTTTGTGAAATCTATCAAAGTCTGACGATGCCTCATATACATTCAATAGGTCATCTTTCTTGTAAATTTCATCGAAGAATTCTAACAGAAGATCCAACCCTTCATGAGTATTCAACTGACGAGCATCCAGATCACAAAACACTTTACTTCTGATTTAACTTTTGATAGGAAGTCAAGGCCATACCTTATTTCCTCTTTGGTAGAGATGTAACCCACATACACATATCCACTTCATTCTTCCACTGGTCATATGGTTCAGACTCAGAGAACTTCAGAGGGTAATCATACCCTGACAATTTACACTTGCTTGCTGCCATATTTTCCACAATAGCCTGAGATTTTAGTTTTCTATGTAAAAAAAAAAAATCCTTGTTTCCAATCTTCAGCGTTAGGCAACCATTCTCTGCTACCATGTTAAACTCCAGAAAGCTTGTTATGGAAGGATAATGCTTGAGCCTATCTTTACTCAGTTTCACATTTATTGTACAGAGTAAAAAGATTACACACATGTAGCTCCTCACTCAAACCTTTCACCAGTCTCAGTAAGTGCTCAAGTAAGACCCCAATTACCAATATCCACCTGCATATAATCAAACAATTGGTACACAATTAAGAGATTAACATGGTCCATGGCCAAACAAACTCTGTCAGAGGAGGCTGAACAGGCACTGCAGGCAGATGACCCTACTGTCTGGTTATCTGAAACCTTCTTTGGGAAGTTAGAGGACCCAGAGGAAGGGTTAACCAGGTCATCCTTGGTCGAGGCTCAGCAAGCCGACACAGGGTAAAAAAGTTTGCACAGACTGCCCAAAATGAAGCTGAAGCAGAGGGCGTTCCAGAGTGCTGCTATTTAAAGGATGAGTTGCTGATGAGGAAGTGGAGACCTCCTCACAGACCTGCAGATGACGAGTGGACAGTGGTTCACCAGGTAGTGGTACCACCGAGGTACCGTAGGGAAATATTGAGAATAACCCATGAGATTCCAATGGCTGGAGATGTTGGTATCAGAAAAATGCAAGCCGGCATCAGACAGCATTTTCACAGGCCACAACTCCACCAGAATGTGTGGAGTTCTTTAAGAATTGCCACATTTGCCCAGTTGTGGGGAAGCCTCAACCTGCAATAAAACCTGCACCCTAATTCCCATACTGGTTTTTGGGGAACCGTTCAGCAGAGCCATGGTAAATTGTGTGCAGCCCCTGCTGAAAACAAAAGGGAGCTATCAGTATCTTCTCACCATTATGGATGTGGCTATTTGATTTCCAGAGGCTATCCCTCTAAGAACTATCTCTGCCAAGGTAGTGGTGGAGAGGCTAACCTAATTCTTCACCCAATATGGGCTGCCTGCTGAGATCCAGTCGGATCAGTGCACAAGTTTTATGTCCAGTATTTTTCAAAAGGTCATAGGTAATCATAAGACTCAGCTAAAGTCCTCAGCGTACAACCCAAATTCACAAGGGGCTTTGGAGCGGTACCACCAGACCCTAAAGACAATGATCAGGGCATACTGCTATGAGTACTCCCACGACTGGGACAAAGGGCTGGGATTTCTTCTGTTTGCTACTAGGGACTCATCCAAATCTATTGGCTTTAGTCCCTTTGAATTAGTTTATGGACACGAGGTGAGAAGTCCTCTAAAACTAATCAAGGAGAGGTTTTTGGGACACAGAGATGAATCTTCCTTGCTAGGCTACATCTCTATGTTCCAAGAATGGCTCACAAGAGGCTGTGCAATGGCTCAGCAACACCTAAAAACCTCCCAGACAGCTTTGAAAAGGCAGGTGGATAGACATGCAAAGGCCAGAACATTTCAGCCCGGAGACCATGTGTTAGTGCTATTACTAATATAGGGAGAACCATTGAAAGCCTGGTTCAGTGGGCCCATACAGAGTAATAAAGAGAATTAGCCAGGTGAATTATATAATTAACACCCCAGATCATAGGAAACAGCAAAGGCTATGCCACATCAATATGTTAAAACAGTATCACAGCCAGGAAGGGGACAAACAAGCACAAGCCTGTCTGGCAGTCAGGAAAGAGGAGGGTGAAAGCGACAGTGAGGACGAGTTAGAGGGAGGCTGGGAGGATTCCCAAATTGAACCCCCTACCGTCCGGTTATCTAACACTGAAATGTTAGGGAAATTAGACACTATACTTTCCTATTTAAGTGCAGAACGGAGAGGAGACCTAACAAGGCTGCTCACAGCATTCAAAGGGATCTGCAGGGACAAACCAGGGTTCACAACCCCAACCCTACATGATGTGGATGTAGAAGAGACTCCTCCCATAAAACAAAGGTAGTGTGGTCAGGGAGGTGCCAAACAGCTATTCAGAGGCTGAAAACTATCTTAACCAATGAACTGGTGCTCGCAGCTCCAAACTTTAACAAACTATTTAAAGTGGCAGTTGATGCTCATGACCTTGGGGTGGGTGTTATCATGCGCCAAGATGATGAGTTAGGCATTGAGAGACCAGTTGGGTATTTCTCCAAAAATTTAAACAAACATCAAAGGAGATACTCTACTGTGGAGAAGCAAGCACTGGGATATTGCTGACTCTCAAAGATATTGAGGTATACGTCCAAAATGGTTCTCGAGAGACTGTAGCTTATACTGACCACAATCCTTTGACCTTTGTAGAGAAATTCAAAACACATAATGCAAGGCTTTTTCATTGGCACCTGCTTCTGCAACCTTTACACTTAAAGATTATCCACATTGCAGGGAAAAACAATGTGATAGCTGATGTTTTATCTAGGTTTTAGCTCAGCATGGAACCATTCTGGATAAAAAAAAAACTGAACCAGCGCATGGCTATGACAGTGAGACTGATGACTGTGTGTGTACAGTTTCTTTTTCATTTGTAACCTCATAATGAAATGTTCCTCTCGTCGCATTTCATTTTGCATGGTGGGGAGGTGTCACGTCAATGTGCTTTGTTGAATGATAATTTTCTTTAATCCACTGACTGGAGATCTGAATTCATAATTTTTGAAGACATTTTAAAAAACAGATAAAAAATGACTTCATTGGTCACCTAATTTGCAACACTGTGTCCTACATTGCAAAGCTTGTGAGGAGGGAGATGAAATGTCTATTCATTTCCCAGTAAGAATCAAGACCCAGGAAGTTTAAGGGAACTACCTGTTCTTTTTAGCAAGACAGAAATACTGCTAACTGCTATGTTTGAATCACAGAGTGATTGTCATGTGACAAGCCCCTCCCCATCTGTGGTTTTAAGCTCGTGTTTCTCTGCAACAAAGGAGAGGCATCTGTACTCTGACATGTGCAGACACAAGTGGGGGGTCTCTCTCTCTCCCATTTCAGCTTACAAGATATGAACTCTTCCTGTTGACTGACTACCTTTGCATATTCCAGCTACAATCAGAAGCCCTGTTGGAGGAAATCATCCCATCACTGACTCCAAGACTCCAAGTGAACCAGTCATCTATCTCTTCAAACTAAAAGTCTCAGGACCACCGAATTCAGCTAGAAGCCAGCCAAATCACCAAATGCCACAGACTGTATACTGCTTTTTTCTTTGGACTCTAACTCAACCAATCTACTTTTCCCCATTCTGTAACCTATTTGTGTGTGTGTAAACCTTTGGTGTGTGTCTGTGTGTGAGTGAAAGTTGGCGCATAATTTGTTATTTTCATTAGGTACAATAAAGTTAACCTGTTTCTTTGTCAAACTCAAGAAAACCTTTCTGATTACTTATTTGCTATGATCATAACAAGAACCAATCAAACACCTACTGAATTGGCCAGTACATCCACTTTAAGAAAGAATTAAACCTGTTGTGGTCTAACAGGGAGAGGGAAAAGAGGGAAACACTTTAACCCCTCCTCACTTGACCGTAACAATTTAATGAGACTTACGTTAATTTGAGTGATTTCTATTATGTTTAATTGCAGTTCTCAGTTTGGACTGACCACCTGTCCACTAATTCCTCATGAAGCCCTGTCTATAGGGGTGGGCGTAGTTTTAAACGCTCCTGGTCCTCCACAAATTACCAGCCTTAGTTATATAATGAAGTAAATCAAATCTAAAAATTAACCTTTCATACTCACAAATTGATTTTTTGACATCTCAGCTTTGGTTTGCTGATAATTGGCCTTTACAGCTAGAGGCTGATTATTTAGATGTGACTCTCGTCATCAGAATAAACCACGTGAGCTGAACCTTTAGGAAATAAACACATTAAATATTTTATAATTGCGTTTTTGAGGGAAAAAAACAAACGTTACATTAGGAAAAAGTAATTCAGATAGTGAAAAGAAAAGAGAAAAGGGAGAAAGGAATGACGAAAGAGGAAAATTACAAAGTAATCTAATCATTAATAGCAGATAATAAATCAATTAAAATATTAAAATAACTTCAAACATGAATGAAGGATGGATTTGGTTATTAGGAATAAGTGTCAATGTTCATTCAGATCTTCAATCTGAGCAATGGTTGGAGAATGTTTATGACTGTAATGCCCAGCATGAAGCACGCATCTAAAAGCATAAAGCAATGTTTTGCTCCAGATGGTAATGCAGTTGATTGAATTTTTTTTCACAAATTCAGCAGGTGCAGTTTTTATTTGCACATTTGATCCACGTTCTGTTTCATTTCATCTATAGATGCCTCTTACAGATCATGAAATGAGCAGGATGTTAATACTGTACTAAGTGCAAATACAGTGAGCGAACTACTACATGCAAATGTATTTAAACTAAGTGTTAGTTCCTGGTGTGCTTAATCGCTTTCAAGTAAAAAAAAAATCTTGCAATGGAAAAGTCAAAATGAATATTTTTCCTACCTACTAGTTTCATATATTTTCTGGGGAATTCAGCAGCTATTATGGAAGTTCCAAAGAAGGGTCACTGACCCGAAACGTTAACTCTGCTTCTCTTTCCACAGATGCTGCCAGAACTGCTGAGTGAATCCAGCATTTCTTGTTTTTGTTGTATTATGGAAGTATTCATTGTCTTCTTCTTAGGCAGTCCCTCAGGATCTAGGATGACTTGCTTTGATTCCGGTTCGATATGTTCTTAGATGGCTGATACGTCCAATGAGTGATCTGCATACTCTGCTACATGATGGGCAGGTGATGCTTGAAGTGTCAGGTAGATAAGTAGTTTGGAGGTTTGTGTGCTCCCTCCGATGCCTCGACTTCACCACTATATGTTCCCGACCAAGTCCCTCGAGGTGCACGATGCCTTCCCGAATGAGCTTCCTCCATCTAGGATGATCACAAGCCAGAGACTCCCACGTGTCAACAGGGACATTGGATCTCGTCAGGGATGCTTTGAGGACACCTCTAAAGCATTTCCACTATCCTCCTGGGAGTCTCCTGCTGCGACCAAGTTTTGAGTTGAACAGCTGCTCTGGGTGTCTGGTGTTAGGCAAACACCATGTCCTGCTCAGTGGAGCTAGTTTTGGGTGATTAACACCCCAATGCTGGGCAGGTTGGCTTGGGAAAGGACACTGCTGTTGGACGGCCTTTCTTGCCATTGGATTTGGAGGATTTTGTCAGGCACCTCTGGTGGTACTTCTACAGTGCTTTGATGTGCCTGCTGTAGGTTGTTCAAGTCTCTGAAGTATACAGGAGCACAGGAACCAATGCTGCCCAGTAAACCATGATCTTAGTCTTGGGTTTAAGATCCTGATCCTCAAATACTCACTTCCTCAGTCAGCCAAAGGCTGAGCTGTCACTTCGGAGGCAATGACGAACCTTGTCGTCTATGTCTTCCTTCACCGAGATATGGAAAATAGTCCACATTTTCCAGGAGCTCACCATTGATCTTGATTGATGGGGGGAGGTGTTGTGCTGTGGGAGCTAGTTGGAAGAAGACCTTCGTTTTCTGAGTGTTTAGTGAAAGACCCAGTTTCTCATATGCTTCAAAGAAGGTGTTGACATTGATCTGGAGCTCAGTTTCAGAGTGAACACATATGCAAGTGTCATCTGTGTACTGAAGCTCGATGACTGAGGTTGGAGTGATTTTAGTTTTGGATCGAAGGTGGGGTAGGTTGAACAGTTTCCGGTCTGTTCTGTAAATTATCTCCACGTCTGTGGATAGTTTGCTGGAGGTGAGGTGGAGCATTGCAGTGAGGAAAATGGAGAAGAGGGTTGGTGCAAAGGCACAACCTTGCTTGACCCTGATCTTGACTGAGATAAGGTCTGTTGGTGAGGATCACGGCTGACATTTTTAAAAATTCATTCATGGGATGTGGGCGTCGCTGGCTAGGCCAGCATTTATTGCCCATCATTGCACACCACCTCAGAGAGCATTTAAGAGTCAAACACGTTGTTGTGGTTCTGGAATCATGTGTAGGCCAGACCAGGTAAGGACGGCAGATTTCCTTCCCTAAAGGATATTGGTGAACCAGATGGGTTTTTACAACAATCAACAATGGTTTCATGGCCATCATTAGACTAGCTTTTTTTTTTAAATTCCAGATTTATTAATTGAATTCAAATTTCACCATCTGCCATGGTGGGATTTGAACCCATGACCCCAGAACACTAGCCTGGGCCTCTGGCCGACTAGTCCAGTGACATTACCACTAAGCCACCGTCTCCCTCCTGTCATTGTGGAGTAGACGGAGGATAATGGCACACTTCTGAGGGCTGCCAAATTTGAACAGAATGCTCCAATAGCCCTTGTGATTGACAGAGTCAAAGGCTTTTGTGAGGTCAATAAAGGCCAATCACAGTGGTTGCTGTTGTCCCCTTCATTTTTCTTGGATTTGCCATTTGGTGAAGAGCACATCCGTGATGCCTCTCAATGGGTGAAAACCGCACTGTGACTCTGGAAGCAGCTCTTCAGCCACTGGGAGGAGGTGATTGAGGAGGGTCCTTGCAATGATCTTCCCTGTGGCAAAGAGCAGGGAGATTCCTCTGTAGTTGCTGCAATTGGTCTTGTCTCCCTTAAATACAGTGACGATCACAGTGTCCCTGAAGCCCCCCAGCAAGCACTGCTCATCCCAGGTGAGAGATTTGAGGTTGTGCAGTCATTCCAGCAGTGCTTCAGGATGTCAGCAGGGATTCCTTCTACTCCAGAGGCCTTGTTGTTCTTGAATTGTTGAATGGCTTTTTTGACCTTGCTCTGGACTGGAGTAGCTCCGAGACTGAGCTGAATGAAGTATTGAGGGATAGAGTTGAGGACATTCAAGTCAAAGACAGAGTCTCGGTCGAGGAGGTCTTCGAAACGTTCGGTCCAGTGAGCACTGACTGCCTCCCTGTCGTTGATGGGTTCTCCATGCTTGGTTCTCAGCAAGCTGGGCCCTTGAGTGCTTGGGCCATAAATCACCTCGGCAGTGCTGAAGAAACTGTGCATGTCTTTGGTGTCTGCAAGTTGCTGTATCTCTCGAGTTCTTTCTACCCGCAATATGTTTTTAATGTCCCAAGTTTTAAGCTGCACTGCTGCCTTCAGGAGTCTGTAGGATTGCTGCTTTACCTTCGAGTCACATGTGTTAAGTTGCCAGTCTGCGAAGGCTTTGTGCTTACCTTCAATTAGGTCATGCATTTCTTGGTCATTCTCGTCAAACCAGTCACGATGCTTCCTGGTGGAGAAGCCAAGGTCTTCATTGCAGGTTCTTGATATATTGGCCTTTAGGGTCGTCCAGGCACTAATAACACAAAGTGGCTCCTGGTGGTTGGAGAATGTGATGTTGGCAGTAGGCCACTGACTGAGAAGGGCCGTTTATCGAGATCTTCGAGGTCTTCAATTTTAATTTTCTTGTGGCATTGCCTTTGATGCTTCCGCTACTTGGGGGCTAGGCTGATGGAGATGGTAGATCGAATGAGACGGTGGTCGGTCCAGCAGTCTTCGGTATCTGTCACGGTGTGGGTAATGTGGACATCTCTGTGGTCCCTCGCTTGAACGATGATGCAGTCAGGCAGATGCCAGTATTTGGATCGTCTTTGTTGCCATGAGGTCTTGTGTTTGTCTCACTGGCGGAACAGGGTGTTAGTTATGACGAGGTCATGCTCAAGGCATTTCGTCAGGAGGACTCCATTGGAGGTTGCTTTCCCTACTCCTTCCTTGCCAATTACCCCTGTCCAGAAATTTGTGTCCTTCCTGACTCTGGCATTGAAGTCTCTACTGAGGTAGATCAGTTTGTCATCTTCTGGGACTCGGGCTAGTGATTGCTCAATGTCGGTGTAGAGTTCCTCCTCGGCCCAATATGTTGCCTCAAGAGTAAGAGTGTATGCATTAATGACAGTGGCATACTGGTTTCTTGTTAGGGTGAGCCGGGAAGTCATGAGGCACTCAATTATCCCACGGGAGGGGGGGTCGCTGAGGTAATTTTTGATGGAGAAGCCCACCCCATGGAGGCATCATTCCTCTTCCGGGAGACCCCTCCAGAAAAAGGTGAATCCGCTATCTTGCTCCTTTAGTTGACGCTCTCCTGCATTGTGTCTCACTTAGGGTGGTAATGTTGATGTTGAGGCGCCTAAGTTTCCAAGCTATGATGGTGGTGTGATGCTCAGGTCTGTCGCTGTTGGGGTTGTCCATGACGGTCCTGACATTCCAGGTCCCAAACTTCATTTTGGCGAGTGGAAGATGCCTGTTCATGTTTTTTTTTAACGTGGGGTGGTTGTTGCACACCGGCCATCACACAGTCTTGGTTGGGGGGTGGGGGGTGGGGGCGGTGGCCTTGGTCCAATGGCAAGGGGGTTCCAAGATGATTGGAGACTAGGCTCTGCTCTGAGAAATTAGCACAGTCTGTGCATGGTCATATGCAGGCATGTATGTGGTTGTGGTGACAAAGGCTATTTACCTCCCCTCACCAACACCCCCCCACCCCGGGTTTCCCTTCCCCAGCAGTACCCTCCCTTCTACATGCAACCAGCCAAACCCTCCCCCTTACTAGCTTCCACTCCTCCCTTAGACTTCTTCACCATCCAACAGGACCCCAGTCCTTTCCCCAGCCCTCTGCCGAGTATTCCCCACCCCGAGTTCTTTGCTCTTGAAGAGGCCCCGGCTTGCTGTCCCCCCTCTTTCCAGCCCTCCTTTCCCTCCTCCCTTCAGCTATCCCTGCAGGTCCCCTGCTCCTGCTCCAAGCAGCTCTACAACCCCCTCCCCACCAGTGAGTGGGGCCTGCTTGAGCTCCCAGGGAATGGCCTGATAGGGGCAGGCCTTGTCCAACTCATTAATTGGAAATGAATGATCTAGTGTAATATCTACTCAAGCTATGAATAATCACACAGTATCAAGTCAATTCCCAGTAGATGTTGCACAATATTTTGGGGTTGAAGACCAAACAATTAAATGGAAGAGGAAAGATGTGTCCAATACCAGGATCAAGCATTGCTGTGCTCCTGAAATAGTCTCACTAGTCAGTGGTAGGATGACAAAGCAGTGCATTGTAATGCAGGAACACAATAGAGCTTCTGAGCTGTTAGCATATTCCACAGTCAATATTACCGGTCCTTACATTATTCTGGTTTTTTATCTGAATTGTATTATGGATAAACAAGAGCTCCCAGTGCTCAAGGCTTTACATAAGAACTGACCCAGTACTTCCAACGTGGTACTTTTCTCAATTGACAGCTGGCTGCATTCCATTTGTGATGGGCCCAAAAGTGGTCCAAAATCAGTTTCTGGGCCAATGCTCTTTTCTGTACTTTGATTTTTTTTGTGGGTCCTGCCTCTCCTCTCTCCATTTACAATGCATGGAGTAGCTATGAAAGCTGCCACAAGAATAAACCTATTGTGGTACAGTGGCTGAGATGATTACATACAGGATATGTACATGGCAACATTTGAAAGACCATAACTCAAAGGCCACAGGCAGTGAAAGAAAGGCCGGAACTCAGTCGCCAGTAAGATATTCTGTTTATTCTGTTGCAGTAAATGATTTTTCAAATTCTAGTGTGGTCTTACATTAATTCTCGAATGGTATGTGGAGCTTTCATCAGCTAAGTGACAATATAGATGTGTTTATTATCATTTTGATGAAACAATCCAGTGCTAGCAACTCCATTTCAACAAGACTGAGTGGGACAAAAAAGAAGGGTATTTTCAGGGGAATATTGACTATCCTTTGTATTTAGTGGCTTGAACATACGATCCAGCAGAAAACAAAGGCAAAACCTTTGTTTAAATTCCCATCTGAAAGATGGTATCTCTGCAACATTGCACTTGATATCATCACAGACACATGGCAGATGAAATTTAATACAGAGAAGTGTGAAATGATACATTTTGGTAGGAAGAACAAGAGGAGGCCATGTAAAATAAAGGATATAATTCTAAAGGCAGTGCGGGAACAGAGGGACCTGGGGGTATATGTGCACAAATCATTGAAGGTAGCAGGTAAAGTTGAGAAAGCGATTAATAAAGCATACAGGAGCTTGGGTTTTATAAATAGAGCCACAGGGTACAAAAGCAAGGAAGTTATGGTGAGCCTTTATAAAACATTGGTTTGGCCTCAACTGGAGTATGTTGTCCATTTTTGGGCACCACACCTAGGAATAATGTGAATACACTGGAGAGGGTGCAGAAAAGATTTATGATAATGGTTCTGGGGATGAGGGGCTTCAGATACATGGATTATTGGAAAACCGTGAGGCTGTTCTCCTTAGAGAAGGTTGAGAGGTCATTGATAGAGGTGTTCAAAATCATGAAGGGTCTGTACAGAGTAGATGGGGAGAAGCTATTCCCATGGGTGGATGTGTCAAGAAGTAGAGGACACTGATTTAAGGTGAATGGAAAAAGAATCAAAGGCGACATGAGAAAAAACTTTTTTTTCTGCAATGAGTGGTTAGGATCTGGAATACACTGCCTGAGAGTGTGGTGGACGCAGATTCAATTACGGGGTGGCAAGAAGAGGTCCTCCAGCCTGACCAAGCAAGCCTGGTTGGAGATTGCAGTGAAGGTAAGCAGCTGTGACGTCACCACCCGCTCCTCCCCAAACATGGGGGCAGCGCAGGAAGACAGTCAACAACCTCTGCCAAGTTGAGTGCTCCACACCACTCTCCTCTTTGGGGATTGCATGTTGCTGCACGAGAGGAAGCGGGACATGGGAAGGGAGGCACCACAAAGGCGCTGGCAAAGGAGGTTAGGCATCACCACATCCTGCCAGATGCATTGCCACGTCTTGGTGACAGGCCACCTTCTTTCACATCTCACCCCCATTACCTCCCCTGAGAGCTGATGTGGGGATGACCCATATAGGAAACCCCAGCAGGGGATGAGGGGCTGCCACTAGCAGAACTGTCATGTTGATCTTTCTGACTATCTCACTCTTTCTACTTGTAGGACAAGAGGGCCCATAACAACAGGGAGACCATGCAGATTGGTGGATGAATTCCTTACATACAGCCTCTCTTGACAGCTGAGGAGAAGACACTGGAGTTCACGGGGACCTAGGACAGCTGCTCAATAGCAGATGGTGGGACTAGAATCTCCACAGAAGAGAGTCAGGATAGTCTTCAATCAACATCCAACACACTTCTGGAAATCCACATTACGCATGGATAGCATGATAGGATCTACACAGCCTAACCCATAGATGTTTGTGTTCTCCCATGCAGGTCGGCATCTGTAGGAAATTCCATTAGAAAGGGGACAGCAGTCAATCTCTGAGGAGAAGCTGGGCCTTAGGCATGGAACACACATAGAAAGGAGGTGACAGACTGAATGCTTTGAGGTGAGTCTTTCTTGATTTCACTGTGAGAGGCCATCATGGTGGCTGGAATCTGGTAAGTATGAGACTGAGACTATCACTTGCCTCCCTGGCCTCCGGTGCAAGGGGTTCAACATCCAGTGCTGCTTGGTCATTAGTCTCCTCCGCCTCTTCCTCGTCAGTTGAGAAGTGGCGATCAATCATGTCCTTTTCATGTAAGACCTCCCCCCTCTGCAGGGCTAGATTGTGCAGAGCACAGCAGACGACTGGGATACGCGAGACCCTTGCTAGAGCATACGCAGGGCTCCACTGGATTGATCGAGGCACCAGAATCTTATCTTTAGCAGCCCAATGGCCTGCTCAATGGTCACTCAGGTGGAGCCATGGCAAGTGTTGTACCTTTCCTCTGCCGCATTGCGAGGGTTCCTCATAGGCATCAGTAGCGATATCTTCAATGGGTAGCCTTTGTCCCCAGGAATCCATCCCTGAAGGCGATGCCCACATCCCATGAAAGAATTAAAAAAAGTATGTCCACCCATGCAGATCATCCAACAGTATGGCCCACCCGGTAATGCCACCCAACAACACACCCACCCAGTAATGCCACCTGGCAGCATGCTCACCCATGCAGAGTGTACAGCACTGTGGACCGACAGTGGCCTCCACTCCCACCTCTTCCCCTATCCAGTGCTTGTCATGGCTGCCTTCCCGTCGAGGCACTGAGGCCTCACCTCATTGCCGTCACCTTTCAATGGCCAGAAATCTGAAGACATGTGAGGGCTGCTTGTTATCCACTTTATTCCAAGGGTCCCCATTAAATTGCTTTCAATCGCATACATATGCATTATAGCTACATGTTCAGAAATTTAAATTACACTCCCGTCAGGTTGGGGCGGTGAGGCCGCCTTAGAACTTTCTCGCCATTGAGTAAATCTAGAACTGACGGCATGACGTTGGATTTCCGGGCGGATGCATCTGATGCAATTCCTCGCCCTCCCGCACCTCGATTCCATTCCAAACAGTTTCACTAAAGTACATACACACACACACACCCCGACTCTGATGAGCATTAATTGCATTTCAGAAATCACTTTATTCCAGATGCAAAATAATCCTCTAAAAACACCTGGTTAATGAACTGAAGCCTGAAACTCACAAGAACTTTCTGATCTGCAAGGTTCCATAGCCAAATAACAGGACATTTAAGGATTTGTGGTTTAAGGGCCATAGATTCACTTTAGCAGCAGAATGATACATTATACATCACATGGTATAAAACTCCTATCCACATAAGACTGCATCATTCTTCTTATCTTAAGCAATGTTACAGATGATCGGCTCATAAAACTAGTCTTGTTTAAAGCAGACATCCATCGCAGACAGTTACAGATGCAAAGCCATCTTAACAAAAAAAGAGATGGCATTGATCTGATACCAAAAATTTACACCATTCATTGACTCCAGTGATTTAAAAGAAGCTACCATGATCCTGGATTTGCCCGTTTCAAGAGTGACCTTAAAGGCACAGGCCACATTAGCAGCTAATTACAACCATGTTCCAGACCTAAGTCTATCTTTGATGTAATACCACAGGGAATCCGTTAAGGTTTAAAAATCCCTTAAGGTTATTGAAATGTCGACTCAATTGAAACGAGAGAGGCTGGAAAGCTTATTTCATCCAAATTCATTTGAATTAATTCCTTGAATGCTCCTGGTTCTTTGATGCAGCTCAATACGTAGGGAGCTACAGTCAGTGGGTGTGAGGATCCATTTTTCTCCTGACTTCACAGTCAATTTATTCCAACCATGAGCAGAATTTAATCAACACAACAAATCCTACAAGATTCTGGAATCAATTTTACATTATTGTTCTTTTATAAATTAAAAGTCTTTTACCAAAGATGAGATTGATTTTTTTCCCACTCAGCAGATCCCACTGCTGAACTCCCAGAGCAACAGAGGCCTTACACAATCAGGGGGCAACTGGAGAATTCGACTGACTGCTTGCTGGACAATGCATTTGGGCTCAGGAAAAATAAATAATCTGGATAGACACAATATCAGGTTACTCCCTTTTTTTCCCTTGTTTTCAAATGTTTAACTCAAAGATTTTAACAAAATCCTCATTAGTACTATAATAGAGGATTTAATTAAATCTACGATCCGGCTTTTGAAAGTTTAATAGTTAGGATATGGAGATTGCAATATATTCATTGTAGCATTGAATTGTAAGACATCCAGAAGAGCAAAGTGAACAAAGTAAAGCTTCAGAAGCAGAACAGAGGTGGAGACTTGAGTTAGCTGGCTTGCTATTCTTCATCAAACCAAGACGACCAGATAAAATACAAGTTCCAAACATATCAAAATACTTTTCCTAACTCTTTACCAAATAGTGTTGTTCCTTAGGACTGCTGCCTTCCTTTTATGCAGAAATTTAAATATATATTTATTTGCCCAATCTATCCTTCATCAGTCCACAATCAAATGATGGAACATCAACAACCCAGTTCAGCGGAATTTACATTTGATGAAATCCTCTCCACTAAGTTAGTGATGAAGATGAGAAAGACTGAGCCCCAAGCACATTTCTCTCCAGAATCCTGGCAAAGGATTGTAATGAAGGAAATATTTGTCACAGCTTGAGTTTGTGTCTTCTAAGAAACTGAGATCCTCGATTCAGCAGCTTAGGAGACCATCATTTCAACAACTACCCCATGGGAAGATATGACAGGGAGACAAGTTGTTGCCAATTATTTTTGTGAGGGGTGCCAGATTCAAGACAGACTTTTTTTTAAAACTTAGTTTTTCACATGCCTTTTATTAATTTAGGTCAGAAAATGAGGTGGATTGGGGTCAATGCAGAGATATTTAGTTAACATGTTATTATACGTTTTCTTCTATTGGCAGGGGGAGATCAAGAACAAAGGGACATAATCTTAAAATTGGAGCTGGACCATTTAGGAATCAATTTTTCCGCACAAAGTGTAGTTGAAATTTGGAACTCTGTTCCCCAAAAGATTGTGGATGCTGGGATAGTTGGAGCTTTCAAGACTGAGATAGATACATTTTTGATGGGTAAGGGTATCAAGAGATTTGGAGCAAAGGTAGGAAAATGGAGTTGTGTTGGAGATCAGCCTGATCTAATTGAATGACTAAGCAGGCCTAAGGGGTTGAATGGCCTCCTAATGTTCTGAAGTTTCTAGAAAATGAACAGCTTTGTCTTCATTTATATATGAATGATATCCTATATTGCTACCAAGATGTTAGTCATAGAATCATACAGCACAGAAACAGGCCCTTCGGCCCATCGTGTCTGTGCCGGCCATCAAGCGCCAACCTATTCTAATTCCATCTTCCAGCACTTGGCCCATAGCCTTGTATGCTACGGCATTTCAAGTGCTCATCTAAATCATTCTTAAATGTTGTAATGGTTCCTGCCTCTACCACCTCTTCAGGCAGTGCATTCCAGATTCCAACCACCCTCCGGGTGAAATAATTTTTCCTCAAATCCCCTCTAAACCTCCTGCCCCTTACCTTAAATCTATGCCCCCTGGTTATTGACCCCGCCGCTAAGGGAAAAAGTTTCTTCCTATCTAATCTATCAATGCCCCTCATAATTTTGTATACCTCAATCATGCCCCCCTCAGCCTTCTCTGCTCTAAGGAAAACAACCCTAGCCTTTTCAGTCTCTCTTCATAGCTGAAACGCTCCAGCCCAGGCAACATCCTGGTGAATCTCCTCTGCATCCACTCCAGTGCAATCACATCCTTCCTATAGTGTAGTGCCCAGAACTGTACACAGTACCCCAGCTGTGGCCTAACTAGCGTTTTATATAGCTCCATCATAACCTCCCTGATCTTATATTTTATGCCTCAGCTAATAAAGGCAAGTATCCCATATGCCTTCCTAACCACCTTATCTACCTGTGCTGCTGCCTTCAGTGATCTATGGACAAGTACACCAAGGTCCCTCTGACTCTCAATACTTCCTAGGGTCCTACCATCCATTGTATATTCCCTTTCCTTGTTTGTCCTCCCAAAATGCATCACCTCACACTTCTCAGGATGAAATTCTATTTGCCACTGCTCCGCCCATCTTACCAGCCCATCTATATCATCCTGTAATCTAAGGCTTTCCTCCTCACTATTTACGACACCACCAATTTTTGTGTCATTCGCGAACTTACTGATCGTGCCTCCTATATTCACGTTTAAGTCATTAATGTACACTACAAACAGCAAGGGTCCCAGCACTCATCCCTGTGGTACACCACTGGTCACAGGCTTCCACTCGCAGAAACAACCCTCGACCATTACCCTCTGCCTCCTGCCACTAAGCCAATATTGGATCCAATTAGTCAAATTGCCCTGGATCCCATGGGCTCTTACCTTCTTAACCAATCTCCCATGCGAGACTTTATCAAAAGCCTTACTGAAGTCCATGTAGATTACATCTACTGCTTTACCCTCATCTACACATCTAGTCACCTCCTCAAAAAATTCAATCAAGTTAGTTAGACACAATCTCCCCCTAACAAATCCATGCTGAATATTCCTGATTAATCCCTGCCTCTCCAAGTGGAGATTAAGACAGTACCTCAGAATTTTTTCCAATAGTCTCCCAACCACTGATGTTAGACTCACTGGCCTGTAATTACCTGGTTTATTCTTGCTACCATTCTTGAATAATGGTACCACATTCGCTGTCCTCCAGTCCTCTGGTACCTCTCCTGTGGCCAGAGAGGATTTGAAAATTTGTGTCAGAGCTCCTGCTATCTCCTCCCTTGCCTCACATAACAGGCTGGGATACATCTCATCTGAGCCTGGGGATTTATCCACTTTTAAGCCCGCTAACACAGCTAATGCTTCCTCCCTTTCAATACTAACATGTTCAAGCATATCACAATCCCCCTCCATGATCTCTAAACCTACATCATCCTTCTCCATAGCGAACGCAGATGAAAAGTAATCATTTAAAACTTCACCTATGTCCTCCTGCTCCACACAGATTGCCACTTAGGTCCCTAATGGGCCCTACACTTTCCCTGCTCATCCTCTTGCCCTCAATATACTTATAAAATGCCTTAGGATTTTCCTTTATCTTACCCACCAGTGTTTTTTCATGTCCCCTCTTCACTCTCCTAATTACTTTAAGTACTCCCCTACACTTTCTATACTCCTCTAGGGCCTCCACTGTTTTCAGCGCTCTGAATCTGCCGTAAGCCTCCTTTTTTTTCCTGATGCAATCCTCTATATCCCTTGACATCCAAGGTTCCCTGAACTTGTTGGTCCTACCCTTCACCTTAACAGGTACATGTTGGCTCTGAACTCTCACTATTTCCTCTTTGAATGACTCCCACTTGTCTGATGTAGACTTTCCTACAAGTAGCTGCTCCCAGTCCACTTTGGCCAGATCCTGATTTATCATACTGAAATCGGTCTTCCCCCAATTCAGTACCTTTATTTTTGGTCCGTGTTTGTCCTTTTCCATAACTACCTTAAATCTTAGAGTTATGGTCACTATCCCCTAAATGGTCCCCCACTGACACCTCTACCACTTGTCCAGCTTCATTCCTAAGATTAGGTCCAATACTGCCCTTTCTCTTATAGGACTTTCAACATACTGGCTCAAAAAGCTCTCCTGTCTGCATTTTAAGAATTCCTTCTCCTTTAAGTCTTTTGCACTAAGACTATCCGAGTTGATATTAGGGAAGTTGAAATCCCCTAATATTGTTACCCTATTATTTTTACACCTCTGAGATTTGCCTACATATCTGCTCTTCTATCTCTCCCTGACTGTTTGGAGGCCTGTAGTACACTCCCAGCCAAGTGATTGCCCCCTTTTTGTTTTTAAGTTCTACCCATATGGCCTCATTTGAGGAACCTTCTCAGATATCAACCCTCCTTACTGCAGTAATTGACTCCTTGATCAACAGTGCAATGCCACCTCCTCTTTTATCCCCTCCCCTGTCACACCTGAAGATTCTATACCCTGGAATATTGAGCTGCCAGTCCTGCCCCTCCCTCAACCATGTCTGTGATAGCAACAATATCATAATCCCATGTGCGAATCAATACCCTCAATTCATCTGCCTTACTACTAAGACTCCTTGCATTAAAATAGATGCAATCCAGCCTTGCATTTTTCACTTGTGCCTCAACAGGTCGATATTTGGTCTGCCTTCCAGACTGACTCTGTTCCTCTTCTATATTTGACTGTGCATCACCCCCTACTGTCCCTCCTCTCTGTATCCCACCCCCCTGCCAAATTAGTTTAAACCCCCCCCCCCCCCCCCCCAGAAGCACTAGCAAACCTCCCAGCAAGGATGTTGGTACCTTTCCGGTTCAGGTGCAACCTATCCAACTTGTACAGGTCCCACCTTTGCCAAAAACAGTCCCAGTGATCCAGAAAACTGCAAGCCCTCCCTCCTGCACCATCTCCTTAGCCACATATTCATCTGCTCTATCCTCCTAGTCCTATACTCCCTAGCACGTGGCACCGGGAATAACCCAGAGGTTGCAACCTTTGAGGTCCTGCTCTTTAACCTGCTACCTAGCTCCCTAAATTCTTGTTGCAGGACCTCATCCCTCTTTCTACCTATGCCGTTGGTACCAATGTGTACCACGACTGTTCACCCTCCCCCTTCAGAATGTCCTGTAGCCACTCTGTGACATCCTTGACCCTAGCATCAGGGAGGCAACATACCATCCTGGAGTCACGTTTGCGGCCACAGAAATGCCTATCTGTACCCCTTACGATAGAATTCCCCATCACTATAGCTCTCCCATTCCTTTTCCTCCCCTCCTGTGCAGCTGAGCCTCCCGTGGTGCCACAGATTTAGCTTCTCAGTGGAATGTAGCAAGAGCCATCTCCCCAACAGTATCCAAAGTGGAAAATCTGTTAGAAAGGGAGATGGACCCAGGGGACTCCTGCACTACCTGGCTAGTTCTTCTACTCTGCCTGGCGGTCACCCATTCGCTTTCTTTCTGAGCAGTCTTTACCTGCGGTGTGACCACCTCCCTGTACGTGCTATCCATAAATATTTCTGCATCAAAATTAACTTTTTGGCACTGCAGTTGCAGCCAAATGAACGTACAGACAAGTTATCAGCACAGGATTAATAATTGTTGAATATAACTTTTGCTGCTTTTGATTGAAGATCAACTTATTTAAAAGTTTCCTGTGATGAATGAGTGCAGATAAGCAACTTTAACATTGAGAATAGAGAGGGACCTTCTGCTATTAATATCTGTCATTTGAGTCAGAACCCTGGCAGTCCAACTCTAAGAGTGTACACCAATCCTTAACACTCCAGCGAAGAGCAGAATATACATTGAATCTCTTAGCCGTCTAATAGGGGAGGTATCCACCTGCATTCTTAAGTGTTCTAGTGAAGAAGGTGCGAATTGGGAACCCCTAGCAATCAAGTTATTCCCATTCTCATGACTAGCAAAGTATAGTATCCAGAACAATTTGTGTTGCAGAACCCCACAGTTGCAGCTTATCGAAAAATATTACTTCAGCAGAGTCATGCACCGTAAATTTAAAAAATGTAAGCAGTGAATGGATACTTTGGACTTAGTTATTAACATCTTAACAAGTACAACTCCTATACAGTACTTTCTTACATCAAATTCAGAAAATGAAGCAAAGGTTACAGAGTGACATTTACATGTTGGTGTTTAATTTCAAATCAGAAATTGCCTAGAACTTGGCTTGCAGCTGTATTTCGCTTGCTGCAGTAGCAACACACTTCCATGGCCAAGGTCAAATGAATAGCTTCCAAAGCCAGATAAATTAAAACTGAACTGGGAAAGAAAGCTAATATGTGTCAAGTATACACTGTCATTTCCTTGAATAAATCCAGGTGGATATCTGAGCAGTCTATTTGCTCTGCTATTGTTCAATAGGAACCTTTGCTTTAAGTCCTGGTTTTACTGTTTGCAGCGATACATGTCATTTGTGATTTGGTGCTTTGATGATAGGTAGACAAACAGATTAAGGGAAAAAAGATGAAAGAGATTTTAAAAAAGTAATAACTGGACATTTTTCATTTCCCAAATAAAAAGGATGAGGTGACACAATATATAATTTATTTTTGTTGAAATTTCTAATTGAATTTAAGTAACTACATTGTGAATAAACATTCGTTTTCTATACCAATGTAAAAATGGAATATTGGAGTAATTTACAAGACATCAAACATAGCCTGGGCACATCAAGCTTCAGCAACCTCATATAATGGTTGTAGATAATGTTCTGTAAATCAAATGCATTACATTGATGCAGCCAGATCCAGTCACCTAACTTCCAGGGCCAAAAGAAAGAATCTAATTTCATCATCTTATTCGAGAGATACAAGCATCAAGTTGCAGCATAAGTGTGCACAGATAACACTGTCAAAGACTTGAGAGAAAAGGAGGTTTGGAAATGGGGCTGTCATTTGCAAGAACAGAGGAGTAGAGGACAAGTTCTTTGAGGAGGGGTAATGACTGCAGTATTAAGAGGGGGGAACATACCTAAGGAGAGGGAATTATTTATAATGTACGTGAGGAGTCCCTGACAACAGGGAACGACTTACATTGATGTTAGAGAACTGAAGGGTGCACACAAGGACATAAGAGATCACAAAGATAGGGAGGAGTGTGTCGTTGGAGGGGTTTGAAGGTGATCAAATCTTAAAGTTGATCGCCTGCTACATGAGATGTTCAGTGGACCTTAAAGACAGGGGTTTTCAGGGTGCAGGGCTTAGTGCAGGTGAGGACACAAGATCTTACGGGTGACTTATGAATGGTGAGAATGAGATCAGCAAGGAAAGCATAGAGAAAGCCCAGCTCGACAGTGGTAAAAACATGTATTAGAGTTTTGACAATAAAGAGGAGGTAGGGTTGGAGACAGACTTTATTGCAAAGATGAGGAAGGCAGTCTTGGTGGAAAAAGAAGTACAACTTGGATTTGAGCAATATGACAAGATGCCAAAGCTTTGGGCTAAGTTTGAAATGACTGCAGAAAGAGGAGTTTGTGTTGAGGCTGGATTAACTTAGGTGTTTGCAGGGATCAAGGAGTAGAGCTTCAGTTTTGCCAATAATAAGTTGGAAGCAGTTTTGCTTTTCTAAGCCTTAATTTTGGAAATGTAGGTGAAGACGATGGCAACCTGTCTTTATTAATTTTACACTAGACATTTGAACATTAGTCATTCATTTCCAAAGAGTTAGCAATGCAGTTAATAATTCTTGAATTAGTATCTTTACTAGTAAATGTTCTCATATCATCAGGCTTGCAAGCATCCTTGAAGCAGAGCTTTAGCTGTCCCAATGGTTGTCTGACCCCAGTTACCTCACCGTACCGAAACTCTTCGGGTATGCAACCGTCTTCCATTCTGCGGATGTGTCCAATCCACCAAAGCCGCCTCTGTTTGATTAGTGGCAACGCGCTTGGGAGCTATGCCTTTGAGAGGACTGCCACATTTGTGATTCTGTCCTGCCAGGATATATCCATATTGCATCACAGACAACGAAGGTGGAAATTATTGAGCTTCTTTTCCTGGTAGCAGTTAGTTGCTCATGTTTCACAGCCATACAGCAAGGTGCTGAGAACACAGGCCTTATAAACCATCAGCTTGGTCCTAAGGATCAGCTTGGTATTATCCTATGTATGTTTCACAAGTCAGTCAAAGGTGGTAGCTGCTTTTTCAATGCACGTGTCGAGCTCTGCATCAAGGGACAGATTGTCTGTCACCGTGGACCCAAGGTAGCAGAATCTGCGAACCACTTCCAGCAGGATGTTATTTAGTGTGAACAGGGGTAGAGATGCAACACCTTGTCCCATGACCACAGTTTTCATGATGCTGATAGCTAAGGAGAACACATTGCAGGCAGGGGAGAGACTGTCCATGAGTCTTTGCAGCTGAGTTTCCATGTGAGCAACTAGTGTAGCATCATCAGCATAGAGGAGTTCACTGATCAGGACGAGATGTGTTTTGACGTCGGTTTCAGCCTTGATAGATTGTAGAGCTTGCTGCCTGACCTAGGCCGGAATTTTACGCTACCCCAGCGAGCCCGATGGTGACAGGGGTGGGAATGTAAAATTGAGCAGGAGGCTCCAGGAGGCCCTCCCGACCTACTCCTGCCTCCGCCCCACTACACATGGGCTGGGTGGGGGGGTGCATGCGAGAAACGGGCCACCTGCCCCAGGCCAATCAAGGCCCTTAAGTGGTCACTTAACAGCCACATAAGGCCTTTGCCCACCTCCACGGGTATTTTACCCAATGGAAGCAGGCGTCCGGGAGATGTGAAAGGCTGCCTCTGAGCACACCGGGGTGGGGGCCCTGACAATCAGGCACAGGGTGCCCGATTGAGGGCCGCACCAGCTTCCCCAACCACCCCTGTGACCTAAGACGCTGCCCTAGCCCCAAAACGACCATCCTTGCCTCCTACCACCTACCTACACTAGGAGCAATTTTACAATGGCCAATTTACCAATCAACCTGCAAGTCTCTGGCTGTGGGAGGAAACCGGAGCACCCGGCAGAAACCCATGCGGTCACAGGGAGAACTTGCAAACTCCGCACAGGCAGTACCCAGAACCGAACCCAGGTCGCTGGAGCTGTGAGGCTGTGGTGCTAACCACTGCGCCACTGTGCCGCCCAAATACAAAGGGATTTGGGGGTCCTTGTAGAAGAATCACAGAAACTTAGCATGCAGGTACAAAATGCAATTAGGAAGGCAAGTAGTATGTTGGCCTTTATTTCAAGGGGATTGGATTATAAGAATAAAGAAGTCTTGCTGCAATTGTACAGGGCTTTAGTGAGGCCACACTTGGAGAACTGTGTAAATTTGGGATCTCCTAAGAAAAAATATACTTGCCTTAAAGGAGGGTGTAACAAAGGTTCACTAGATTGATTCCTGTGATGAAAGGGCTGTTCTATGAGAAGAGATTGAGTAAAATGGGTCTATATTTGCTGGAATTTAGAAGAATGAGAAGTGATTTCATTGAAACATAACATTGTTAGAGGGCGTGGCATGATAGATGCTGACCGGTTGTTTTCTCTGGCTGGAGAGTCTAGAGTGAGGGGTCACCGTCTCAGTTTAAAGGATCAGCCATTTAGGACAAAGTAGACGAGAAATTTCTTCACTCAGAGGGTAGTGAATCTTTGGAAGGGCTTTGGTTGCTCAGCCGATGGATATATTTAAGACTGAGATTGATAGACTTTTGGGTCCTAAGAGAATTAAGGGATATGGGGATAGGGCAGGAAAGTAGAGTTGATCTTATTGAATGCTGAAGTAGACTCCATGAGCCATATGGCCTACTCCTACTCCTGTTTATGTTGTCACAATGTCCCAAAGTGCTTCACAGCCAATTAATTACTTTTAAATTTAGTCACTGTTGTAAATGTAGTGGAATGTGGCAGCTAATTTGGGCACAGCAAGTCCCTCAAACAGCAATGAGGGAAATGAGCAGATAATCGGTTTTGGGAATCTATGGTGTCTGCAAAATACAAGGGGAGAGATGGAAGGAGAAGAGACTAAAATGCATTCATGAACAAGATCCAGAGATAAGTAGCAAGAGTCTGAAGAAAGAGAAAAGCACATATGGTTACGAGCTTACCCTGATGCAGATTATTCTGTCAGACAATATTCTTTTTCATTTATATGTGTCTCTCATAATTTTGTACTCCAAATCCAAGATTGATGCAATATTCTAAAAGAATTAAAGCTCAAATAAATCTCCCAAACCTGCCATTAAAGTTAGTCTTGCCATAGCATGATCAGACTTTCGCTCTGTGTTATGTAGACACCTTCATTTTTCATATTTGCCCTTTATGATATTCCTGTGCAGACCCCTA
Organism: Heterodontus francisci; assembly: GCF_036365525.1. NCBI lineage: Eukaryota > Metazoa > Chordata > Chondrichthyes > Heterodontiformes > Heterodontidae > Heterodontus > Heterodontus francisci. The sequence continues at coordinate 35,042,156 of NC_090396.1, read as the reverse complement.
GGGAATATATTTTAATTTCTAAATAGATTACTTTTGGTAGTGATGTGACTTGTTTTTAGTGTCTTCATAGAGCATAGAAACAGGCCATTCGGCCCACTGCGTCCATGCCAACCATAATGCCTATCTATACTAATCCCACCTGCATGCATTAATTCCGTATCCCTCTATGCCTTTCTCATTCAAGTACCTGTCCAGATGCCTCTTAAATGTTGCTACTGTTCCTGCTTCCACCACCTCCTCTGGCAGCGCATTCCAGATACCCACTATTCTTTGTGTGAAAAATTTACCCCTTTGATCCCCTTTAAACCTCCTCCCTCTCACCTTAAATCTATGCCTTCTAGTTTTAGTCACCCCTACCATGGGAAACAGACTCTGGCTATCTACCCTATCTATGCCTCTCAATTTTATATAGCTCTATCATGTCCCCTCTAAGCCTCCTTTGCTCCAGGGAAAACAGACCCAGTCTCTCCAATCTCTCTTTATAACTCAAGGCCTCCAAACCAGGCAACATCCTTGTGAATCTTTTCTGCACCCTCTCTAGCTTAATCACATCTTTCCTGTAGTGCGGCGACCAGAACTGCACACAGTACTCCAAGTGCGGCCTAACCAACCTTATGTACAACTGTAACATGACTTCCCAACTCTTGTACTCAATGGCATGCTTGCCTTCATCGGCCGAGGCATACACCTTCTTCACCACCCTGTCTACCTGTGTTGCCACTTTCAGGGAACTTTCTTGCACCCCAAGGTGTCTCTGCTCAAAAACACTCCCCAGAGCCCTGCCATTCACTGTATATGTCCTGCCCTGGTTTACCTTCCCAAAATGCATCACTTCACACTTGTCTGCGTTAAATTCCATTTGCCACTCCCTTGCCCACTTTCCCAGTTGATCTATATCCTGTTGTAACCTTAGACAACCTTCTTCACTGTCCACTATACCACCAATTTTGGTGTCATCTGCAAACTTACTAATCATGCGTCCTACATTCACATCCAAGTCATTAATATATATGACAAACAACAGAGGGCCCAGCACCGATCCCTGCGGCATTACTGGTCACCGGCCTTCAATCTGAAAAACAACCCTCCACTACCACCCTCTACCTATCACCAAGCCAATTTTGTATCCAATTGGCTAGCTCATCCTAGATCCCATGTGTTCGAACCTTCTAGACCAGCCTACCATGCGGGATCTTTTCAAAGGGCTTGCTAAAGTCCATGTAGACCACATCCATCTCTGCCAGGGCCCCAGCAATCTCCTCCCTTGCTTCCCATAGCATCCCAGGATACACCTGGTCAGGCCCTGGGGATTTATCCACCTTCATGCGCTTCCAACATCTCCTCCTTTGTAATATTGATATGCTCCAGGATATCGCTGTTCCCTCCCTTGAACTCACTAGCTTCCATGACCTTCTCCATGGTAAATACAGATGAGAAGTATTCATTTAACTCCACGCCCATAGGACTGAAAACTACAGTGGGCTGATGTCCTATTTCAGTTGTGAGTAGGTTTCAGTTATACTAATGCATAGGATTTTTACAGAGATGAATGTTTGACCTTAATGGTCGTGACATTGAGTCTTTTTTAAATTAGTTGAGTGACAATTGGGCAGAAAAGGCATTCACCATATTTCACCCAAATATAAAATTACTTCATAGTACTTAATCTGAAATTTAAGGCAATATTATATTTTAAGGTTTGCTAAGGTTAAGTAGCAGCTGAAAATTGTCATAAGTACGCCAGTCCATAGCTCTGATGACACGTTGAAACAATTGATAAGAGCTGGAGAGTAAAATGCAGTCACAGTATGAGTGTAGGAGTCATACAGTTTGAGTTAAAAGACAAAGATAAAAATACATGAAATAGTTGTTGGCCTGAATTACTGAGGTTCAGTTATTTAGTCGGATATAAAGTTCGCCAGAGCTGGCAGGCAGCCATAAAGACAGGGCTAAAATGTGGCGAGTCAAAGAGACTTAGTAGTTAGCAGGAAAAAAGACAGAGGCGCAAGGGGAGAGCCAACTGTGCAACAGCCCCGAAAAACAAATTTCTCTGCAGCACCTGTGGAAGAGCCTGTCACTCTAAAATTGGCCTTTATAGCCACTCCAGGCGCTGCTTCACAAACCACTGACCACCTCCAGATGGTCTCTCGAGATAAGGAGGCCCAAAAGAAAAGAAATTTAGTAAGAATCCTTTCAACCATCTAAATATTACTTGTATTAAGCTTGTACTACAGCTGCTAATGGACAAAGATGGCAATCTGAATCAAAAGACAAACTTATTCAGTTCACTGAAAATGTTAAAGTAAGGTGTGGGACAAAGTACAGACAGTGATGTGTCACATACACACAAGCTGAAATAGCTATGTCAATGGAAGATCAATTAGGAGCAGGGGTGAAAGAGTATCTGGGGGTCTCACTGACCCATGAAGAAATTAAATAGATACAGCAATAAAAAATTGGAGACTTGAAGTAATATGGAAAAGAAAGGTTCGGATCATTTTTTTCATGGAGAAAACATGGGCTTAAACTATGCATACAGTTTGATGGATTACCACTCACAGTAAATGTAATCTAAAACTGCAGGGTAAGCTTAAATGGTCGGGAAGCAACAAAAATCCCAACATTTTTGATTTTGTGTGCTAACCTTGAGCCATCTTTTGATGTGAGGTTTAATTCTGCATAGTTCCTACTGGAAAACAAATACAATTGAAGGAGGGACTAATGAGTGGTGAAGGTTACACTACAGCACAGTACACATCAAGATACGCTTCCATCATTACTGATTCACATGGGGTTAGATCAAAGGCTGAAACTGATCCTTTATACTACAGCACCTAAACAGGAGAAATCTATTATGGATCAAAAATATGAAGTTTCATACTACTGAACATAAAGAATGTTGAAGTTTAAATATTAGACTGTTAACATACACTCTGTATAAGCCAAGATGTCACTATATTACAACTGATAATGAATAATTGTGCACTGAAATACATCATAAATTGCTTTTATCACCAGTTTTTAACAAAGAGCTAATTTTATGACCACCCACCTTCATGCAGTAGGCTGGGGACCTCGTGAGATCATATATTCCTTTAGATCACCTTTTCATCCTGTTCCTGTCTTCTTGTATTCCTGATGTGTGTTTAATCAGTTTTGATAAGAAAGGAACTACTATTAATGAGAAAAGTTGAAACAATGGCAAACTAACAATGATTAAAGGGAAAAGGAACTTCATTTATATAGTCTATTCAGTCTCACAGGGACAGTTCAAAGTGATTCACATGCAAGGAATTACTTTGAAGTGGATTAATTTGTTTTGTCAGCAAACCCAATAACCGTTGTGCATACAGCCACATCCACCAACAGCAATATGTGAATGATTAATTAAATCTGTTTTCTGTTTGATGGTGCTGGTTGAGGGAGGAATGTTGGCCAGGACTGTGGGACAGTTCTTTTTTTTTTTGCAAGTAGTGCTTTGGGATCTTTAATTTGCACTGGAACAAGCATCCTTAATTGGCGGCGGTCCCTGTTGTGGCCTCTTATTTGGTCACCGCATGTAAAATTGCACCCTGGAGTCCTGCCATCCATCCTCGGCACCCACTTTCAGTCTCGGCAGCAGGACTGCCTATATTTTCATAAAATTCAGCCATTTTTGTAAAGTGGCACATTCTAAACAAGTAAAATATTTAACAGTTCAGACTGTATGCATGAGACAGAACACACCTAGCAAGCAAATAACATTATGGTCCTTCTGTGCGACTTCAGGGAATCAGGTGGTAGACATGTGAGCCTGGAGTTTCTATCATTGTCTGCTTGATTTTGTCGCTCCTTTTTTATGGGCTGGTCAGGAAACTTGACCAATTTGTGCCTATCCCATTTACGAGCAGTTCTGGCAGGCAGTGAAGATACCCACCCATTTTTTGGTAGGTGCTATATGAGGTGGTAATGTCATGGTGACATCAATCAGTCCATAAAATGCTTGGAGTTGACAAGTTCAGAAGAGGAGGACCAGTAGAAGGATGTTATGTGCTCTCTTGGCAGCAGCTGCACCCTTGCATCTGCCTTCATGGGGGCTGCTAATCGGTTGAGGTGAATTTTGAAGTTTTCAAAGGACTTTCAAAACTTTTGTCCCCAGTGTAACACTCCCTTTTAATTTTCCCTAACCCTTTAAAAATTACTTGTGACGTTTTCCTCTCTCACCTCTTGTGTCCTCCTTAGATTCATTTGAGTATGCAATTGTTGCTATGAATAATTATTTAAATAGAATTGAGTGCGAGATTTGCACTTGATCTTTTGGGCGAGATTTGCACCGGTTCCAAACTATTTAGAATGCATTTAGGCTGGAAGTCATAAATTCGCCCTATATTTTCTCTGTGAGACAGTTCCACTCTGTGCCTCCAGCAATATTAGCAAATGGGGAGTAATTGGGATAGCGGGATTACATTGGAATTGTTCTAACAATCGCCAGACATAATGGGCCAAATAGCTTCAATGGTTCTATGACAGTCTTGTATTATGGAAGTGGAATTTGAGACAACTTACATCAATCTTTACAGCACCAGTTGATTTGAAGCATTTACAAGAGTATGACTGTGAAATAGAAACTTTTTGGAGATTAGAAGGTCCATTGTGTTTGCGCTCTTTTCCCCTACTCACACCAAAGCAGCTGTAAAAGATTCAGCAAAATGCTTATTCTTAGAACTATTTATACTAAAAATTGTTTGATTGTAGAAATCAATTACATTTAATTTGCTTTGGGATGGATGAGTCTGTAGTGGTTTTACAACAGTTTCTTCTCCAGAGATTTGGTTAATCTTAATTATATCTTACTTTCATGATTATGTAAATATTGAGAAGTTAAGTTAGTATTACTTCACTTTTGATTCCAATCCTTCAAAATATACACTACAGCACTGCTATATTCATGCCTATATAGAGATGGGACAATGCATCTTCAATTTTGTGTCATAAACCATTGTAAAACGATGGCCCAGAATTTCCTGGAACAGTGTGAGTAGCAATGTCCATTGTAAATTATGCCATTTCACATGTCAATCTTCCATTTGTGCATTTACGCTGAGATTTCCTGGAAGTGTAATTTGCCAGTGAGCAAGAAGACAAATGAAGGACCTCATATGCAGCACAGCTAATGGTTCAAATCTACCTCTCCCACTACTCACATCACACACACATTTCTCTCTCTCTGTACCAATTGTTGTTAAAACGGGTTTAAAGCAGTGAGATGATAAATCTAACAAGTTGGGAATCTTAATTCTGTATGTTACTCAGAGTGAATAATAAAAATTGACAGGTTAACGTGAAGGGCCAGAGTTGAGCTTTTAAAATTAAAACTTAGTTTTGATCAGATTTGTTTTGCTGCCTGAATTATAAATTTAAACCATATATGGCCTACAATTTCCTGGGGAGAGCAACGTCACATCTAGGACAACAGGTCCATTTTCCAACACAAATGCTGAATTTTAAATGAAAGCGAAGTTTGAATGGACATGTAGTGGGGAATGTCAAACCCGAATGACATCATCATCAGACGGATGGGACGGTCTCCACCTGAACCGATCTGGAACCAGTGTTCGAGCGAAACAGATAAATAGGGTGGTCTCTAGGACTTTAAACTAGCGACTCGGGGGGAAGGGAAAGGGAAAACGACAGGGAGTATGATAAATAAAAAGGTAAGCAGCAGGCTAACATGTGTGCAGGAGGGTTTAAGTTCAAGGCAGACGATGAAAGAAGCAGAAAGGAAGGATAACTCAGGAGTTATTATTAGAGATGTTGGGAATCATGAGGGTAAGAAAGCTAGCATAAAGGCACTTTACCTGAATGCTCGTAGCATTCGTAACAAGGTTGATGAGTTAACGGCACAAATCATCGCAAATAAATATGATTTTGTAGCCATGACGGAGACATGGTTGCAGGTTGGTCATGACTGGGAGTTAAATATCCAGGGGTACCAGACTATTCGGAAGGACAGACAGGAAGGTAAGGGAGGTGGTGTAGCTCTGATACTCAAGGACGACATCAGGGCGGTGCTGAGAGATGATATAGGTTCTATGGAGAATGAGGTTGAATCCATTTGGGTGGAAATTAGAAACTCTAAGAAGAAAATGTCATTGATAGGCGTAGTCTATAGGCCACCAAATAATATCACATTGGGGCGGGCAATAAACAAACAAATAACTAATGCCTGTAAAAATGGTACGGCAATTATCATGGGGGATTTTAATCTACATGTAGATTGGTCGAACCAGCTCAGTCAGGGTAGCCTTGAGGAGGAATTCGTTGAGTGTATCCGTGATAGTTTTCTTGAACAATATGTAATGGAACCGACGAGGGAGCAAGCTATCCTAGATCTAGTACTGTGTAATGAGACAGGAATAATTAATGACCTCATGGTTAGGGATCCTCTTGGAAGGAGTGATCACAGTATGGTTGAATTTAGAATACAGATGGAGAGTGTGAAGATAAAATCCAATACCAGGGTCCTGTGCTTGAACAAGGGGGACTACAATAGAATGAGGGAGGACTTGGCTAAAGTGGACTGGAAACAAAGATTTTACGGTGGGACAGTTGACGAGCAGTGGAGGACTTTCAAAGCAATTTTTCAAAGTGCTCAGCAAAAGTATATTCCAGTGAAAAGGAAGGACTGGAAGAAAAGGGGTAATCTGCCATGGGTGTCTAAGGAAATAAGGGAGGCTATCAAATTGAAAAAGAAGGCATACAAAGTGGCCAAAAGCAGCATGAAACTAGAAGATTGGGAAAACTTTAAAGGTCAACAGAAAGCTACAAAAAGAGCTATAAAGAAAAGTAAGATGGAACATGAGAAAAAACGAGCACAGAATATAAAGACAGATAGCAAAAGTTTCTATAAATATATAAAACGAAAAAGAGTGGCTAAAGTAAACGTTGGTCCTTTAGAGGATGAGAAGGGGAATTTAGTTATGGGATATGATGAAATGGCCGAGGCATTGAACAGGTATTTTGTATCGGTCTTCTCAGTGGAGGACATTAATAACATGCCAGTAATTGACAAAGAGACGAATGTAGGTGAGGACCTGGGAACAATCATTATTACGGAAGAGGTAGTGTTGGGCAAGCTAATGGAGCTAAGGATTGATAAGTCTCCTGGCCCTGATGGAATGCATCCCAGGGTACTAAAAGAGATGGTGGGAGAAATGATGGCAGGTGCACTGACGGTAATTTTCCAAAATTCGCTGGACTCTGGGGTAGTCCCAGTTGATTGGAAAACAGCAGATGTGACGCCACTGTTTAAAAAGGGAGGTAGACAAAAGATGGGGAATTATAGACCGATTAGCTTAACCTCTGTAGTGGGGAAGATGCTTGAGTCTATTATCAAGGAAGAAATAGCAGGGCATCTCGATAGAAATTGTCCCGTTGGGCAGACGCAGCATGGGTTCATGAAGGGCAGGTCATGCTTGACAAATCTTTTGGAATTCTATGATGACATTACGAGCAAGGTGGACAATGGGGACCCAGTGGATGTGGTGTACCTAGATTTCCAAAAGGCCTTCGACAAGGTGCCGCACAAGAGGCTGCTGCATAAGATAAGGATGCATGGCGTCAGGGGTAAAGTATTAGCATGGATAGAGGATTGGTTGACTAACAGGAAGCAGAGAGTGGGGATAAATGAGTGCTATTCTGGTTGGCAATCAATCAGTCACTAGTGGTGTGCTTCAGGGATCGGTGTTGGGACCGCAATTATTTACAATTTATATAGATGATTTGGAGTTGGGGACCATGTGTAGGGTGTCAAAGTTTGCAGATGACACTAAGATGAGTGGCAGAGCAAAGTGTGCAGATGACTGTGAAACTTTGCAGACGAACATAGATACATTGAGTGAGTGGGCAAAGGTCTGGCAGATGGAATACAATGTTAATAAATGTGAAGTCATTCATTTCGGTAGGAGTAACAGGAAAAAGGAGTATTACTTGAATGGTAAAAAGTTGCAGCATGCTGCTATGCAGAGGGACCTAGGTGTCCTTGTGCATGAATCGCAGAAGGTTGGTCTGCAGGTACAGCAAGTAATTAGGAAGGCAAATGGAATTTTGTCCTTCATTGCTAAAGGGATTGAGTTTAAAAGCAGAGAGGTTATGTTGCAGCTGTATAAGGTACTGGTGAGGCCGCACCTGGAGTACTGTGTGCAGTTTTGGTCTCCTTACTTGAGAAAGGATATACTGGCACTGGAGAGGGTGCAGAGGAGGTTCACTAGGTTGATTCCGGAGTTGAGGGGGTTGGCTTATGAGGAGAGACTGAGTAGATTGGGATTATATTCATTGGAGTTCAGAAGAATGAGGCGGGATCTTATAGAAACATATAAAATCATGAAGAGAATAGATAAGATACAAGTAGAGAGGATGTTTCCACTGGCAGGTGAAGCTAGGACAAGAGGGCATAACCTCAAGATTAGAGGGAGCAGGTTTAGGACTGAATTAAGAAGGAACTTCTTCACCCAGAGGGTTGTTAATCTATGGAATTCCTTGCCCAGTGAAGTAGTTGACGCTTCTTCAGTAAACGTCTTTAAAGCTAAGGTAGATATTTTTTTGAACAATAAAGGAATTAAGGGATACGGTGGGAGCACGGGTAAGTGGATCTGAGTCCACGAAAGGATCTTATTGAATGGCGGAGCGGGCTCGAGGGGCCGGACAGCCTACTCCTGCTCCTAGTTCATAATCTTATGAACTCCCAGCCCTCACTTACATTCCACTGGCCAGCCACCTGCCAGAAACATGCAGAAGACACAGCTTTGGCCAGGTTAAAATCGTAGAGTCCAGATGCCACCTGCTAGCCCCAAGGTAAGTTGCAGGATGAGGATATCAGAACCATTTCGCAGGTAGGAAAGTGGAGTGGTGTGGGAGCCTGGAGCAGCAAGAGTATTCCTACTCCCGTCCCTACAAAGGAAAGTTTTTGATTTAGCTTCTTCCCTGCCAGGTTATACCAAGTGGCGCGCTTACTGTGGGCCATTAAAATACTATTAGGGTCCTAATGTCATCATAGGACCCCAATTAGCATATATTAATGAGTCTCCCCACAGATTCCTTGGCTGACTATATAACAGGTCCAGGTCAGAGACTAGTGGGTGGGAATGGAACAGGAATATGTTGGTAAGTTTTTGCAGAGCTATGTTGATTGCACACTCCCTCTGATCAGTATCTCCATGTGGCATAATATAGAGGCTTGAGTATAGAGGGTGCGTCCTACCAGAGAAGCAAAATATTTAGTAAAACTAAATAAGTAACACCCAGCTTTAAAAAAAACAAACCACAAACTGGCCAGAAACAAGGAAATGATTTTCCATTGCTGGAGCTAGGTGCAGTTTTCAGGCATACAGTACAAACATGTGGGAAGTACACCTTCCAAAAATTGAGATTCAGTTTACTTTGAATATATTGACAACAACTTACATTTATATAAGTGCATTTAACATAGTAAAATGTCCCAAGACAAGAGCAGTATCAACAAAAACACCGAGCCACAGGAGATATCAGAACAGATGACCAAAAGCTAGATCAAAGTGGTAGGTTTTAAGGAGCATCTTAAAATAGGAGAGAGTGGTAGCAAGGTGGAGGGTAACAGAAGTAAGTCTGTGTACTGAGGAAGGAGAAACCAAATGTCCTGAAAATATATCTTAAAATTGGACTGCCAGCTGCAGCTGAGCTCTGAACGGAGTTGGAAACTGATATTTGGCCAATTAAAAATTGGCATAAAAAATACTCAAAAACACCAATTCAGAAAGCTAAAAGAGCTTATTGCTGCAAGAAAAATACAGCAAACATACAGTTTTGATGGTTTGTCCCGTGTTCATGGCAAAAATTTCAGTTATTAGTGTTGCATGCTGATTCATCTATAACTGCTGTAAGAATTGGTCACTATTGATGCTAAGGTGCATTACGTATTTTTAGGTTATGTCAACTGTGGCTCCGTTGGTAGCAGTCTCTCCACTGAGTCATAAGGTTCCAGATTCAAGTCTCACTCAAGTGCAGTATTGAGGGAGCGCTGCAATGTCAGAGGTGACGTCTTTTGGATAAGATGATAAACAGAGGCCCCATCTGCCTGCTCAGGCAGATGCAAAAGATCCCATGGCACTATTTTGAAGAAGAGCAGGGGAGTTATCCCTGGTGTCCTGCCTAGTATTTATCCCTCAAGCAACATCACAAAATCAGTGTAACTGGTCATGATCACATTGCTGTTTGTGGGAGTTTGCTGTGCACAAGTTGGCTATGTTTCCTACACAACAGTGACTACGCTTCAAAAGCATTTCATCGGCTGTAAACGCTTTGAGACATCTAATGGTTGTGAAAAACACTATATAAATGCAAGTCTTTCTTTCTTTCAATTTTGACTATTGGCTTAGTAAACGAACAAAAAATCTGAGGAAATAGTAAAATGCATGTTATAAATATTTTCTTTAATGATAATGAGTTAGTTATTGTGGTAGATGACATTGTAGGTTCTCAAAGGAAGCTTGATACCAGTAAGAGCATGCTTGACTGACTGTGTTATTGGATGCTTTCCTGGAAGCACCCCTCTACACCATGTCATGTTTTCAGTGCTACCACACGAAAGAAGAAATTCCAGGGCTTTCATCAGTGTACCTTGACTGGTCATATATATCAACCGATCACCAAACATAACTGCAAGCCCTAGAAAAACTGCCTGGTATTGACCAATGGGGAAATATCTTTACAGGGTCCAGGTACTCCTATCATTCACTCTCTAATGATCCATTACAATCAAAGCAGAATAATGTAATTTACTGAAAGCAAACTACAAAGCATAAGGCAAAAGCAAAATACTTTTGTGGATGCTGGAAATCTGAAATAAAAACAGAGGTGCTGCCAGACCTGATAAGTATTTCCAGCACTTTCTGTTTTTATTACAAAGCATCAGGGTTCACATATCCAGTTTGGAATAGTTACCTGCAGCCTGAAACATGGCTTCTTCTCCTTGCAGACTTGTGGTACTACTGATGATTGAGGAGGGTGCCATGAAGTGGTTAGAGACCACCCACCTCAACCACCACAGGTAGAACCATCACTCCTGCAGCAACCATCAAACAAGAGGCAATTTGCTTGTATTTTGGGTTTCCTTGCCTTTCATTTTTGCCTGTCAGTTCTTAGTCCCATCCCTCTCCAGTCTTGATGAAGGCTAATGGGTTGAGATGCCATCACAGCCTTTCCAAAGGCTTTCAAAATTTTTGCTCCCTTATCCTGACACTCCCCTTTAATTATCTCCATTATTTTAAATTTCACTTGCATGCAATTTTCCACTCCTACCACTAGCATGCTCCCTGAACTCATGCAAATCTGCACCTGGACTTGTAATTATCATAATCAGCTGCCTTGTAAAATTGGCAGTATATTCAATTTATGTCAAAGCAAAACCCAATTCAAACCATTTGAGTACAAACTGCACCCACATCAGAAAATATAGGCTAAGGTGTCTCTTTGCTCTGAACCAAGCATTTTGTTGTATTGCTATTTTATCTATGCTTTTGCAGTTTTCCATTTGTGCTATTCTTTTCCTGCTGTTATTTTGTTTGTTATTATAAGTACGAGTACTTTGATATTGAAGAGGCAGCTCAGCAAGTTAGTTAATACCAATTTCACCCAAGGCAATGAAGCGCTCCACCACAAGAATTTCAATCATCCACTTCCATTAAGTTCAACTAAGATCAAATAAATATTAAATCTCTGAATCCTAGAACAGTGAAAATTAGACGGGATCTGTTCATACACACTTCTTATATAACACGATGAGACAACTAAATTGGTCAAATTAACTCCATGCTGAAAGCCGAACACTCTACTTTCCTGTGTGGAGCAGCAGCATATGTTATGACCTCAGTAAGATTATGAACATGAAAAATAAGAGATATGAACCCCCAGCCCAATTTAAAGAATATCATGGCAAGATTCCACGTTTTAAGACTTTTATTATAACAACCAGATTAAAAGAAATCCCCATTAACTAAGTAATACTTTGTAAGTAGCTGATACCCCAAATTACAAAGAAATGTATTTTCTTCTCTTCTCTGAGCACTTTTGACCTGGACGTCATGAATAAGGTGATTCCTTTTGATCCTGCTGGTCTTCTACTTCACCACAAGATGCAACTTTCAAAACAGGTTCAAGTCTTTGCAGCCTTTCACTGTCTCAGGCTTCCGAGAGTGGGTGTACTCCCTCTCCCGGCTGCCACCATTGTCTTTCTTACAGCCTGCTTCGAGGCTGCAACTGTTGTTTTCCCTTCTTACAGCCTGGCTACCTTCAGAAAATCTGTTAACTTTATCTGGACTCAAAAATCAATAGCTTATTGCCCTGTTCCAATCTGCAAAGTCCAGAAGTCTGGTTTCACAGAGCCATCTGGGTCCTCCATTGTTCCCAGGTGATAACAGCTACTTGGTGCATTTGCATTTTGAGAATCACTGACTCCTTGATAATGACATGAAAGTCTGGGAAACACATTGTTCTTCTGCAGTCTCTATTTAAAAAAAAACTCTGATCTGTGTGCTGTTGTCCTGGAAACCAAGATTTTTGTCTTGTCCTTTAGCAGAGTGGTTGTGAGATCACCTGACCTTCCAGATTTCATCTTTAACTTTTAAAAATCACAGTTTTAAAAAGATGATAATGTTACGAAGTCCAGCGCTCATAACACGTGTTCCAAAACATGATCACCAGTTGGCAAAATGCTTTAGTATCTGATTAACAACCCTTCTTAAAATGATCAAATAAGTGAGGCAGAAGGCTATGGCCAGAATTATTCTCTACAAAGTGTAAAAAGGTTGGCTTCAATGACAATACACAAATCAGTGGGTGGCGTTGTGCAGGGGATCAGAGCTCCAATGTGTTATGCTGCTCTTTGGTAGGATGCAGGTTTATGTCCAGTACTTGTTACACATTTAGTGAAGTCAACAGAAGGTGTCAGACCGAGGAAAAGATACTGAAGTCACTCCCTTCCTAATAGTAAAATGTTTACATGATGGATGAATGCACCCCCTAAATCCATTCACACGATTTACATAAGAACATTGGAATAAGAGTGGGCCATTCAGCTCCTTGAGCCAGTTTTGTCATTCAATGAGATCATTGTCCTTGAGATGGTGGTAGTGAGCCGCCGCTTTGAACCACTGCCGTCCTTGTAGTGAAGGTACATCCACACTGCTGTTAGGGAGGGAGTTCCAGGATTTGATCCAGCGATGAAGGAATGGTAATATATTTTCAAGTCAAGATGGATAATAACCTGGAGGGGATCGTGGAGGTGATGGTATTCCCATGCACCTGCTGCCCTTGTTCCTTTAGGCAGTACAGGTTGTGGATTTGGAAGGTGCTGTTGAAGAAGTGTTGGTGAGGGGCTGCAGTGCATTTTGTAGATGGTACACATTGCATCCACGATATACTGTTGGTGGATGGGGTGCCAATCGAGCAGGCTGCTTTGGCCTGGATGGTGTTGAGCTTCGAGTGTTGTTGGCACTGCATTCATCCAGGCAAGTGGGGAGTATTCCATCGCACCCCTGGCTTGTGCCTTGTAGATAATGGAAAGGCTTTGACAAGTCAGGAGGTGAGTTATTCATTTCAGAATACCCAGCCTCTGATCTGCTCTTGTCGCCACAGTACTTATGTGGCTGGTCCAGTTAAGTTTCTGGTCACTGGTGACCCTCAGGATGTTGATGGTGATGGAAATGCTGTTGAATGTCAAGGGGGGATGGTTAGATTCTCTCTTATTGTAAATGGTCATTGCACGGCACAAATGTTTCTTGCTACTTGTCAACCCAAGCTTAAATTCTGCCCAAGTCTTGCTGCATGACTCCAGCCAATATCTTTTTATACCTTTGGCTAACAAAAATCTATCAATCTCAAATTTAAAATAAATTGAGCTGGCATCGATTGCTTCTTGTGTGAGAGAGTTCCAAACTTGTCCCAGCCTTTGGCGGAAGTAGTTTCCTAACCTCTGTCTGAATGGCCTGCTTCTGATTTTAAGGTCATGTTCCATTGTCCTAGACTTCCCCACCAGAGAAAAAAATCTCTACCTACCCTATCAATTCCTTTCAAAGTTCTAAAAATCTCAATTAAATAACCCATTAACATTCCAAATTCCAGGGAATGCAAGCTCATTTTATGTAATCGCTCCTCAATCTCATTTGGAGCCCTGGTAACATTATTATGAATCTGTGCTGCACCCCTTCCAAGCTAAATACATCCTTCTAAAGGTATGGTGTGGTGCTCAGAACTGTACATAATGCTCCATCTGTGGTTTAACCAAGGTTTTGTAACTGCAGCTAAACTGCACCCCCCAACCTTTTATATTCTACCCCTCTAGTTATAAATGCTAAATTTCCCCTTGACTTTTTTCATTATTTTTTGTACCTGACCATTACATTTTAGCTATCTGTGTTCATGGACCCCTAAATCTTTTTGGACTGCCACTGTTCCTAGCTTTTCACCAGTTAGGTAATACTTGGATCGGTCCTTCTTTTGTCCAAAAGGGATGACCACTTATTAGACATTTTGAATTCATTTGAATAAAGAGCAACCTCATCTCATCAAAGAAAACAAAAAGGCAGTCAAAATCCCTTTACAAATCCCAAAATGGTCCAAGTGTAATATGAAGAATATGGAAGAGCTTTTTAATTGAATTAACTCAGCCTTTATCATTAACAAAGAGATTTTCATCTCTGAAGGATAAAAAAAATTACGTGTGAAGTAGCCAACAAAAATCCCGCCATTCCAAATGTTCAAAGAGGATTAAACCTTGGGTTGCCTAAGTTCTTAATTGTAATGAAAAGATACAACTATCGTCATAAAAATCAATACATAGGACTTTTTAACTCCTCTAGGTGAAGGCTCAGATCTACTGGTATGAGAACTGCTAAATTAAATAGGTCCTCGACAAATCCCACCAATATCCCACACCAGCAACTTGCATCTCAGATGTCTCAGAAACTTCGATAAAATAATTATGTGAAGGGATGTTAAAGTCCCTCGTAAATCTATCCACAAACAAGGGATACCCAACCAATATTGAAGCAGCACAAACCAAAAGGAAACACCAGGGGATTTATAGCTATTGCTTCAAAAATTGAAA